>NW_006408691.1:6623615-6632973 GCF_000296735.1 Chrysochloris asiatica | reverse complement strand
TGTGTGTGTGTGTGTGTGTGTGTGTGTGTGGTATTGCTGCTTTCCTTTTTATGCATGTCTTCATGTTTTGAGTTCTTGGTTTTTGTGTACTTTCTTGTGAATTTCCTCATAGATTTCCTGTTTTCATGTTGTTCTTGGATTTTAATTTTCTTGGTATGTTGTGAAGTGTTCATTTTCTTTGCGGTTACCTTATATTCCATTAATTTTCCCCTCCATATAGTGCAGTCTATTTTATTCTGTAATCTACCTGACCTTCTCACCTTCTGGATATCTGATCCTACATGTTTACCTTCTTTCACCTAGTAATTGTTTTGATCATAGACTGACCTCCGAGATTCCCTGAGTTTGCTCTTTCATTTTTTTTTCTGTTTCTCAACTCTTCTATCTGTCAATTTAGTTCTGGAAGGTGTTGCCACATATATCAATCTCTGGTTGTTGTCTGTTCTTGTTGGTTCTCTGTCCACAGAACTCCCTTTAGGATGTTTTGCAGCACAGGGTTGGCTTTGGCAAAATCCCTTATTTCTGTTTATCCTGGAATGTTTTCATTATACTCTTATGCTTGACTGATAGCTTTGCTGGATAAAGGATTCTTGGTTGACAGTTTTTTTTGTTGTTGTTTGTTTTTTTCTTTCAGGGTTTTATATATGTCTCCCCATTGCCTTCTTGCTTACATGGTTTCTGCTGAGAGATCTGAGCTTAATCTGACTTCCTTTTCTTTGTGTATAACACATCTCTTTTTCCCTAACAGCTTTCAATATTCTTCCTTATCTTTGATTTTGGATAGCTTGATTATGATATGTCTCAGTAATTTTCTTTTGGGGTCTATCCTTTCTGGGGTTCACAGAGCCTATTGAATATTTATCTTTTCATTTTCAGGATGTTAGGGAATTTTTCTTTCAGAAGTTCTTCAACTATTTCTTCTCTGGACTTTTTTAATTCTTCCTTTTCCAGAGTGCTGATAATTCTTAAGTTATACCTCTTCATCTTGTCCAACATGAATCTTAGACTTTCTTAGGATTTTTTTTATCCTTTTTTCTGTTTGCTCTTCTATATTAGTGGTATTCAGAGATTTGTCTTCCAGCTCACTAGTTCTGCCTTCCATCTCTTCTATTCTACTCCTTTGCCTTTTCAATGTATTGTCTATTTCTGATATTCTATTGTTAATCGTTTGTACCTCTTTCTGTAGGTTTTGAATTGTTTCCAATGCTATATGTATCTTATTTAGTTGTTTTGTAGCATTTTCTTGACTTCTTCCTTATTTTTCTCAACTCCATTGTAAAGTGTTTTGAAAAATTTTATAATAATTTTTTCTGAATTCTTTCTCAGGCATTTCCAAGTCCTGCCCTCCTCCAGAATGTAGTCAAGGTCTACCTCTAGGTCATTTGTCTCAGGCATTTTATCTTGTTTCTGTGCTGATGTGGTCATCTGCTTTTGCTTTTTGGACATGTTTAGTGTTTATATGTGGCTTTAATACTTAATTGAGTGTATGTTTTGGTATTTTTTATGCTTTCTGATTGCCTCTAGGTAGATGTGCTCAGGTTGTGGGCTTCCCTTTTCACTCTTCTTATTGCTTAACTCAGAATAACTTTCACAGGTGTTGTTTGTCTCCCTGTTATATAGCAGCTGGTATTGGTTCTTGCCTGGGTTTTGGTGTTTTAAAGAGTGTTATTGTAGCTTGACTATATGGTAGCAGTTTCTGTGTCTTCCTGGGTAATATAAGGAAAGAAAGAATCCCCCAAAGGTAAAAGGGGGACAAAAAACATCAAAAGAGCACAAAAAACAACAGCAACAAAAATCTAGACTTGATACTGTAATCTATAATTGCAGAAAGGGTAGAGGAGGGAGAGAAGGAAAAAAAAAAAATCTGTAGCCTAATATGAGTTTGAATTTAATGTCCTCTTTCAGTTTCTTGCCTTCAATACTGTCAGATAAATTTCAAGATGCCTCTTTTGATTGTTAGTCTATACCTCAAGATTTAATTTAATTTTCAGCCTGTTTTGTTTTTAAACTCTCTTTTCCTCTCTACACCCCTTGTTCTGTTTTTTTTTTTACATATTATAAAAGAGTTCAGGACTGGTTCTTGGGCTAAGCGTATCTGTGTGCATGTGTGACAGAAGAACCCACCAGTGGTGGGGGTGGAGGATGTGCAATCACTCAGGCACCCCCTCTTGTCACCAGAATGGAGTTGTGCAAACAGTGAGTGGCCAATGAACAGATACCAAAAAAAAGAAGAAGAAGAAAATGAGAACAAAGCAAAACCCGCAAAGTGTATTGTCCATCTTTGCTCCGAGGTTTACGTGGCATTATTCCATGGTGGATCTGCTTGCTCCCGTGTTTGGTATTGCCATTTGTTCTCGCCCAATTTGTCAGCTCTGGACCACAGAGCCCAGCAGATCCAAAAGTACACAAATTCTGACTCCCTCTACAAGTTCCACTAGCTATAAGCCTTCAAACTTTTTAAACATTCCTACCTATGTGGTTCAGAGTTTGGAGCTCTTCCCTGAACCTGCTTCACTTGGTATTCTGTGCTATTGCTGAATACGAACTTCACTGCACCTCTACCCTATCTGCCATCACACCCTGCCTCCACTGTTAGTTCTTGATCCTATGCTATATCCTCAAATGGTTGAACATGGTACATCTCTTTCTGGTACAGTGACTGTGTATTTCTTTCATATTCTTTTGATGCTTTCTGAATCATTCAATATTTTTCCATAGAATTCTTCATTATTGCAACTCTTAAGGCTTGAATTTTTTTCTCCAGTTCCCTCACCTTGAGGAATGCTGAGCATGTTTTGCTTTTCACTTTTGGTTTTCTAACTCCAGGTGTTTGCATATTTCATTATAAAATTTGACTGTCTTCTCAAGCTGCCTTTTGAAATTTTCTATTCTTCTATTTTACCTCCTTATTTTTTCCATTTCCTTTAGCATCTCTTCCCTGCAAAGCAAGTTTCATAGTGTCTTCTGGCATCCGTTTTGTGCTTTCCTTCTTTCTTGCCTTCTTAATAACTTTTTGCCTTTTTTTTTGTATGATGTTCTTGATGTCATCCCACATCTCTGCTGATCTGTGGTCTTTAGCTTTAAATGTATTAAATCTGTTCTTTAGATGATATTTAAATTCATGTGGGATATGTGCAAGGTTATATTTTGGGTCTTGTGGACCTGTTTTAATTTACTTCAGCTTCAGCCTAAACTTGCAAATGAGCAGTTGATGGTCTGTTCCACAGTCTGCCCCTGGCTTTGTTTTGGCTGTTGATATGAGCTTTTCCACCATGTTTTCCCACAGATGTAGTAAAGTAAATTTGATTTCTGTGTATTCCATCTGGTGAGGCCTATGTGTACAGTCATCTTTTATGTTTTTAAAAAAGGCATTTGCATTAAAGCAACCATCGATCTTACAAAATACTGTCATGTGATCTGTAGGATCATTTCTAACATCAAGTACATATTTTCTAACTGCTTATCCTTCTTTTCTTCCCCAACCTTTGCATTCCAATTGCCAGTAATTGTCAATATATCTTGATTTCATATTTGATCAAGTTCAGACTGAAGAAGATGGTAAAATTTTTAAACTGACATTATCACTGGCTTTAGCAATTGGTGCTTAAATTTGAATAATAGTCATATTAGCTTGTCTTCCTTGTAGGTGTATGGGTATTATCCTAATACAGACAGCATTGCACTTCAAGACAGATCTTGATATCTTATATTTGATGATGAAATAATGTTATCCTTCTTCTCAATTTGTCATTTCCGGCACAGTGAACCATGTGATTTTTAGGTTCAAAATGGCCAAGACCAGTCCATTTCCACTAATGCCTAGGATATCAATGTTTATGTGCTCCATTTCATTTTTGACAGCTTCCAATTTTTCTAGATTCATACTTAATACATTCCATGTTCCAGTTATTAATGAATGTTGACAGCTGTTTGTCTTCATTTTGAGTTGTGCCCATCAGTAAATGAAGGTCCCAAAGGCTTTACTCCATTCATGTCATCACTGTCAACTTTACTTGAGGAGGCAACTCTACCCCAGTCATATTTTGAGTGCCTTCCAACCTGAGGGGCTCATCTTCTGGCACTATATTTGACAATATTCTGTTGCTCTTCATCATGTTTCAATAGTCAATATTCTGGTGACAGTGTTTCACTGCTATTCATAAGTTTTTTAATGACTAAATACTCAGAAGTAGTCTTTTCTTCTTCCTAATCTGTCTTTGTCTGGAAGCTCAGCTGAAATCTGTCTACTGTGGGTGACCCTGCTAGTATTTAAAATACCCATGGCATAGCTTCCAGAATCACAGCAATAAGAAAACCACCGCAGTACAACAAAATAATGGGCAAGTGGTGGTCACGGACGTTTGTATGTTCACTTATATTTTTGCCATGACCACCGTGTATTTTGAATGCCTTCCAATGTAGGGGGCTCATCAGTTAGCACTATATTGGACAGTGTTTTTGTTGCAATACCTTTCATTGATTAATTTTGACAAGTAAATTGCCAGGCTTCTCTTCCTAATTTGGCTTAGTCTGAATGCTCCACTAAACCTGGTTAACATGAGTAACCCTGTTACTGTTTGAGATAGTGGTGGCATAATTTCTAGCATCATAGTAGCATAGAGGCTACTAACTGTATGATATACTGACAGATGTGTTGTTGTTGTTAAGTGCCTATGAGTTGGTTGTGACTCATAGCAACACTGTGGATGGTTACCAAGGGCCTAAATCTTTGTGGGAACAGAGAGTCTTATCATTTGTACAAGTGAAGCAGCTTGTGGGATTGAACCACTGACTTTGTGGCTCACACTGCAGTGCATATCCTATGGAGTCACCATGCTCCCCAATATATGGGTATTGAATTAGATAATTGGAAGCTATCTAAATGTGTATAATATAAATATGAGTAGGTAAATTGTGATGATTTTATACAACAGAATGCTATACTGTGATTTATATGAATACTTGAGATAAATCACTGGACTGCTAAACAAAAAGCTCAAATTTTCAAGCCTACAAACTGCTCCTCAGAAACCCTATACAACATCTCTATGAGTCTTAAAAAACTCAACAGCACTTAACAACAACAACAATGTCAGTGTGTAATAAACAAGTAATGTTTGGTGCAAGAGCAAGTTATAGAACAATATGTATCATATGGAATAATTTATTCAAAACAGGCCAAACAACATATTGTATTAATTATGGATACATGCATATGCACATAGATAAGAAAATAAAGAGCTCATTGAAACGTGTAATAGAAGAATTACCAAATCATTAATAATCCTATATCCCAGATATAATTACTATAACTTCTTGGTGTATGTCTTTCTGTTGTCACATATATACATGTGCTTCATATTTAATTTTATAGGATGTGGTTCACATTGAATTGCATGTAGATTTGTATCTCTTCTCTCAGAAATAAATTTGTATCACATGTCTTTCCTCATGTTATTAATATTCTGCAAAGACAGGTTTTCAACAGCTGCAGAAGAACTCCATTTTCAGAAGATTTTATGTCTCAATTGAACTGTATCTGCACCGAGACTGATTTTCCACCATGGGGCAGTGGTCACCATAAGTTCATAGATAAGAAATAGCTGAATTAATTCTTTAAATCCCTACTTGCTTCTAGAAAAGATTGGAGGTGAATTATAAGAGCAAAAGTACAATAACTAAGTGATAGAATCTGCATAAATATATTGGGGACAGGGGAGAAGAAGGAGAAAAGATAATTGTATCTATAAAGTTCTTAAGCTAGGGCTCACTCTGACAAAGGAGTCATAAAGCTTAGTTCCAAATTTCCTAGCAGGCAAGAAACAGACACAAGAAGAGGAACACAGTTTTCAGCATCTCATGCAAAGTAACCCAATGATTCTTCTAAGAGGAATTTGGATGCTCACACAGGTGTCTTTAACATCAAAATGACCTCTATCTCAAGTCATGGTTTTGCAAACCATACTTATGGTTTTTTCTCATTCTGACCTTGAAGCTTATCAAGAACAAACTACAAACTACAAACGCATCTAGGACAATCAGGATGGAAAGCAGAAGTGTGTAGCTTCCTGTGAGACTGTATTCACAGGGAGGAATAGGGTTCTTAATTAGCAGTCCTAGGATACCTTATTATTTCATTAGCCATCAAGTTGACTCTGCCTCACAGAGATGTTCCGTATACAATAGTCCAGTCCTGTGTCATATTCATGATTATTGATGTGTGTTGGTCCATTGTTGCAGTTCTTGTGTCAGCCCATCATATAGAGGATTTCATTTGCCTTCACTGACCCTACACTTCACCAACCATGATGACCTTTTCTAGCCATTAGTCTTTCCTGATTGTTCATAATAAGAGAGTAAAAGGCTTGCCATATTTTGTCAAAGGAATGTTGTTGTTAAATGCCATCTAGTCAATTCTGACTCATAGTGACCCTGAATAGGGTTTCCAAGGAGCATCTGGTGGGTTTGAACCGGTGACCCTGTGGTTCACAGTCCAGTGTTGATTCTACAGTGGCACACAAAGAGTGTTTAAGGAATAGTTGGTTGTATTTCTTCTAAGAATGGTTGTTCATATAGGGCAACTTGCTGGTTTTCAATTATTCCAGCAGGACTTGGATGGTAAGTGGATATGATACAACTCCCAAATGAACTATCTGGAACCCCTCTGAAGATAAGACCTTCCACGGTGTCATTTGTCTAACCCTGACCTGTTGTTACATCCTCCAATTTCAAATTCAACATCACATTCTTGGGAAAACCAGGCCCTAATCCTGATTCTCTGTATGCTAAGCTGGGCTCATTGCTCCTTCTGTGTCCTGTAGCTTACTAGTCCTTCATAATAATGTGTTTTAATTTATTCCATGTCCACCATCGTCTTTGCTCCTTGGGAGAAAGATAAGGATTTTTGTTCCCATAAAGATTCATAGATGCAGAAACCCTATATGAGATCACAATGAGTCTGAACTGACTCAATAGCACACAACCTTCACCATTACTAGCACCATCATCTTGAAAGCCAATCTGTGAATTCCTTTGATATTTTAATAAGCATTTGTTGAATAGAAGAAGGTAATACCTACTAGGCATATTAGGAAAATAGTATTTAGGATAGAAAATGATTTAGGCCTTGTAATTTTTGTAATGGACAGTTATCTGACTTACCATTATTAACTGGCAAGAATATGTGGTAGAACATTTTCTCAAAGGAGCATCATTGGATTCATTGAATAAGATGGCCTATGTCTTGAGGATTATAAAGATAGGAGTTACCCCTTGTGTATCTCCATAATGAAAGAATCTTTACAGTACTCCAATACATCCTTGGATTTTAATTCTAATTCCACCATAAAAGCTCCCAGTGACTGTTGCAAATGCATCCCAAGGCAATGGAGCTATTCACATTCTAATAGCAAACCAGCTATCACTGAGGTGATTTAGCTCATAGAGACTCCACATGTGTCAAAGTGAAACTATGCTCCATTAGGTTGTCAATTTCTTATTTTTTGAAACTAGATCACCAGGTCTTTCTTCCAAGGTACCTCTGGGTAAACTCTAACCTCCAACCTTGAGTTAGCAGTTATGCATATTAATTGTATGCACCACTCAGGGACTCTCATTGATCAAAAGAATGCAGAAGTCCTGAATCAAGTGTCCTTTGAAAAAATTAAGCATCATAAAGTCCTGTGGTCACAACAGAACCTCTTTGGTGGGATATTCATTTGTGCATTTGGCATCCTGTCTGGGAAGAGGTTTTTCTGCACAATCTATCTTTATTGCATGACAAGCTGATTGTTGTGAGTCCAGTACACTTCCCAGTTTCAGGTCACTGGAGAGTGGAATTTACTTCTCTTATCTTCCTCTTTTCTTGTGATCTGCTATCAGGGCCTAAAATCCATCATGAAATTTCATAGCCTGGTTTTTAACTGGTTCCTGTCTATAAAATTAAAGACTGACAATAGATTAATAAATCCTGTAAAATGTATTAAATTGTTAACTGCTTGCTTAATTAAGTGGAGGAAAAAAAAACAAAAACAAAAACATATAACAGTGTCTAATAGTAGCTTGCCTGGTTTTCATGCACAACATTGGATTTAAGGAGTGTGGTTTATGGGGAAGAAAGTTTGGGTAGAGATAAAAGCTGAAGTAGAGGGTAAATAAGAACACTTATAATATTTCTCAGAGTTCCTAGATGGCAATGTTTTAGTCCATGTATTAGCTGAAAGGTTGGTGATTTGAATACACCCAGAAGTGCCTCAGAAGACAAGCCTGGAGATCTGCTTCTGAAAGAGCACAGCCTTGAAATTGCTATGGTACATAGCTCTCCTGACACATGGGTCACCATGAGTCAGAATCAATTTGATGATAGCTTACAATAACAAATGGTACTGCACATACCTCAATTCTTACCTGAGGTCTGAGTCACCATCATTTCTCCCAATTATCACAGTAGCCTGTAAATAGTCTTCCTGTTTCTACTCAAGTCTATCCTCAGTGTTATCTCAATCAAAAGTCAGAAGACCCTCAGTGAGATGATAGCTAGGTGCCTTCCCTGCTCAGAACTCTCTAATAACACCCAGTCTTATACAGAGCTAAGACTGTCTTATCTCTAGTCAAGACTCTGCAGGATATATCTACCATTGCCTGTCAGACCCTATGAGATTCCTTCACCACCTTATCTATCACACCTACAGGACTTTCCTGCCCATGAGTCAGAACCAGCTCAAAGGTACTTAGTAACAGCAACAACAACTAAACAACGACAAACCTATCAAGCTTAAAGAATGTGCCTCCTCCACTACCTATTAGATTCTGTAGGATCTCCCATCCACCTTATCTATCAGACCTACAGTAACTCTCTTTCCTCCTTACTTATCAAATTGATAGGATGCAATCTCTCCATTATTTGTTATACCCTTAAGGATTATGCTGTTCTCCATTCCCTCTCTGAGCTCATCTATTCATATTTATCTCTCACTGCCTCTGCTCAACCAGACTGGTGCCCTCACAGCCTGTCAAGAGCATCAGGTGATCACCACCCCAGTATCTTTGCACTTGCTCTTTCCTCCTCTTGTGATGCTATTTCCCCAAATGCTCCTCTAACTCACCTGGCCACTTTTTCAGGCCTTTGCAGAGAGCTCCATCTAAAATTTCAGCAGCCCTGTAACGGTTTGTTCTCTTCTTTATTTTATCACCATAGAATTTATCTCTAACATACTATATATCTCACTCATTTATCTTGTGATTGCTCCACTGCCCGCCCAAAGGAAGATCCATGAGGGCAAGCGGCACTGTCTGTTCTTTTTATGACTATTTCCTTGGCACTTGTCACAGTACCTGACATGTTGTTGTTGTTGTTGTT
>NW_006408691.1:6618911-6623155 GCF_000296735.1 Chrysochloris asiatica | reverse complement strand
ACTTTAATAAAAAGGTCTTTTGCAGTAGATTTGCCTAATGCAATACATCATTTGATTTCTTGACTGCTGCTTCCGTGAGTGTTGATGTTGATCCAAGAAGAATGAAGTCCTTGACAACTTCAATCTTTCCCCCATTAATAAGAATGTTGTTTATTGGTTCAGTGGTGAGGATTTTTGTTTGCTTTACATTAAGATGTAATCCATACTGAAAGCTGTCCTCTTTGATTTTCATCAGTAAATGTTTTAAGCCCTATTCACTTTCAGCAATCAAGGTAGTATCATCTGCTGCATATTGCAGGTTGATAATGAGTCTTCCTGCTTCTTGGTCCATGTACAGATTCCTCATGAGCATAATTAAGTGTTCCGGAATACTCATACTTTGCAATGTTGTCCAGAACTTGTCATGATCCATACAATTGAAAGCCTTTTCATAGTCAATAAAGCATAGGTAAACTTCTTTCTGATATTCTCTGCTTTCAGCCAAGATCCATCAGACATCAGCAGTGATACCCCTCATTTCACACACAGTCTCTTCTGAGTCCAGCTTGAACCTCTGGAAGGTCTCTGTCAATGAATGATTGTAGCCATTTCTGTATTACCTTTAGTAAAACTTTAGTTGCATGGGATATCAAAGATATTGTCCAATGATTTTCGCATTCCATTGAGTCACCTCTCTTTGGAATGAGCACAAATATGGATCTCTTCCAATCAGTCAGCCCGATAGTTGTCTTCCAAATTTCTTGGCAGAGATGAGTGAGTGCCTCCTGTGCCACCTCACTTTCTTGAAAGATTTAATTTTTATTCCATCAATTCCTGGTGCCTTGTTCTTTGCTAATTCCTTCAATGCACCCTGGACTTCCTCCTTCTGTATCATTGGCTCTTGATCATATGCTACCTCTTGAAACAGTTGAACATTAACCATTTCCTTTTGTTACAGTGACTGTGTATTCCTTCAATCTTCTCTTGATGCTTTCTGCATCATTCAATAATTTTCCTAGAGAATCCTTCAATAATGAAAGTCGAGGCATGATTTTTTTCTTCAGTTCCCCCAGCTTGAGAACTGCTGAGCGTGTTCTTCCTTTTTGGTTTTCTGATTACAGATATTTGCACATTTTGTTGTAATGTTTGGCTTTATCTTCTTGAGCTAATCTTTGAAATTTTCTGTTCAACTCTTGGACTTCCTCATTTCTTCCATTTGCTTTAGCATCTCTGTGCTGGAGAGCAAGTTTCAGTGTCTAATCTGACACCCATTTTGACCTTTGCTTTTTTCTTGTCTGCTCCATGACTTTTTGCTTTCATCATGTATGACGTTCTTGATGTCATCCACAACTCTTTTGGTCTTCGGTCTTTAGTGTTTAATATATCAACTCTGTTCTTCAGATGATCTCTAAACTCAAGTGGATTATATTCATCATCATATTTTGGCTCTCATGGATCTGTTTTCATTTTCTTCAGTTTCAGTGTGAATTTGCATATGAGTAATTGATGGTCTGTTCTGCAGTCTACCCCTGGCATTGTTTTCATGAACTGGTACTAAAGAAGTACTTCTGAATGAATTAATCACATGCACACATCAGTATTTGCTAGAGTGTACTGGTAATGCAGATAGCTAATTCACTCAATTGTAACCTGAAATTATGGAAGTTCAAGTTTATCTGGAATCACCTCAAAAGAAAGGCTTGGTTGGTATTCCACTTCTGGAAAATAAACCAAGGGAAATCCTATGGAGGACAGTTCTACTCTGACTTGGAGTCACCATAATCTGGAGTGAACAGCCACTGTTTTGTGTGTGGGATATTAAAAGTTGCTCCCAATAAACACTCAAAGTCCTGGTGTAAATATATTGGAAGAATTTGAATTGAACAGAATTTCCCTTCTGTGGGACTCAGTTAAGCTGTTCACAGGCTCTTGCACTTCATCAATGGCAACTGTTTGGTCCTTTGTAGGGTGCTTACCAAACATCTTGTGGGACTAACAGTTTAAGGAGCATACACTAGGACACCTGGAGTTGTGTCTGTGCCAAGTTCAGTTTCTCTGCGTAGTGAAATGACCTTCTCTACTGAGTTCAGAATCATGCTTTTGTAGCATCTCAGAGCCCCCAAGAGCATCTTCTAAACAGCTCATGAATATGGGGTGCAATGGAGAATACATGTTACACAGAGGAGAACTTGGGGATCTTCATGGTGGGATGAATTCTGTTAGTTTGGTGTCAAGTGAAAGAAAAAATCATCTGTGCTTATTCAGACCTTAATGAGCTCCAGCCAATGCATCATTCTCCCAAATCTCACTTCAATGTGAAGATCCGAAGCTTTTCCTGAGACTTTTGCAGACATCGCCTCTTGAAAAAAAATGGAATGAATATGGAACTGAGGTTCTCTCATGGAAACTATCATATAATTCACAATAAAACAAAAAAAAAAAAAAAAAAGTCACTTTTAGCACCTAGACTTTCATAACTGTTGCAAAATCTTTCTCTAAAAGTTCTGTGTCAGATATTCTCCTGTTAGTTTTCCCAGGCTTTTCTTCCATCCTGCCCAGGGCAGCCAGTGACTCAAGCTGAACGACAGCTCAGACAGAATTCCATCATTCAGGGTCACTGGGTCAAAGCATTTTGGAGTTGGCAGTGGCTTCAGTTAGGATCAGGTTTTCTGGGGGTCAATGGCACAATCAATTGTGGAGTCAACGCAACCTAACTAAGCAGGGAACTTCTCTTGCCACATGTTCAGACCAACTCTACTGGCATCTGCTCTCCCCGCTGGACAGTCTTCAAGAGGATTTTTTATGGCAGGAGGCCAAGAAGGTCCATTTTCAGAACAGATATATCCACCTCTAAAATGAAGACTGTCATCTATTTTCCCAGCTAAAGACCCTAGCTTTTCTTTCATCTTTGTCCACATTTTAATCCTCCTACTCAAGCACTCGTCTTTTCCCCCATAGAAAATAAACACTTTTTAGGATCCTATCTTTCCATTTGCTTACAAACTAGTTGAAGGAAAAACATGCAAGTGACATCGTGTTTCATTCATTTGTAGCCTGCAGAATTCAAGGTGACCCTCATGATGTGATTTCATTATTCCTTGTGTTCACACCTTGCATAATCCCTCCCCTGGAGTGTAGCTGGAACCTTAACTGACTCCTATGCAATAGACCACAACAGTGGTAGCAGTTTGTGTGTGATTACTTATATATGGTCACATTCTCTAAGATTGTGATGTCCATCTTGGGAGGCAGATGATTCACGGCACCTTTGAGGAAGCAAACAACTATGCTGAAGGCAGTCACAAATCAGTAGTCAGTATGGAACTGAATTATCTAATGTTTCTTCCAGCTGTAGTTTGTAACTCCAACCAAACATCTTGCCCTGCCAGAGCTGGGTAAGAGAAGGTGAGAAAAGATACTGACAGGATGACATGATTCAGCTGTTGATGTCAGTAGAGTTCATTGTAATTGTAAAAACTAGAAACACTGGCATACATATAAAATGAAGCATCTTAAGGAGGCAGAGATGGGGATATGGAGAGAGGGATCAGCTAAGGAATGTAGATTCATGGGATGTGAGGGACTAAAAGATGGCGACCAGGAGGCAGACATTCAGATTGTGCCCTTTTGTAGTATAATTATTATATATGCCTGAGTGTTTTAAAAAAAACAAAAACAAAAACAAAAAACTAAAGTGACTACAGAGAAGCACTGGTAACTGATGGTAGATGGAGAGGATTATAATCATTGCAATGAAACAAGATGTATGATTTGTTGAGTGTAAAACAATGATCTGCCCTGTAAATTTTTACTCAATCCATAATAATAAAAAAAAAAAAAAACTTGAAAAAAAAGGAAGCATCTCAGAAGCAGAAGGAGGGATCTCTCTACCACTAAAAAAAAACAAGGAGCGGAGTGTCTCCTTTGTACCCTGAGATCTCTTGACATTGAACCTCCTCAACTCAGGGACAGAAAGCTGTAACACTGGAAGATGGCAGAGGAACAGCAGCAATGGAGACAATAGCAAGAACATTACACAGAGTAGTGGATTTCCTAGACCACAAAGCAAGTAAAACTGAATGACTTTGGGAAGGAAACTTGCTTGTAAAATTGGGTGTCTTAAGTGGGAGAGGTCTGGTAGTGTTGTTGATGTTGTTGTTGTTAGGTGTCATCGAGTCAGTAAAGATTCATACCGACCTTATGCACAGCAGAATGAAACACTGCCTGATCCTGGGCCAACCTCACTACTGCTGCCACACTTGAGT
>NW_006408691.1:6615738-6618393 GCF_000296735.1 Chrysochloris asiatica | reverse complement strand
AGGATTTTTGTTTTCTTTACATTGAGATGTAATCCATACCTATGGCTGTGTTCTTTGATTTTCATCAGTAAATGTTTTAAGTCCTCCTAACTTTCAGGAAGCAAGGCTGTATCATTTGCATATCTCAGGTTGTTAATGAGTCTTCCTCCAATCCTGATGTCACGTTTTTGTTCATAGAACCCAATTTTTTGGATTATTTTCTCAGCATACAGATTGAATAAGTATGATGAACGATTACAACCTTGTCTCAATTTTAAACCATTCAGTGTTCCCATGTCCTGTTTGAACATCTGCCTCTTGGTCCAGGTACAGATTCCTCATGAGCACAATTAAGTGTTCCAGAATACTCACACTTTGCAAAGTTTTCCATAGCTTGCCGTGATCCACACAATCGAAAGCCTTTGCATAGTCAGTAAAGCACAAGTAAACATCTTTCTGATATTCTCTGCTTTCAGCTAATATCCATCAGACATCAGCAATGATATCCCTCATTCCATCTCCTCTTCTGAATCCAGCTTGAACCTTTGGAAGTTCTCTGTCAATGTATGCTTACAGCCATTCTTGTATTACCCTTAGTAAAACTTTAGTCACATGGAATATCAAAGAGATTGTCTGACGATTTCCGCATTCTGTTGGGTCACCTCTCTTTGGAATGGGTACAAATACGGATCCTTTGCAATCAGTCGGCCAGATAGTTGTCTTCAAAATTTCTTGGCAGAGATGAGTGAGTGCCTCCTGTGCTGCCTCACTTTCTTGAAAGATTTCAATTTTTATTCTATCAATTCCTGGTGCCTTGTTCTTTGCCAATTCCTTCAATGCACCTTGGACTTTCTCTTTCAGTATTGTTGTCTCTTGATCATATGCTACCTCTTAAAACGGTTGAACATTGACCATTTCCTTTTGGTACAGTGACTCTGTGCATTCCTTCCATCTTCTCTTGATGCTTTCTGTATCATTCAATGATTTCCTCAGAGAATCTTTCAATAACAAAAGTCAAGGCATGATTTTTCTCTTCAGTTCCCCCAGTTTTAGAAACACTGAGCGTGTTTTTCCTTTTTGGTTTTCTAATTCCAGATATTTGCACATTTTGCTGTAATATTTGGCTTTATCTTCTTGAGCTGATCTTTGAAATTTTCTGTTCAGCTCTTGGACCTCCTCATTTCTTCCATTTACTTTAGCATCTCTGTGCGGGAGAGCAAGTTTCAGTGTCTCTTCTGACATCCATTTTGACCATTTCCTACTTTTTTGTCTTCTTAATGACTTTTTGCTTTCTTCGTGTATGATGTTCTTGATGTCATCCCACAACTCTTCTGGTCTTCTGTCTTTAGTGTTTAATGTATCAAATCTGTTCTTCAGATGATCTCTAAATCCAGGTGGGATATATTCATGGTCATATTTTGGCTCTCATGGACCTGTTTTCATTTCTTCAGCTTCAGTTTGAATTTGCATATGAATAATTGGCGGTCTGTTCCACACTCTGCCCCTAGCTTTGTGTTGACTGATGAATTGGAGCTTTTCCATTGTCTTTTTCCTCAGATGTCATCAATTTGATTTCTATATATTTCCTCCATCAAGGTCCATGTGCATAGTCATCTCTTATTCTGTCTAAAGAAGGTATTTGAAATGAACAAATCATTGATTTTTCAGAAATCTATCATGTGTTCTCTAGCATCATTTCTATCACCAAGGCCATTACTTTCCATCTACTGATCCTTCTGGTTGTGTGGTAGTTACGAATCGGGCTGCTAACCTCAAGGTCGGCAGCTCGAAACTACCAGCTATTCTGTGGGAGAAAGATGAGACTTTCTGCTCCTGTAAAGATTTGCAGCCTTGGAAACCCTGTGCAGGGTCACTATGAGTCAGAACCAACTCCATGTTACTTAACAACAACTAGTGGGAGAGGTAGCTTTTCTGACTCACAGAGCTGGAGTCAAGTTCCTTCATGCTGAGGCTTATGGTGGAGTGGTATTTCCTGTGTGCATTTATCAGCAGCTGATTGGAACAAATGTGGCCTGAGCATTTTCTGATCCTGCATTATAAACTGGTAAGTTCCATAATAAACCTTTTAACTGTAAATATGGTGTCTGAATTCCGTGTGGCCATTGCAATGAGTTATCAAACCTAACTCAGCTAAGAAAACTGGAGGAAGGATAGTTTCGTGTCCTATTGTCTCAGGCCCCAATCAGGCATCCTGGAAAGAGCCAAATGTTACCTGACTGAGTCTTTCTCCAGTTGAGACTGCAACTCCTGCTTGTACCTTGACTTTAGCCTAGCACAAGTCCCAGCTAAGCCTTGCCCAGACTCTTTACCCATAGAGACTATGACACCATAACCATGTGTCATAATTAAATTGGATTTGGTACAACTGGTTATTATACTCAGAAAAGTTAGAGCTTTAATTTCACCAAGATTCACCTTAGAAGAAGGCCTGACATTCTATTTATGGGGAAAAAATTAACCATTGAAAACACTATGGAGAATAGGTCTACTTTAACATACACAGGCTCACCGTGAGTCAGAATTAACTTAATGGCTTGTAGTTTTTGTTTGTTTGTTTGTTTGTTTATTAAATGTTTTTATTTTGTATTGAGTGAAAGTTTACAGGGCACATCATCAGCTTCACATTCAACCATTCATATAGCTTGTTTCATTACA
>NW_006408691.1:6613208-6614934 GCF_000296735.1 Chrysochloris asiatica | reverse complement strand
AATCTACTTAAACCATGAATAACCTTAGCTGGGAGTGTAATCTGGATATATTGGGTCTTATTTCCCTTAAGCAATCTTCCTTTCTCTAAAGCATTTAGTCTGTTTTGTAAACCTTTGTCTATTTACTCTTGGATCATATGAGCGAGACTAATATCCCTAGACAGTTGATTTACATGGTGGGCAGGGTGGCTTGTAGTTTTTATTGGTTGTTTTAAATCACTGAGGCTGGGATATTATTGTGTAGAATTAGATAGCTAGTACATCTGCCTTTTATACATATCTCACTTATTAAGTATTTTTCACTTATGGGATTTCATTTAAATTTCTCAATCACTTCTAAACACTTGGACCTTATAAAACTTTGACCTCAGTCCTACAGCATGACTTGAGTGAATATCCTTGCCACTCTCTACATGAGATGGTTTGAGTTTCAGTTGGGTCATTAGGTTAAGTTCTCCCTTTAAGTAAGGGAAGGGAAATGTCTGGTCCACTGGCAATATTGTTAAGTGCCATTGAGTTGGTTCAGACCCATAGAGACTCTGTATAGGGTTTCCAAGGAGTGGCTGGTGAACTTGAACCACAGATCATCTGGTTCAAACTGACTTAATAGCCCAGCAAAATAACCCACAGTGCCACATTGGCGATAGAAGGTCCTTGAAATCATTTGGTCTCAAATGATGCCAAGTTAACCGTAGTTCTAGCCATACTATTTGTTGTCTTTAAGTGCTATTGCGTAGGTTCTGAAGCATAGTGACTCTCCATAGGGTTACTGAAAAGCAGATGGTGACCTTGAATACCGATCTTGCAATTCAAACCAACTTTGCAGTCCAGTGCATTATCCTGTAGCACCACACCAGGACTCCAACAACCATCACATTAGAAATGAGATAATTAAATGTTTGACCATATAAAGCAGTCTAGTTTTTGTTTTTTTTTAAGTTTTTATTGTGAATTGAGTGAAAGTTTACATGGCAGATCATCAGTTTTACATTCAACAAATCATATACTTTGTCTCATCACAATGATTATAATCCCCTCCATGTACTATCAGTTAACAATATTTCTCTCTATTCATTTCATATATAATCATTTAAACCACCAAAGGGCACATTTTGCAAGCCTGCCTCCTAGCCGCAGACTCTTAGTCCTTCTCTTTCCATGAATCTAGAGTCCTCAGCTGCTCCCTCTCTCCATGTCTCCATCTCTGCCTCCATCTCTGGTGTCACTACTTCTCTGGACTAGGGTCCTGCATTTTGCTTGTGCTATTCTCCCTTGATCCTTGATGGCCTAGGGTCCTCTGTCACTGGAATGTAAGATTAACTACTCCCTCATTTTTGTTACAATTGTGACAGTTTCAATTAGTCATGATAACAGTTACTCACGATTGAATCATAAAAATCGTTTCCCCATCTTTTATCACCAGACCCATCTAGATAAGATGAAAACTATTCAATGGGGACTCTATCTTCCCCCCCACACTTTTAAACTAAACTCCCTCTTGAAAACTTGTAAGCCAGTCACTTTGTGCCTTTATCGCCCCCTCATTTTAGATAGCCAATGATTAAGTTGCCCTTCCCTATCTACTCCGATAACCAAGGGGATAGCATTAATACTTGATGTGAAGTCTCCTTCCCTCTCAGTTGACATTTTGAGCTATTACATCCATGAATATAGATCAAGTTAATCAAACTGTATCAATTTAACCTTGTTTCTCTTATCAATTTTT
>NW_006408691.1:6602116-6613108 GCF_000296735.1 Chrysochloris asiatica | reverse complement strand
TTTTATCATCCTCTAGTCAAGTTCTGATTATCAAGCCATTGAGGCTAAGTCAAATGGGTACTATCTGCAAGTTTGGGTGTTCTTGTGTGTCTCCACTCTCATCATATCAGCTGAATGCTTCACTCTCATTGGGGTTCTTTAGTCATAGGACTAGGCAGATATACAATCAACTTTCAAGTTAAGAATGAGGAATCAAACTCATGCTTCTGATTCTACCCTGTTCCAGGTGCTGAAATATGCAGCTTGCATACATTTTCATTTAATTGTACCTGTGATGAACTAAAAAAAAGCAATGCAAGAATTTATGTGCCATTATGTATTTAGTAATGGTGAAGTACTCTTCAGTGTTACTACGATGTGTGCAAGAGATATCTGATATGCATGATTTCAGTAAGTGTAACTACAAGCATATGAGGAGCTGTTGTTGTTGTTGTTGTTGTTGTTGTTGTTGTTGTTAGGCACCATCAAGTTGGTACCTACCACTTATAACGACACTATGTACAACAGAACAAAACGCTGCCCAGTCCTGGGCCAACCTCACAATCATTTAAATTGATTGCTGATATCATTGTGCCAATATATCTTGTCAGGGGACTTCCCCGATTTCTCTATCCCTCCACTTTATTAAATATGATATCCTTCTCCAGGACTGGCCCCTCCTCATATTATGTCTGAAAGATGAGAGAAAAAGTTAGGCCTTCCTGGCTTCAAATGACATTCTGACCTTACTCTTCCAAAACAGATTGATTTGGTCTTTTGGCAGTCCATGGTACTTTCAATATTCTCCCCCAACACCATAACTCAAATGCAGCAATTCCTCTACGGTCTTCCTTATTTACTGTCCAACTTTCACATGCATATGAAATTATTGAAATGACCATTTCTTGAATCAGGAATATCTTAGTCCTCAAACTGACATCTTTGCTCTTGAATACTTTAAAGAGGTTTGCGCAGCAAACTTACCTAGTGCAATGAGACATTTGATTTCTTGACTGCTGCTTCCATGATTGCTGATGGTTGACCTGAGCAAAATAAAGTCTTTGACAACTTCAAACTTTTCTCCATTTATATGGATGCTGTTTATTGGTCCATATTGAGGATTTTTGTTTATTTTACATTGAGGTGCAACCCATACTGGAGGCTGTGGTTTTTTATCCTCATCAGTAAGCATTTTTCTTTTTTTTAGTCACTAAGCATTTGAAGTTCTTTTTTCTTCCAGCAAACAAAATTGTATCATCTGCTTATGGCACGTTGTTAATGAGTGCTCCTCCAATCCAATGCTACATTTTTCTTGCTACAATATGATCCAGTTTCTCAGATTATTTCCTCAGCATATAGATTGAAATAATATGGTGAAAGAATACAACCCTGATACACAACTTACCTATTTTAAACAATTCAATATCTCCACATTTTTTTCAACTTCTTCTTGGTCTATGCACAGATTCCTCATGAGCACAATTAAATGTTCCAGAATACTCATTCTACCTAAAGTTCTTCATATCATTTTACAATCCTTACACTCAATAGCCTTTGTGTAGTCGATAAAACACAAGTAAACAGCTTTTTGCTATTCTGTACTTTACATCAAGATTCATATGACATCAACAATGATGTCATATTCCACATCTTCTTCTGAATCTGGTATGAGCATTTGGAAGTTCTTTGTTGATGTATGGTTGCAGCTGTTTTTGTATTATCTTTACCAAAATTTTACTTGCATTTTTTTTTTTTTTTTTTTTTTTTTTTTTTTAGTAAATGATATTGAATTATATGTTAATAATATTGTCTGATGATTTTCTCATTCCATAAGGCTACATCACTTTGGAATTGGGAGAAGTATGGATTTCTTCCTGTTAGTTGGCCAGGTAGTTGTCTTCCAAATTTCTTGATATAGATGAGAGAGTGCCTCCAGTACTGTATCAGTTTGTGAAAGATTTCAATTTGTATTTCATCAGTTCCTGGTGCCTTGTTCTTTTGCCAATTCCTTCAATGCACCTTGGACTTCTTCCTTCAGTATCATTGACTCTTGATCATATGCTGCCTCCCGAAATGGTTGAACATTGAAATATGTATTTTTGGTACAGTAACTGTGTATTACTTGAATATTTTTTGATGTTTTCTGTATCATTCAATATTTTGCCCATGCAATCTTTCAATATTGCCAGTCAAGGCTTGATTTTTTTCCTTCAATTCCCTCAGCTTGAGAAATGCTGTACATGTTCTTCCCTTATTTTCTAACTCTAGTTTTTTGCACATTTTATTATAATATTTGTCTTTATCTTCTTGAATTGCCCTTTGAAATTTTCTGTTCATCTTTTATCTCCTCATTTCTTCCATTGCCTTCATCATCTCTATACTAGAGAACAAGTTATAGAGACTCTTCTGATATCCATTTTCATTTTTTTCCTTATTTACTGTCTTCTTAATGACTTTTGCTATCTTCTTATATGATTTTTTAAAAGTTTTTATTGTGAAGTTTACATGGGAGAACATCAGCTTTACACTCATTCTGTCATATTTCATTTCATTGCAATGATTACAATCCCCTCCAACATACAGCCTCAAAGGGTACACCACACAGGCCTGCCCCACCCCCCAGCCACCAACACACAGCCCTTCTCCCTCCCTGAGTCCAGTGTCCCCAGACACTCCATCTGTCCATGCCATCTTCTCTGTCTCCTTCCCCAGTGCCACTGCCTCTCTAGGTAGGCTCCCTCTCTCTGCTCTTCTCACTTGATGATTCCAAGGACCTCCATTCCTGGGCTGCAAAATCAATCACTCTCCTCCTTTTGTCATAAAACATCTACCTCTATGTTTCCTAGCCTCACAGTCAGATCTGATGGCAATTATTCACTGTTGTACCACAAGAGTCTTATCTCCATTTCCTTTCACCAGCCTGATCCCAATGGATTGGAAATCATTCAGAGGTGATTCTACCTTCTCCCACCCCGTCTGTAACTAATCTCCCTTTTGAAAGCTTATAAGCCAGTCACTTCTTGCCTTTATAGCCCCCCCCCCCCCAATTTTGGGTGGCCAATATCTATGTTGCCCATCCCTGTCAACTCTGTGTACTGAGGGGGTGGGAGTGATCCTCACTGTAAAGATTTGTTTCCTTTTTTGAGCTACTACATCCATAAGTATAGGTAAACTTCATCAAATTGTAGCAGGTTACTCTTTTTTATTTCCTTCTTCTTTCTTCTTCTAGTCAAGTTCTGATCATCCAGCCATCAAAGTCAGGTGAAGCAGGTACTATCTGCAAGGATGGGTGTTCTTGTGCATCTCCCTTCACTTCATATTAGCTGTATGCTTCACTCTCCACTCTAGTCCTGTGTCCATGTCCCTGCCTCTGGGCCCAGGAATTTCTAGGTCTTGCCGTACTGCTGGCCATCCAGGTCTCCACCCAGGTTCACCCGGGTCTATTGAATGTGGTCAGGCTTAGCTTGCAACTTTATTGCTGTTTTTCCCCCCTCTTCCCTTATCAGTGACTAACGTGGTCACCAGCCAGACCACATGCCTATTCATGTATTCCCCTTGAGTCTCAGTCTTGGAAGGGGGTTCGCTCCGAAAGGTCTCGACCACTTGCCTTGATGGCTCTCTGGTAAACAGCTTACTTGTTCTTATAGAAATCAATCAGACTGCCCTTATTGTTTCAGATTTTTCCTGCCGGTCTTTCTTTCACGAAGTATCTTCTGTTCTTCTAGCCTCTCCAGGCTAGTCTCTTCATCCTTTCCAGTGGAAATTTTCTACCTCAGTCGGTTCTGGAGTCCACCTATGGTCTTGTGCAATATAAAGGCTCAACAGCCTCTTTCACTGGGCAACTTCTAGCTCCCTTTAAGGTATTCCAATCAGTTATAGGCTGAAGACAGACTTACAAGCTTTCTGTAGTGATGATTCTGGCTATTCCTTTCCTCCACCTCAGTGTCTATTTTACAATGGTAGGCAAGGGAAACCAAAATTCAAAAGACAGCCTAGCACTTTAACACTATTTCCCTCTTTTACCCCTTCAAACCATGCCTCAATCCCTGTATCCCGGAGCTATGTTGTTCCAAGGTTGTGCATACATCAACATTTACCTCTGTACCATATATGATGTTTTTGATGTCATTTCATAAGTCTTCTGGGCTTCGTGATTAATATCTGATTCATCCAATTGGTTCTTCAGATGATCTCAGATTCAGGTGGAATATGTTCAAGTTGTGATCGCTAGCATCATTTTTATCACCAAAACCATATTTTCCAACTACCAATCCTTCCTCTTTGTTTTCAACCTTTGCATTCTAATCACCAGTAATTATCAATATACGTTGATTGTGTGTTTCATCAATTTCAGACTGAAGAAGTTGATAGAATTCTTCAATTTCATCATCACTAGCTTTAGTGGTTAGAGGATAAATTTGAATAATAGTGGTATTAACTGGTCTTCCCTGTAGGTGAATAGATATTATTCTGTCAGAGACAGCATTGTATTTCCAGATGAATCTTAATATGTTCCTTTTGATGATGAATGCAATGCCATTCCTCTTCAATTAGTCATTCCTGGCATAGTAAACCATGTGACGGTCAGATTCAAATTGGCAAATATCAGTCCATTTCTGATCACTAATGACTAGGATATTGATGTTTATGTGTTCCTTTTTATTTTTGAAAATTTCCAAGTCCTAGATTTATGCTTTGTACAGTCTATATTCCAATTACTAATGGGCATTTACAGCTGTTTCTCTTAATTTTGAGTTATGCCCCATCAGAAAATAAAGGTCTTGAAAGTTTTCTTCCATTTATGTCATCACAGTCAACTCCTCTTTGAGGAGACAGCTCTTTCAGACATATTTTTAGTGCCTTCCAACCTGTGGGGCTCATCTTCTAGCACTATATCTGACAATATTCTTGTGCTCATCATGTTTCAATATTCAATATTCTGGTGCTGACAATATTCCACTGCTATTCATAAGGTTTTCAGTGATTAAATATTCAAAAGTAGTGTATCTCTCCTTCTTCCTAGTTTGCCTTCATCTAGAAGTTCAGCTGAAACCCGTTCACCAAGGGTGACCCTGCTGGTATTTCAAATACTTATGGTATAGCTCCGCGGGAGAAAGATGAGGCTTTCTACTCCCGTAAAGATTTACACCCTCGGAAACCCTGTACAGGGTCGCTATGGGTCGGACCCGACTCGATGGCACTTAACAACAACAACAACATGGTATAGCTCCCAAAATCACAGCAACACAAAAGTCACCTTTGTACAACAAACTGACAGACAAGTGGTGGAGCATATGAGGTAGGTAGAATAAACAACTTTGTTTTCTTTTATAACTGTGTGGAAGTAGGACTTAGAAGTTTAACGTTCCCTGAGAGCATTGGAGTTGGCATTCAGACCCATTCTGATCTATATTTACATGCTCCTTGACTATCTCATCACACAATATCTTTAGAAAATGGTCTGGCTAATAATGAAAGGTAGATCTTACAAATCCAAATTCTTTATTTTTAACATATATTAAGTTAAGAAGTAAGTAATACCCAGAATCCCCAGAATGCCATAGCTGGAAATTCCTTTGGGCTTTTTTGTATTTATTTAATTTGAAGAAAAGTAGCCTTGGTGGTGCAATGGTTAAATACTTAGCTGTTAACTGAAAGGCCAGTAGTTGATATTCACCAGCTTCTCCACAGGAGAAATATGTGGCAGTCTGCTTAATTCAATATGCAGTCTATTTAATATACAGTCCTGGTGTGGTGCTGTTGGATGAACACTAGACTGTTAACCACACAATTGCATGTTCAAACTCATCAGAGGCTCTTTGGAAACCCTATGATTATGTGCCGTGGAGTAAGCTCTAACTCATAGCAACCGTGTACAGTGTTTCCGAGGCTGTAAATCTTTATGGGGACAGAAAGCTTCATCTTTCTCCCACAGAGCAGATGGTAGTTTCAAACTGCTAACCTTTGGTTCACAGTATGATTTATAACCACGATGCTACCAGAGCTCCTATACAGGGTCACTGTTAGTTGAAACCGACTCAAAGGCACTTAACAACAACAACTGAAATGAAACCCTATGGGCCATTTCTATTTTGTTCTATAGAGTCACTATGAGTTAGAATAAACTCAGTAACAATAGGTAACTTGGAGAAATAATTTATATTCTTTTTTCTCTTTTTTGGTTTTATGTCTTCTTAAAATTTAGGGGTGGGATTGGAATATCTAAAAGGGGTTCTAGAACTTGCCCAGTGAAATAAGCCTCTTCTTGAGCCTTTGCAGTGTATAGGACCTTAGGTGGAATCCTGAGCCCCATTCAAAAACTTAGGAAGTTGGACATTCCCACTAGAAAGGACAAGCACACAAGCCTGGAACAGCTAAAGCAACAGAAGATACTTTTTTTCTTTTTTCCCCTAGTATTCAATGTTTACTATCATTTAATCTTTTTTTATTTAAGGTTTTTATTGTGGATTGAGTGAAAGTTTACAGTGCAGATTATCAGTTTTACACTCAACAAATCACACACCTTGTTTCATTACAATGATTATTATCCCCTCCAAGTACCATCAGTTAACAGTATTTCTTTCTATTCATTTTAGCTTTAAAAAACAAACAAACAAAAAAACCACTCAGGCATATATAATAATTTATGTCTCTAAAGGGCACATTTTGTAAGTCTGCTTCCTGGCCACCAGTTCTTAGTCCTTCTCTTCTCATGAACCTAGAGTCCTCAGTCACTCCCCCTTTCCATGACCCTATGTCTGCCTCCATCTCTGGTGTCTTTGCTTCTCTGGATAAGGTCCCACATTCTGCTTGTGCTCTTCTCCCTTGATGGGCTTAGGGTCCTCTGTTTCTGGACTATAAGATTAACCACTCCCTTGTTTTTGTTACAAAACTTCTACCTTTACAATTGTGACAGTCACAATTAGTCATGATAACAAATATTCACTATTGAATCATATGAATCTTATTCCCATCTCTTTTCACCACACCATCTAGACAAGACGAAAACTATTCAGTGGAAGCTCTATCTTCCCACACACACTCTTAAACTAAATTCCCTCTTGAAACCTTGAAAACTAGTTACTTTGTGCCTTTATCACCCTCTCATTTTAGGTAGCCAATGTCTAAGTTGCCCGTCTCTATCTACCCTATGTACAGAGGGGATAGCATTGATATTTCATGTGAAGACTCCTACCCTTTCTTGTTGGTATTTAGAGCTACTACCTCCATGAGTCTAGGTCTGGTTCATCAAATTGTAGACATTTACCCTTGTTTCCTTTATCTTTGTTTTTTTTTTTTTTTTTTTTTGGTTTTTTTTTTGTTTTTTTTTTGTAATCTTCCTCTATTTGAGTTCTGATTATCAAGACATCGAGACTAGGCCAAATGAGTACTGTCTGCAAGTTTGGGTGTTCTTGTGCATCTCCACTTACTTCATATCATTCATATCAGCTGGATGCTTCACTCTCAGCTCTAGCTTTCTGTGGCTATGTCCTTGTCCATGGGTTCAGGAGTCCCCAGGTCTCACCACACTTTGGACCAACCAGCCTTTCCTCTACTTTCTCTCATCTTCAGATCAACAGGAGTCAGTGGACTGTGGTTGAACTCAGCCCAGTTCTTCATTGCTGCCTTTTCCCCTCTTCCATGTACTAGTAGACCAATGTAGTCATCAGCAGGCTTACATACCTTCTCATATGTTCCCTTTGAGTTTCAGTCTTAGAGGAGAGTTTGTCCTGAAGGAACTTGATTGCTTCCCTTGATGGATTCCTGGTGAACAGTTTGCTTATTCTTGTAGTAGTCAGTCATACTGACATTTTGTTTCAGGTTTTCCCTGATGAACTTTATTTGAAGATGTATCTTCTGTTGCTCTAGCTGTTCCAGGCTGGTCTGCTTTTCCTTGCTAGTGGGAATGTCCCACCTCAGAAGGTTTTGATGGGACTTAGGATTCCACCTAAGGTCCTATACACTGCAAAGGCTTTGCAAGAGGCCTATTTACAGGGTAAGTTCTAGAACCCCTTTTAGGTATTCCAATCAGTTATGGGCTGAAGATGAGCTTACAAATTTTTTTGTAATCATGTTTACCCACATCCATTTCTATCCCACTCAAGTATCTATTTTACAATAGATGGGAAACCAATATTCATAAGTCAGTCAAGCATTTTAGTATTATTCCCCTTCGTCAAACTATGCCTAAATCCCTGTATCACAGAGCCCTGTTGTTCCAAGGTTGAGCATGCATCACTATTTACCTGTGTCCCACTTAGGCCATGCAAATCTGTCTCAGGGTTGCCCTATCTATCTTTTTCTTCCACCTCCTCCCCTTCTTGTATTGCCCTCCCCAACACCCAAACTAACCCCCAACCCCAACCCCACTGTTGTGGTTACCTTATATTCCTTTAACTCTTCTCTCCATTTAAAACAGTCTATTTTATCCTGTAATCTACCTGACCTTCTCACCACCTGGATCTCTGTTCCTCTATGTTTACTTTCTTTCACATTGTAATTATTTTGATCATAGACTGACTTCCCAGATCCTCTGTTCTTATAATGTTATTCTCTTCTTGACTCTTACATTTATTGATTGAGTACAGGGTGATGCTGCCACATACGTCATTCTCTGGTTGTTGTCTGTTTTTGTTGGTTCTTAGTCCACAGAACTTCATTTACAATGTTTTTCATAGTAATGTTGGCTTTGGCAAAATCCCTTAACTTCCGTTTATCCTGGAATATTTTGATTACATCATTGTATTTTATAGAGCACTTTGCTGGGTAGAGGATTATTGATTGGCAATTTTTTATTTCAGAGTTTCATATATGTCTTCCCATTGCCTTCTTGTCTTCATGGTTTCTGCTGAGAGATCTGAGCTTAATCTGATTTGCTTGCCTTTGTATGTTACACTTCTGTTTTCCCTAGCAGCTTTCATGATTCTGTCCTTCTCTTTGATTTTGGAGAGCTTGATTATTATATGTCTTGGTAATTGTCTTTTAGGGTCTATTCTTCCTGGGATTTGTTGAGATTCTTGAATGCTTATCTTTTCAATTTTCAGGATTTAGGGAAGCTTTCTTCCAGAAGCTCTTCAACATCTCCTCTGTGGACTTGTGTGATTCTTGCGGTTCCGGAATGCCAATAATTCTTAAGTTATTCCTCTTCATGTTGTTCAACATGAATCTTAGGCCTTCTTCAGATTTTTAAATTTTTTTTGTGTTTGCTCTTTTATCTTAGTAGTGTTGAGAGATTTATCTTCTAGCTCACTAGTTCTGGCTTCTATCTCTTTAGTTCTACTCCTTTGCCCTTTCAATGTATTGTCCATTTCTGATAATCTATTATTAATCATTTGGACATCTTTCTGTAGGTTTTGAATTGTTTCCAATGCTGTATTTATCTTATTTGATTGTTCCTGTAGCACTTTGAGGACTTTTTCCTTATTTTTCTCAACTCCATTGTATAATGTTTTGATACATTTTATAATGATTTTTATGAATTCTGTCTCAGGCAGTTCCAAAGCCTGCTCATCTTCCAATATGGAGTGTAGGTCTCCTTCCAGCTCATTTGCCTCAGTCACTTTATCTCATTTCTAGACATGTACTGATATGTTCATCTGTTTCTGTTTTTTGGGGCATATTCAGGAGTTATCTGTGGCCTTAAAATTTAGATGGGTGTGTATTTTTGTATTTTTTATGCTTTCTGATTGCCTCCAGATAGATGTGATCAGGAGATGGGCTTCCCTTTTCACTCTTCTTCCTGAGAAATTTCAAGATGCCACTGTTTGTCATTGTGACATATGCAGGATTTAATTTTTGGCCTATTTCCTTTTTAGTCTGCTTCTCCCACTCTACAATGTTCATTGAGACCTTTTTCCTAGTGATAAACAGTTCAGGGCTAGCTGTGGCTGTTTTGCACCGCCATTTGGTTTTTAACTAGAAACTGTCACTTTAAATTTCAAGGAGCTCTGTGTGCATGCATAATAGAACCCTCCCAGGGTGGGTGTGGAATGTCCACTTTCTCAGTCACCCTTTCTAATCACCAGAAGGAGGTGCACAGATCACAATAGACCAATCTCCACACCTTTATCTCCACAGTTCTGTCAGGCATCTGTAGCTACTCTGATCCTTCCCTCACTTGGTCTTGCCCAAGATGGCAGCTTGAATTAGAAAACAATGTATTTCTTTATTCTGCTGCAAAATCCCCTAGCTGTAAGCCTTCCAACCTTCTAAATATTCCTTTAACGTGGTTCAGAGTTCTGGGACAATCCACTGAGTCTGCTTGGTCCAGTATTCAGTGTTGTTGCTGACAGAGCTCCTCAATGCACTGTTACCCTATACACCACCTTGTTTGTACTCTAGAAGATGTTTCTTGAAAAAAAAGATCAGTAGGAAAAATACAAAACAGAAATGGCAGTATGACTGGCTACTACACAAATAAGCAAGTTGTTCACCAGGAAGACATTAAGGCAAAACAATCAAGTCCCTTCAGGGAAAACTCCACTCCAAGACTGAATCTTAAAGGGAACACATAAGCAGGCATGTAGCATGCTGGTGACCACGTTGGTCTACTGGTGAGTGGAAGTGGGGAAAAGGTAGCAATAAAGAAATGGGCTGAATTCAACCACAGTCCATTAACTCCTGTTGGCCTGGAAATGAGAGAGAGTGGAGGAAGGACTGGTTGGTCCAAAGTGTGGTGAGACCTGGGGACTCTTGAGCCGCTGGACAAGGTCATAGCCATGGAGGGCTAGAGCTAAGTGTGAAGCATCCAGCTGATATGAGGTGGGGGGAGATGCACAAGAACACCCTAACTTGAAATAGTACCCATTCGGAGCCTTGATGGCTTGCTTGATAATCAGAACTAGACTAAAGGACAATAAGAAAAAAAAAATTGATAAAGGAAACAAGTGTAAATTGCTACAATTTGATGAACTTGACCTATACTTATGGATGTAGTAACTCAAAATATAACTGAGAGGGAAGGAGTCTTCAAATCAAGTATCAATGCTATCCCCTCTGTATACAGGATAGATA
>NW_006408691.1:6591598-6595543 GCF_000296735.1 Chrysochloris asiatica | reverse complement strand
GGTGACAGAGGGCATCTTTATCTGGTTCTTGTTCGCAGAGGGAAGGCTTTCAATTTCCCTCCATTGAGAGTAATATAGGCTGTTGGTTTTGTATATATGCTCTTTATTCTAGCTGTTCTTTTTTGATGGTAGTACATTCCTCTAAGCTGTGATACCTTCTCTGTCCTTTTATATTTCAAAAGAGATTTACTCAAGATACATCCAAATCCTTTAGATTGCATTGGACCCTATTAATATAATTTGTTTTTGTTTGTGACATCATTTGTTACAACTCATAGTGACCCTGCAAATAGTTTTCGAGATTGACTGGTGGGTTTGAAATGCAAATCTTGCAGTTTTCAGTCCAGTTCTTATCCTATATTGATACTCCAGGGCTCCATTAACATAATTTTGTTGTTGCTGTTAAGTGCAGTCAAGTCAGTTCCTACTCATAGTGACACTGAACAGGCTTTCTGAGGATCAGCTGGTGTGTTTGAAACACTGACTTTGAAGCTCAAACTGATCATGGGTCCAGTGAATTATCCTGCAATGCCACACCAGGACTCAATTAACATCATAGAACTGAGGATTTATAACTCATAGGATAATCACATCAGGTTAGATCTAATCACATAATCATGTCATGGGGTGATTGTGTAATATTAGATCTCATCTTGGAAGTAATAAGTATATCTCAGTGCTAAACACTGAGAAGTCTGATCAATCCAATTTAACACAAAACAGTAAAGACCATACATTTCAATTTACATTCCATCAATTCATGGAGCCTTATTTTTCGCCTATGCCTCCATTGCAGCTTAGTGTTGTTTCTCCGATACAATTTGTTCTAGCATATGATTCCTCTTGAAATGGTTGAACATTGACTAATTCTTCTTGGTACAATGACTCTGTACTCCTGTCATCTTCTTTTGCATCTTTCAATATTTTTCCCATAGAATTCTTCAGTACTGCAAATCAAGGTTTCAATATTTTCTTTAGTTATTTCCACTTGAGAAATACTGAACATGCTGTTCTCTTTTGATTTTCTAACACCAGGTCTTTGTACATTTCATTATAATACTTGACTTTGTCTTTTCAATCTACCCTTTTTAAGCTTCTCTTCAGCTATTTTGCCTCCACATTTAATTAATTTTGCTGTACTCAAGAACAAGTTTTGGAGTCTATTCTAGCATTCATTTTTGTTTCCTTTCCTGTCTTTTTAATAACTTTTTGCTTTCTTCCTACATGATTTTTTTTATGTCCTCCCACAACTCTTTGGATCTTTGATTATTAGTGTCCAATGTATCAAATCTGTTCTAGATATAGTCTCAAAGTCAGGAGGTCTGTTCAATAGTTGGCCTCTGGTCTTATTTTGACTAATGATATTGATGATCTTGGATGATGGTACTATAGCTTATTTGATTTCTGTGCTATTCCATCTGTTGAAATCAATGCATATAATCATCGTTTATGTTGTTAAAAAAAAAAAAAAAAAGACATTCACAATGAATAAGTCATTGGTCTTGCAAAATTCTATTGTGTAATCTCCAGCAATACTTCTACTACTAAGGTCTTATTTTCTAAATACCAATACTTCCTCTTTGTCTCCAGCTTCACATTCTAATTGGAATATATAAACATTGATATGCTAGGCATTAGTTACCTGAAATGGACTGGTATTGGAGATTTTCAATCTGACAATCACATGGTTTACTGTGGTAAAAATCACAAACTGAAGAGGAATGGTGGTGCATACATCATTAAAGAGAGCATTTCAAGATCTGTCTTGAAGTACAATGCTGTCTATGATAGGATGATATCCATACACCTACAAGGAAGATGTATGGACTGCATCTCAATGAAAAGCAAACAAAAATCCTCACCAGTGCACCAATAAACAACATTCTTATCAATGGGGAAAAGATTGATGTTTTCAAAGACTTCATTCTCCTTGGATCAACTATCAACACTCATGGAAGCAGCAGTCAAGAAATCAAACAACAGATTGCATTAGGAAAATCCACTGCACAAGAACTTTTTTAAGTGTTGAAGAGCAAAGATGTCAGCTTGAGGACTAAGGTGCATCTGACCCAAGCCATGGTATTTTCCAAAAACCTTATATGCATATGAAAGCTGGACAGTGAATAAGGAAGACCATAGAAGAATTGATGCTTTTGAGTTATGGTGTTGGAGGAGAATATAAGAAGTGCCATGGGCTACCAAAAGAACCACCAAATCTGTGTTGGATGAAGTGCAGCCAGAGTGCTCCTTGGAGGCCAGGATGGCCAAACTTTGTCTCTCGTATGCAAGACATATTGTCAAGAGGGACTAGTTGCCGGAGAAGGATATCATGTTCAGTAATGTGGAGGGTCAGAGAAAAAGAGCACGATCCCCAGTGAGATGGATTGGCAAAGTGGCAGCATCAATGGGCTCAAGTGTGGCAACAATAGTGAGGCTAGCCCAGGATCAGGCAGTGTTTCGTTCTGTTGTGCATAATATTGCTATGATTTGGTATGAACTCAATAGAACCTAACAACAACAAGGAGGACCAGTTAATACCACTCTTATTCAGATTTATGCACAAACCAATGAAGCCACTGATAATGAAATTGAAGAACTCTACCAACTTCTTCCTTTCTTAATTTATTAATTTTAAACCATTCAGTGTTCCCATGTTCTGAGAAAGGTATACAACAGGGTTGTATTCTTTCACCATATGTATTCAACCTATATGCTGAGCAAATAACATGAGTATCTGGGTTATATGAAGAAAAACATGGCATTAGGATTGGAGGAAGACTCATTAACAACCTGAGATATGCAGATGATACAACCTTGCTTGCTGAAAGTGAAAAGGACTTCAAAAACTTACTGATGAAGATCAAAGAGTACTGCCTTTGGTATGGATTGCATCTCAATGTAAAGATAACAAATATCCTCACCACTGGACCAATAAACAACATTCTTAACAAGGGAAGAAAGATTGAAGTTGTCAAGGACTTAATTCTTCTTGGATAAACTATCAACACTCACAGAAGCAGCAGTCAAGAAATCAAACGATGTATTGCATTAGGCAAATCTGCTGCACAGCACCTTTTTTAAAGTGTTGAAAAGCAAAGATGCCAGCTTGAGGACTAAGGTATACCTGACCCAAGCCATGATATTTTCAGTAACCTCATATGCATGCAAAATCTGGACAGTGAATAAGGAAGACAATAGAAGAATTGATGCTTTTGAATTATGGTGTTGGAGGATAATGTTGAAAGTGCCATGGGCTGCCAAAAGAACCAACAAATCTGTGTTGTAAGAAGTGCAGCTCAAGTGCTCCTTGGAGGCCAGGATGGCAAACTTCATCTCTTATACTTTGAACATATTGTCACGAGGGACTAGTTGCTGGAGAAGGATATCATGTTTGGTAGAGTGGAGGGTCAGAGAAAAAGAGGAAGACCCCCAGTGAGATGGATTGGCAGAGTGGCAGCAACAATGTGCTCAAATGTGGCAGCAATTGTGAGGTTGGCCTAGGAAAGGGCAGTGTTTTGTTTTGTTGTGCATAGGGTTGTTATGAGTCAGTACCGACTCGATGGCACCTAACAACAACCAACGTCTTCAGTCTGAAATTGATCAAACATGTAATCAAGATGTATTGAGAAGAGGAGCAAGATGGCGGATCGGGTGGACATGTAGTAAAGGAGCTCCTCCAGCAACAACAAAAAATACCCAACCAAGCAGGCTCAGGTGCTGGTCGCAGAACTCTGACCCACATATAAAGGAATATTTAGAAGGTTGGAAGACTTACAGCTGGGGGAATTTGTGGCAGAAGCAAGAAATCTATTGCTTTCTAGTCTGGGAAACTCGACTGCTTCAGGAACTGCCATCTTTGGTGAGACCATACAGGGAAAGGAGCTGAGCGGCCACAGACGCCTGGCAGAATCACTGCGATAAAGGTGTGGACATTCTTTTCTTTTG
>NW_006408691.1:6585391-6591498 GCF_000296735.1 Chrysochloris asiatica | reverse complement strand
GAACCACTGACCTTAAGGTTTGCAGCCCGATTCGTAACATTGGCTACCTAAAATGAAGGGGTGATAAAGTCACAAAGTGACTGGCTTACAAGTTTTCAATAGGGAGTTTAGTTTAAAAGTGTGCAGGGGAAGATAGAACCCCACTGAATAGTTTTCATCTTGTCTATACAGGTCTGGGGAAAAGAGATGGTGATAAGATTCTTATAATTCATTTGTGAGTAATTGTTATCATGACTAATTGTGACTGTCACCATTGTAAAGTAGAAGTGTTGTAACAAAATTGGGGGAATTAAAAATTGAGGGGTGGTATAAAATTATTGGATTCCTGATGTGTCATTGTAGGATAAGCAATGTATTGCTAACTGTAATCTAAGTGACTCAAACCTACTACTTACTCCTTGGAAACCCTATAAGAGGTCACTATGAGTTGGAACCAACTCATCAGCACTTAATAACAACAGCATCAAATCACTGGTATTCTAAAGCAAACCTCTTTGTTTCTGTAACTTGTTATTTGACTACTTCTTCTGGTTTCCCTCTTTGATGAGTAGCTAACACTTAAGTCATTAGTTGTTGTAGCCTAGACAGAAGGGCAGCGTGAGAATGCACATCCTTCTGATCATATTGAAATATTGTTAGTTAAACAGAAATTAATTACAGGATCAAATGATGGAAAGTCACAACTTTTGCCTTAAAATTTCTCTTCAGGGAGTGCAGTTTGTCATTTATGGGTCTGTCTGATTTTTATTGTTTCCTATTAAGATAAGTCTAAATGAATCTTTAATGACAGAATACAGTATCTGTACAGATTTAGAAGTTGCAAATTAAACTGGCCATCTCCATCTGGAACATCCAGAGCTATCTATTACCCACAGAGGGGATGAGTCATTATAGGGTCCTGGCAGATGTGCATGTACAGCTGGAGGAATAGAGTCCTTGAATGTTAATGGTGCTGGTACCATATGTTTGAAGGGGCTCCAGGCCTCCTGGGAAGATACAGTCTCAAAGTCAGAGTTCCAGGTAATCTTTTTGGGGTGGCTGAGATATCTAGACCAAGTCACCATCGCTTCTGGCCTTGGCCTTCTATTGAATGCCATTTTCATTCTTGCTTCCTCCCTCATTCCCATAGGGAAGCTAATATGAGCATTTCAAAATGCAAAAATGATACCATTGATTCAAAATCCTCCCAAACATCTGTTACTCTTAAAATAAAGACTGAATTCCTTGACTTAGCCTCCAAAGTTCTCTTGATGATTGTGACCAACTTTTTGATCCCATGTCCATCATCGTTCCCTCATTCTCTATTTTGGATCTTCTGGTTACCCTCCAAGGTTTTCAGGATCATACACATCTACTTGACACAGAGTCTTATTAACTCACCCTCCCTGTTAGGAATGTTTCTCCCCTCTTCCCATACTTCTCTTCTCCTCCTTGCCTATATACTCATTTCTCATTCCTTTAACTTCTATAGATATCCTACTTGCCCATTACTTTTTTTCTTCCATGACACCAAGTGAATATAGGATCTACTTGTTTCCACTTCGTTCTCCCTACTGGAACTGCTATTAAAAAAGTACCATAAATTGGCAGCTTAAAACAATATAAATATATTTTCTTAAGTGCTGGAAATTAGAAGTTCAAAATCAAGGTGTCAAGCAGGACCATATTTCAAGGCTCTTGAGGCTATTCCCTCCTTGCTTTTCCCTAGTTACTGGTGGTTTCTGGTGAGCATTGACATTCCTTGGTTTCTAGAAGTATCACCACAATCTCTACCTCTGACTTCTCTGTATGTGTCTCTTCTCCTCTTATAAGGATGCTACTCATACTAGGGCCCACCTCACACTAGGATGAGCTCATGTTAATTGAAAATATCTTCAAAGACCTTATTTTTAAAAGTCACTTTCAAAGTATTGTGGAGTAGGACTTCAACATATCTTTTGCAGGGCACAATGCTACCCATAACACAAGCCTAAGAAAAATTCTGGATATACACCACTTGTTCAGGCAAAGCTGCAAGACAAAGAAAGATTGTATGCATTTCAGCTTTACTGCAGTGCCCTTTTTTCATGGATGGGTGTATTTAATTTTTGTTTAACTTTTTATTGTGAATTGAGTGGTGGTTTACAGACAAGATCATGAGTTTTACATTGAACAAATCTTACACTTTGTATCATCTCAATGATTGCAATCCTTATCATGCAGCAAGAGTTATCCTGCTTTCTCCCTGTGCCGTTGAGTTTGTTCTGATTATAGTGACTCCGTACATGGTTTTTGAGGAGCTACTGGTGAGTCCTGCATTTCCTATATGTACAAATATCCTCTTTCAAACTCATATATTTGTGGGATATTTATGTTGTTAAGTGCCATTGAATTGGTTCTTACTTATAGTGACCCTATATAGAGTTTCTAAGGAGCTGCTGGTGGATTTGAATCACCAATCTTGGGTTCAAACTGACATTGCAGTTGAGTGCTTATCCTACAATGCCACACCAGGACATCCCACTCTCTCCCCCATACACATTTAGCTTGTGTCTCTGTCCAAGTATTGACACACTGAACACTGTTGTTTCAAGGTTACTATTACCATTTACTTCTATTCCCTTTAACCTTTGTAAACCTCCCTGTATCTTCACCTAGCTTCATCATTCTTCTGCCAACCTCACTCTTCTTGTATATTACCTTTCCCTTTCTTGCATATTGTCAGGCCAGTTAACATATGTCTACACTCCAGGCAGTAAATTGGTGTATTTAAATTTGACAACAATGATAACCAAATTCAAGATGAAGGGAGGAGGTATCATGTGGTAGAAGATGCAGATGTAGCTCCTGGCATGATTATTCATCAGCTGTGTGTCCTTGGGCAAGCCAATTTGCCACTCTGGTCCTGATTTCTTCATATGTCAAATAGAAAAAGTACAAGGCTCCTCTTAGGACCACATAAAAAGTTCCAAAAGCACTCTAAAAAGTACCTAGTGCTCTACAGATATCTGCACAGGGGAGGCAGTATGCTCATTAATTAAATAATATTCTGCTCACTGTTCACAGCTCAATAATATTAGGTTCAAATAAGACATCCACATTGTTTAGAAAATCAGGAAGTGATGTACCATGCAGTTTTGACACCACACATAATCACTTTGGCAGCAGAGATGTGGCTGAGCAGTTGGATTTTGTGATAACAGTAGATAGATTGTGTATGTCAGTCTCCTAGGTGTGACGTGGCACTTATTTCAGCTTTGGAAGAGTGCAGAGTCCATGTTTATAATTTAACTTTCCCCGTATCAGATATGAAGCTGCAATTGTGGAAAGGATTAACTGACTTTCTATTGACAAAATCAAAACAAAGATGTTGTTGGCCATTATCTTCTCCCTTTAATGGCACTCTTGAAGGGCAGCATCATGTCTTTTGGGATGTTGGATCTGTGGTGCAAGAGGCCCAGGTGGAGGGAGTACCCCTGGATGTTAGTACTTGCAGCAACATTTATCTGTCAAAACCAAGTGTCCAGGGTGATATTCTTGTTGTTTGTTGGTGAATCTCCTACTGACCACCATTATCACTAGCACAGGCAGTGATGATGGTCAGCAATGTTCCACAATTCCAACTGACTTACCTGATTTACTCTTGGCTCCCTCAATCCACATTCTTGGACCTTTGCAGTCTGGAGTGGGTCTGGAGTGGCTAACATGACCTGTCCCTCTGACACATGATGGTTGGTCTTCACATTAGTGATATATGCCCCAAGTATACCCAAACTTGAATGAATTCCTCCTACAGATTAAAGAAATGCCTCTATTTGTGCCCTGTTATTCCTCCATCACGAAGGCTGCAACAGGAAATCTGCAACATAGGAAAGCCTACATATTCACTACAACATGTCCTCTGCTCCCAGTTTCACAGACATCAAAATCATTCTGGCCAGTGGAATGTGGGTGTAAGTGATGATAGACTTTTCTAGGAAGGATTTCTAAATTGACTTTGACTCTTTCTCCTTTCTTCATAATCTGCTTGCTGGGTACAATATATGATAAGAAAGACTCTAATGTCTATGCAGATGCAAAAAAATAGATGAAAGAAGACTGGATCTTATCACACCATTTGGAACCTTATCTTTGAACACCTAGCAGTTCCAAGATGTGGACAAAATGCTTTTATGGTTGAAGACTACTGAAACCTAGTGGTTTCTTGTAACAGAAACTACCATTAATCACTCTATTGCAAAAGAATATGACTTCAAGTAAGTTAAAATACTGTTAGATTTGAGGCTATCTTTGTTGTTAGCTACCGTTGATTCTGACTTATGTCAACATTGTATGTGCAGAATAGAATTGCTCCTTAGGATTAGATAATCACTGGACTATTGACCACAAGATTGGTGGTTCAAACTCACCAACTGCTCTTTGGAAACCCTATACAGGATCACTTTGAGTAGTAATCAAGTAACCAACACAATGACACTTGAAACAACAATAGGGTTTCCAATGATTATAACTTTTTGGAAGCATGTTGCCAAACTTTTATTCTAAAGCACCTGTAGGTAGTTTTGAACAGTCAACCTTTTGGTGAGTAGTAGAATTCTTAACCATATTTGGCACCCAGGATGTTGTTGTTATTGTTAGGTGCCATCAAGTTGGCACAGGCTCACAGTGACCCTATGCACAACAAAGTGAAACATTTCCCAGTCCTGTGCCATTATCACTATTATGGTGACACTTGAGTCCCTTGCTACATCCACTAAGCCACTCCATCTTGTTAGGGATATTTCTGCTTTTCATGAACTCTCTACTTCACCAAGAATGGTGTCCTTCTCCAGGGACTGATCCCTCCAGATAATATGTCTAAAATACTTTGGTTGTTATTGTTGTAATTAGATGCCATCAAGTTGGTTCTGACTCATAGTGACTCTATGCTTCATAGAAGAAAACACTGCTTGGTCCTGCACTAACATCACAATTGTTACTATGTTTAAACTCACTGTTGATGTCATCATGTCAATTCATCTCATTTGGGGGTTCTTTCTCTTTTTCACTGATCCTCCACTTTTCCAAGCATTATATCCTTCTTCAGGAACTGGTGCCTCCAAACAACATGTTCAAAATGTGAAAGATGAAGTTTTGCCATCCTGGTTTCTAAGGCATATCCTGACTGTACTTCTTCCAACACAGGTTTGTTTGTTCTTCTAGGAGTCCATGGTACTTTTAATATTCTTTGCCAACAACATAACTCAAATGCATTGATTCTTCTAAAGTCTTCTTTTTTCATTGTCCAACTTTCACATGTATATGGTGCAATTGAAAATATCATGGTTTGTGTAAGATGCACCTTCTCAAACTGAAATCTTTGCTCTTTAACACTTTAAAGAGATCTTTTGCAGCAGATTTGCCTAATGTAACACTTTAAATTTTTGACTGCTGCTTCCATGAGTATTAATTGTGGATCAAAGTAAAATGAAGGCTTTGACAACTTCAATAGTGTTCCATTTATCATGGCATTATTTATTTACTTAGCTATGAGGATTTTTGTTTTCTTTACCATGAGATATAATCCACACAGAAGGTTGTAGTCTTTGATATTCACCAGTATATAGTTCAAGTCCTCTTTACTTCTAACAAGCAAGGTTGTATCATCTGCATGTCACAGGTTGTTAATGAGTCTTCCTCTAATCCTGATGCTAAATTCTCCTTCATATAATCCAGCTTCTCAGACTATTTGCTCAGCATACAGATTGAAACAACCCTGATGCTTATCTTTCCTGATTGTAAACCATTAAATATTCCCTTGTTCTCTTCTAACAATTATTACTTCATCTATGCACAGATTCTTTATGAGTACAAATAAGTTGAATGCCCATCCTTTGCAATGTTATCTGTAATTTGTTTTGATCCACATAGTCAAATGCCTTTTTGAAGTCGATAAAGCACAAATAAACATCTTTTTGGTATTCTCTGATTTCAGCCAAGGTCCATGTTATTTTAGCAATGATTTCCTTCATTCCATGTCCTCTCCTGAATCCAGTTTATATTCCTGGTATCTCTATGTCAGGAGCTCTGGTAGCGTAGTGGTTACGAATAGGACTGCAAACTGCAAGGTCAGCAGTTCAAAACTACCA
>NW_006408691.1:6578195-6585291 GCF_000296735.1 Chrysochloris asiatica | reverse complement strand
CACCAGGACTCCTGGAATAAATATGGATCTCTTCAAATCAGTTTGCCAGGTATCTTTCTTCCAAATATATTGGCACCTATGAGTGAGTGTATTCAATGTTGTATCAGTTTGTTGAGAGATTTCAATTTGTATTTCATCATTTCCTAGAGTCTTGCTGTTTGCCAATGCCTTCAGTGCACCTTTGACTTCTTCCTTCAGTACCACTGGCTCTTGATCATAAGCTAATGCTTGAAATGGTTGACATAGATCATTTCTTTTTGGTACAGTGACTCTGTATATCCCTTTCATCTTCTTTTGATGATTTCTGCATTATTAAATATTTTGCCCATAAAATTCTTCAATATTGCAAGTTGAGACCGAATTTTTTCTTCAGTTCTTTCAGCAATATAAATGCTGAACCTTGAAATAATATTGTGTTCTTCCCTTTAGGTTTTCTAACTCCGGGTCTTTTCATATCTCATTTAATACTTGACTTTGTCTTCTTGAGCTGTCCTTTGAAATTTTCTTTTCAACTCTTTTATCTCCTCATTTCTTTTGTTTTCTTTAGCATCTTTATGCTGGAAAGCAAATTTCAGAGTCTCTTGGGACATCCATTTTGGTGTTTTCCTTATTTTTTTAATATTCTAAATGATCATTTGATTTCTTCCTGTATGATGTTCTTGATGTCATCTCATATCTCTTCTGTTCTTCTGTCATTAATGTTTAGTGCATCAAATCTGTTCTTGAGATGATCTCTAAATTCAGGTGGGGTATTTTCAAAGTATTATTTTAGCTCCCATGGACTTGTTTTCATTTTCTTCAGCTTCAGCTGAACTTGCATATGAGCAAGGGATGGTCTGTTGTACACTTTTCCTCTGGCCTTGTTTTGACTGATGATATGGAGCTTTGTCATTGTCTCTTTCACAGATGTAGCCAATTTGATTTCTGTGTATTGATCCCACTAAGTGCTCTGTAAGAGAAGGATGTGGCAATTGGTTTCCATAAAGAATAAAGCCTTGGAAAACCTATGGACCAGTTCTACTCTGTTACTGTGAGTCAAAGTTGACTCAGTGGAAAGTTTCACCACAACCAAAATATAGTACATGCCCACCATCCCATGATGCAAATCAATTTTATTTCTAAAAGAAATCATGCACAATACTTTACTCTCTAATTATCATTAATGAGAATTTACTTTTATGAATCTCCTGACTAATCATTCATAGTAACTGAATACAAACTATTAGTTTATTTGCTCAGGGCATAAATTGGATAAGCGTGGTGAAGAAATACAACCCTGGCACACACCTTTTCTGATTTTAAGCCATTTAATGTCCACTTGGTCTGTTCTAACAACTGTTTCTTGGTCTTTGTGCATATTTTTGTGATACAGTAACTGAATTGATGTCAGAAGACATGACTGTGATGGCATTGTCCTGTGCCTTGCCAACAGCCCAGGGCTTTACTTAATGAATCATTCAGCACACCTGTGCTTTAGACAGTTAATTTCTGGTTTAATTTTAAGGGAAGGATTATACAAAACCAATATGGGGCAGTGGGAGTAGGAATGAACAAGAATGGAAATGGCAATGGAAACTAGGCACTGATAACTTGTTATTGCTAGCTGCTGTTAATTCAACCCTCAACTCATGGCAACATTTTTGGTAACTCAATTGTATTTTCTTGGCTTTAACCTTTATAGAAGCAGCTTGTGTGGTCTTTCTTCCATTGACCTGATAAGTGGATTCAAACTGCCTACTTTTATTTAGCAGCCACTTGCAAAAATTATTTCTACCACCCCAGATTATGATGAATAATAAGTGTGGGTTATGAGGAAAAACAAGGGAAAATAATGAACTGATAACTGAGTTTCTCATTTGGGTGACCAAAATTTGGATTGGTGGCAGAATTTCAGATTTGCAGTTTTATATGGAGTGTTTATGGGACATTTCAATGTGGACAGCCCCCAGATATCAATGACCTCCAGCCATAATACTGGATTATATTAGCTTCCTAGAACTTCCATGTGTTTAAAGATAATCTTCTACTAGCTTATCCTAGTTTTTTTTTTTTTTTTTTTTTTTTTTTTTTGCATTAGCAGGAGCCTCTGATTGACAATTAGAAACATGTATTTTTGATTTAGGGGAGAGGTACAAATTTACGAGTCACCTTGACACTTGGAGTGATTGAAACCAGGAGACAAAATCCAAGTGTACAAGGTAAGAATAGGACTGAGGTTGAGATCCAGAGAACCTTTCATAATTTTAGGATGGAGGAAATAAGGCACCACAATGGAATTAGAACAAGTGGCCCAAGAGTTGGGGACGGGCGGTGGCGGCGGAGGAAATCAGAGTGCCATATTCTGCCAGATACTTTCTGTTTACTATAATGACACATTTCTCTATCAATGTCCACCCTGCTCTCTCTTCCAAGTGGATATCCTGTATCTGTTGAATCCTTTCTTTGAGTTTCCAATTGGGTTTGGCCAATAGGCAAAATGGCAGAAGACAAGGTCAACAAGAGATAGTTGGGGCATTTACTCTAATGTTTCCTCTTTGGCTAATTGTAGGTTGACTAGAATCTTCCACTGAAGATCTTAGCTCCCATCAGATACCCATGGCATGCTGTTCTCTTAACTCTGTAGTTTCTCTATACATTGTCCATACCTTTCCAAAAAGTTTTTTTCCTAAGTTCTTCTCAAATGCCCAATATGAATGTGCCATCTGTTTCTGATCAGAAACTTATACAGACATCTGTCATTGGTTTTATAAAAAGAAATCTCTGTTCTACATATTCCAAACTCTTTTCCTGAGAATACTATTTCAATGTATGTCCTTGTAAAATAGCACTCTGCAGAAGCCTCCAAGGCATAGTAAGGTGGGGGGCCCTTCACTGCCTTGAAGTATCCTTCATCCTTTACTGCTATATGGTCATGGCAATATGGGGAGTGTTTCACAGCCTAATGTCATTCCAAATCTGCAATGCCTCCAAGATACTTGGCCTAAAGAGTTAACCTATCCCTGAGGATGGTTTCACAGGTAAATAATGCCTTTTGGAGGAAGGGAAGTATTCGGCTGTTTGACACACAATTATGCTTTATGAATTATTTTTATTAACAAAAATACCTGTCATCGAGACTGCTCTGACTTCTGTTGACTCCAAGTGTTTCAGAACAGAACTGTGATACATAAGTTTTCAGTGATTCACTTTCAAAAGTAGATTTTCAGGTATTTCTTCTGAGGCAACACTGAATGGACTCTAACCTTCAATCCTATAGCAGTCAAGTATACTAACTGTCCCCATGGGCACTTAATGACTTTAGAAAGTAAGTTTTTTGTTGTTGTTTTGTATTTTTATCCTCCCACACACAAAAATACCTTCCATTTTAGTAAAAGGATCAAAGCTCCAAACAACTTTTCTGAATGTCCAGCATGTTTTCTTAAGCCCTTTCTGGAGGCCTTGTCATCTTTTGGATATGCAGGATGAGAGCTCACTCTTCCCCTGCAAGAAGAATTCATTTATTTCGTGTATTTTTGATAAAACATCAGGAAAGAAAACCAATAGCCATCTCGTTCTCCCTGTTGCACTTCCAAGTGTCCAACAGGTAATGGATCACAAAACCCCATCTGGTGGTCAAGCAAGAGAATCCTCTCTTTCCAGTCTGGAATGGTGCATTCTTATAATTTTAAGTACACTTTAATATTATCTGCCTTAATTTTTTTCTATAATCAAATGAAGTAAAAGTGCCCCTAAACTTTGAGTAACTGATCATGATAATAAATGTAGAAAACTAAAAAAAAAAACAAAAAAACTTCCACATATATCATAATTTATCACTCCATCCATTCGTGCTTTCATGGGGATCAGTAGAGGAAGACAAAAAAAGTACAGCAGGCAAAGATATCTGTCTTTGGTACTCATTGTCCAGCTTTGCATGCATATGTGGTGATTAAAAGACAAAACAGAAAAGCAAATGAAAACTTGATGCATTAAAATTGTAGTTTTAGAAAAGCAAAAACATCTTGGGCTGCCAAAAGGACAAACAAATCTATCCTAAAATAAATATAGCAAGGCTTCAGAAAGTTCATGGAAAAATGGAATTAAAGGATAGTGGAATATTTCCATGAACTTTTTGAAGCCCCACCGTTGAATCAGAATGTTCCATAGAAGTGAGGGTGGTAAGACTTTCACTTATTGGCTTTGGACAGGTCACTGGAAGGACCAGTCACTTGAAAAGGAGGACATCATGCCTGATAAATTAGAATATCAATAAAACAAGGGAAATCTTCAATAAGATGAATAAATACAATAATCAAAACAATGGGCTCCCACATACCCATGATGCTAAAGATGAAACAGGATCAGGCAACATTTAGTTCTGTTGTATATAACGTCATCATGAGTCAAAGGTGATCAGAGGACAAGAAAAATTAGTCATACTACAGCAGATTCTTTAACTAGCCATTGCCTCCAACAAGAATTAAATTTTCAAAGATGAGAAAGAACAAATTAAGGGTCTGGTAAATGCCAGAGGAGGAGGAAATAATGCAGCTAATAACTTTGTGAAAATAACACAAAGTCAAGAGTCCCAGAAAAAGATAAGATGATGGTCGTCTCATGTTAAATAACTCCTAATTTATCCAGGCTGTGTGCAAGAAGTGTCTCATTTTTAACTTAAATTCAAAAACCCATTTAAAATTTATATTTATGTATGCAATAAACTCAGACCTGTGGCTCTCCAATTCAAAAGGAATCTCAAGGCAACTGCAAATGTTTATCTCATCCAGATTACATCAAATTGCAACCTTGCATATTATTTTAGCACTCAATGTGACGTGAAAGCAATGGGCAATTTCCACATCAAAAATCACAGGATAGAAAAATAGCCAATTTCCAAGCAGGGAACTCAAAAAGTACATTAATATGATGGGAACATCACAAACAGCTTTGGATGTGTGGTGTTACGGCTCATTCCCAGGATCTTGACAGTGTGCATAATTCCATCTGGCTGCCTCTCCCCTCTCTCTTTCTGTATTAGCAGTTAAGAGATATATATTGACAAGTGCTGTTTTCCTAACATTGTGTATTTTCAAATGACCTGAGCCTATGAACAGAGCCCAGGAGTGATTATACTGCTCAACAATATCTTTATTACATAAGTGCCCTGTGAGCATATCGGATTCATTTGCAACAGAACAATAGGTCAACTTTCACTGAGGGTCTTTTATAGAGATGACCACTTCTTATCAGTCACCCGAATAAGTATAATTACTGTTGTAATCATGTAACCAGTGTTTATAAATATATTGACTGTTGTTGTTGTTGCTAGGTGCTATTAAGTCAGTTCCAACTCATAGTGACCTTATGCAAAAAAGAACAAAGCACTGCCTGGTCCTACCCCATCATCACAATCACTTTAAAGCTTTGCCACTGTGGCAATCCATTAATTGGGGGCTTCCTCTTTTTTGCTGATCATCCACTTTACCTAGCATAATGTCTTCCTCCAAGGGTTGGTCCATCCTGATAATACGTCCAAGGTATAAGAGATGAAGTCTTGCCATGTTGGCTTCTAAGGAGCATTCTGGCTATACTTTGTCTAAAACAAATTTGTTTGTTTTTCTAGCAGTCCATGGTATTTTTAATATTCTGCCCCAGCACCACAGGATAGTACATGCATAAAATTGTGGCTATGCGCTCATACCACCAGTCATCTGTCAGTGTGTTGTACTGTGGTAGATTGAGTGTTACAGGTATTTTGAATGGCAGAAAGGCCATCCATGGTGGACAGGTTTCAGATGAGCTTCCAGACAAAGACAGACTAGGAAGAAGGAGAGACAGACTACTTCCAAATATTAAGTCACTTAAAATATTATGAATAACAGTGGAACACTGACAGATATAGTGCCAGAATATGAGCCCCTTAGGTTGGAAGCCACTCAAAATACCATTAAATAAGAGCTGTGTCCTCAAAGTAGTGTTGACCATAATGACACAAATAGAGGAAAGCCCTCAGGACCTATATTTGCTGGTGAGGCACAACTCAAAATGAAGAGAAAAAACTGTAAACATCCATTAATAATCAGAACATGCAATGTACAAAATTTTAATGTAAAAAAGATGGTAATTGTCAAAAATTAAATGGAACATATAAACATTGATTTCCCTGGTATTAGTAAGCTGAAATGGACTGGTATTGACCATTTTGAATGTCACAATCACATGGTTTACTATGCCAGGAATGAGAAATTGAAGAAAAATGGAGCCACATTCATGATCAAAAAGAATATGTTAACATCAGTCATGAAGTGAAATGCTGTCTGTGATAGGATAATATCCATACACCTACAAGGAAGACCAGTTAATACCACTATTATTCAAATTTATGTAGCAACATCTAAAGAAAAAGATGATCAAATGGAAGAATTCTGCCAACTTCTTCAGTCTGAAATTAATCAAACATGCAATCAAGATGTATTGATAATCACTGATGATTGGAATGCAAAGGTTGGGAAAAAAGAAGAAGGATCAGTGGTTGGAAAATATGGCATTGGTGATAGAAATAATTCTGGAGATCACATGATCGAGTTTTGCAAGTTTGATGATTTGTTCATTATAAACACCTTTTAAAAACAATATAAAAGATGACTGTACACATGGACCTTAAAAGATGAAATACATAGAAATCAAATTGGAAAGAGATGGTGGAAAAGCTCCATATTATCAGACAAAACAAAGCCAGGGGCAGATTATAAAACAGACAATCAATTGCTCTTATACAAGTTCAGGCTGAAGCTGAAGAAAATGAAAACAAGTCTATGAGAGGGAAAATATGAATATATTTGAATATATCCGAATGAATTTAGAGATAATCTGAAGAAGAGATTTGATACATCAGATTCTAAAGCCCAAAGATCAGAAGAGTTACGGGATGGCATCAAGAACATCATACATGAGAGAGGTGGAGCTTCATGGCAGCTAGGGTAGAGGTGCAGTGAAGATGTCCATCAGCAATAACACAGAATACCAGGTGAGGGGAGAGCACCAAAACTCTGAACCACATATGTAGGAATATTTTAAAACGTTGAAAGCTTATAGCTAGTGGAACTTACAGCAGAAG
>NW_006408691.1:6574621-6577765 GCF_000296735.1 Chrysochloris asiatica | reverse complement strand
ACAGTCCCTGGTTAAAACAAAATGGAAGCGCAAAACAGCCACAGTTGGCACTAAACTGCTTATTAATAGGGTAAAGGACAGAACAGGGGTTGTAGAGTGAGTGAGAAAATAAAAACTAAACAGGCAGAAAAAGAAATCTTGAAGTATAGCATAAAAACCAACAGTGGCATTTTGAAATTTATCAGGCAACCTTGAAAGCAAGAAGCTGAAAGAGGATATTAAAGTCAGACTCATATTAGGCTACAGATTTTTTTTTTATTTCTTTCTTTTCTATCTCTCTCCTCTCTCATTTCTGTGATTATAAACTACAGTATCCATCTGGCTTTTTGTTTGGTCAGTTTTATTGTGTGTATTTTTTTTGCTATTACTGTTTTGTATTATTTTTCATTCCCTCTTTTATGGGGTTCTTTCTCTCACTATATTACCCAAGAAGAGACAGCATTTGCTGCCATATAGTCAAGCTACAATCACACTTTATTAAACCCCATAATCCAGGCAAGAGTCAATATCAACTGCCATACACAAGGGAGGCAGACAATAGCTGTGAAAGTCACTCTGACTTAAGCAATAAGAAGAGTGAATAGGGAAGCCCATCTCTTGATCACATCTACATGGAGGGAATCCAAAAGCATAAAAAATATCAAAACACACACTAAACTAAGTATTAAGGCCACAACTAACCACTGAAAATGTCCAAGAAGCAAAAACAAATTATGAAATCAGCACATGTCCAGAAATAAGTTAAAATGTCTGAGACAAATGACCTAGTGGTAGACTTACACTTCATTCTGGAAGGAAGCCAGGCCTTGGAAATTCCTGAGAAGGAATTCAGGAAAATGATTATAAAATGTTTCAAAACACTTTACAATGGAATTGAGAAAAATAAGTGAGTTAGGAAAGTGCTACAGTAACAATCAAATAAAATAGAGACAGCATTGGAAACAATTCAAAACCCATAGAAAGTGTTCCAAATGATTAATAATAGAGTATCAAAAAAGACAATACACTGAAAGGGCAAAGGAGTAGAATTGAAGAGATGGAAGCCAGAACTAGTGAGCTAGAAGACAACTCTCTTAATACTCCTAAGATAGAAGAGCAAGTAGAAAATAGGATAAAATATATATATATGAAGGTCTAAAATTCATTTTGGAGAACATGAACAGGAATAACTTAGAATTATCAGCACTCCAAAACAGGAAGAATCACACAAATCCACAGAAGACATAGTTGAAGAGCGGCTGGAAGAAAATTTCTCTATCACAATGAAAAGCAAAAAGGTATGTATCCAAGAAAATCAACGAACCCCAGGAGGAAAGACCCCGAAAGAAAATCACCAAGACATATCATAATCAAGCTTTCCAAAATCAAAGGTAAGGAGAGAATCGTGAAAGCGTCTAGGGAAAAGAGAAGCAAAACATACAAAAACAAGTCAGTCAGATTAAGCTTGGATCTCTCAGCAGAAACCATGCATGCAATGGAGAGAAATTTATAAAACCCTGAGAAAAACAAACAAAAAACCCCTGCCTAAAATGATAAAGGACAAAGAATCCTTTATCCAGCAAAATTATCAATCTAATTAGTGTATTCAAAACATTCCAGAATAAACAGAAGCTAAGGGGTTTTCCCAAAGCCAACCCTGTGCTACAAAACATCCTAAAGGGAGTTCTGTGATCTGAGAACACATACGAACAGACAACAACCAGAGACTGACATTCGTGGAAAGACCTCCCAGAATTCAAATGACAAAAGGAAGAGCTGAGAACAGAACAAAGCTGTAAGAAAAAACTCAGAGGATCAGAGAGGTCAGTCTATGATCAAAACAATTATAATGTGAAAGGAGGTAAACATGAAGGAACAGAGATCCAGATGGTGAGAAGGTCAGGGAGATTACAGGATAAAAAGACTGCAGTAAATGGAGGGAAAAGTTAATGGAATATAAGGTAACCTGAAAGTGAATTAACACTTCACAACATACCAAGAAAATGAAAATCTGGGAAGAACATGAAAAATTAAAACTATAAAGAAATTGACAAGGAAGAATACAAAACCATGAATTCAACACAGGAAGACACACACAACAAAGAAAGTAGCAGCACCACAAAAAAACAAACATAATGGCAGCAATTAATCCTTACCTATCGATGATTACACTGAATGTAAACAGATTAAATGCACCAGTGAGAAGATGGAGATTGGCAGAATGGAAACAAAACAAGATCTTTCAATACGCTGTCTGCAAGAGACAGATCTTACACACATAGAAAAAAATAGATTAAAAGTCGAAGGATGGAAGAAAAAAAAATACCAAGCTAATTGCAATAAAAAATGAACAGCAGTGGCAGTACTAATCTCTGATAAAATAAATTTTAAGGCAAAAACAAGCATAACAGATGACAATTTAACAAGATGACATAACCATAATAAATATCTATTCTCCCAATGAAAGAGCTCCAAAATATCAAAAAGCAAACTCCAATAGATTTGAATAAAGAAATAGATGAATCAACAATAATAGTGGGCAATTTTAATATACCACTTTCAAACAACCATAAAGACTTGACAAAGAAGCAAAGGAACTAAACAACAAAATCAGCCAACTGGATTTCATAGATGTATACAGAGCATTCACCCAACAAAAGCACACTACACATTCTTTTCCAGGGCACATGGACATTATCCAGAATAGACTATATTTTAGGCCATTAAACAAACCATTATAAATTTACAAGTATCAAAATACTACAAAGCATCCTCTCAGAATATAAAGCTCTAAAATTAGACAGCAACCATAGGAAGACCAAGGAAATAAAGTCAAATACATAGAAACTAAATAACATTCTGCTGAAAAGAGATTGAGTAGTAGAAGAAATAAAAAGTGAATTCACAAAATTCCTAGAAACAAATGAGAATGAAAATACAACATATCAAAATCTTTGGGACATGGTAAAGGCGGTGCTGAGAGGATAATTTATTGCAATAAATGCATACTTCAAAAAAGAAGAAAGACCCAAAACTAACACATTAACACAACATATAAAACAATTAGATACAGACCAACAGAGGGAACCAACAGCCTACAAAGAAAAGAAATAATAAAGATTAGAGCAGAAATAAATGAGATAGAAAACAGAAAAACTATAGAAA
>NW_006408691.1:6568187-6570237 GCF_000296735.1 Chrysochloris asiatica | reverse complement strand
CTATATTCCTGGATAGGAAGACTTAACATTGTGAAAATGTCAATACTGTGCAAAGCAATTTACACATATAACGCAATCCCAATCTAGATTCCAACAACATTCTTCAAAGAGATGGAAAAAACTGTTACAAAATTTATATGCAAAAGGAAGATATCCAGGATAAGCAAAGCACTGCTTGAGAAGAAGAATGAAGTTGGAAATCTCTCACTTTCTGATTTCAAAATGTATTACACGGCTACAGTCGTCAAAACATATTGGTAATGGTACAATGAAAGATACATTGATCAATGGAACAGAATAGAGAATCAATAAATTAACCCATCCACATACAGCCAACTCATTTTTTACAAAACTCCTAAATGTATCACATGGATAGCCTCTTCAACAGATGGTGCTGGATGAACTGTAAAGTGATATACAAAAGACTGAAACAAAACCTTTGCCTCACACCTTAAACAAAAACCAACTCAGCATGGATTAAAGACCTAAATGTGAATCCCAGAATTATGAAGTCCATCAGTGAAAAAATAGCGACAAATGTGAGGGCTCTAATTTAGGTCATACAAAGACTACCAAACATTTTGAAAACTACACAAACAAAAGTAGACAAAATACATTGGGACACACTAAAAATTAAAAACTTATGTACATCAAAATACTTCACCAAAAGAATAAAAAGGGAACCCACAGACTGGGAAAAAATCTTTTGTAATGACACATTGGACAAGGGTCTAACTTCTTAAATATATAGGAAACTACATCACCTCTACAAGAAAAAGACAAATAACCCAAGTAAAAAATGGGCACAGGATATGAACAGACACTTCACCAAGGAGGAGATCTGGGTGAGCAACAAGCATATGAAGAAATGTTCACAATCACTAGCCATTAGAGAGATGCAAATCAAAACAACAATGAGATATCATCTCACACCAGCAATAATAGAAAGATCAAAAACAGTAGACACAATAAATTCTGGTATGGATGCAGAGGACTGGGAATCTCCTGCATTGCAGGTGGGATTGTAACATGGTCCAACCACTCTGGAAAGCAATATGGCACTTCCTCAGAATGTTGGAAATAGAAATACCTTATGAACCAGCAATTCGTCTACTTGGTATTTACCCACAAGAAATACATGCCATAACATGAATAGATATATGCAAACTAATGTTCACAGCAGTACTATTTACAATAGCAAAAAGATGGAAACAGCCTAAGTGCCCATCAATTGAAGAATTGATAAACAAACTGTGGTACATACACACAATGGAATATTATGCTAACTTGAAGAACAACAAGAAAGCTGTTAGCCATGACATAACATGGATGTTGTTATGTTGAGTGAAAACATTACGTTGAGTGAAATTAGTCAGTCACAAAATGAGAAATGCTGCATAGGACCACAACTGTTAAAGACTAAGAAAAAGAAATCATACTAAAGGAGGGGTATTCTTTGTTGGTTACTGGGGATATGGGGGTGGGGTGATGGGAGAGAGGGGAAGGTGGAGCACTGTTAGGGAATACACACAGGGTAGTTTGAGTGCTGGGAGGGGGTGATACACACGAAGAGGGAAGGGAATGGAAGAATAAGGCAGATAGGAGAACAGTTAGGCAGGTTTATATGGGCTAAATGGGAATGAGGTAAATAATGATGAATGTACAACCTTGAAACAAAAGGGGTCTGGGATACAGGGTTTGAGGCATGGTTTGAATGGGTAAAACAGCAGAAATAATGTTAAGATGCTTGGCTGTCTTTTGAATCTTGGTTTCACTTGCATACCATTGTAAAATAGACACTTGAGGGGGAGAGAAAGAAATAGTCAGAAACATCACTTTGGAAAGCTTGTATGTCTGTCTTCTGCCTATAACTGATAGGAATACATAAAATAAATCCTAAAACTTTCCCAGTGAAAGAGGCTTCATGTGGAGCCTTTCCATTGCATAGGACCATTGGTGGAATCCTGAACCCCATCCAGAGTCTTCTGAGGTGGTAAATCTCCACCTGAAAGGACAAGCAGCATAGCCTGGAGTGACTAGAAGAACAGAA
>NW_006408691.1:6564415-6566933 GCF_000296735.1 Chrysochloris asiatica | reverse complement strand
TGCAGGAAGCGAGCATGGATATAATGCACAGTCTGATTTGCTTTCTCAATCTCTCACTTTATCCTCTCTTCTTCCCTCATCCCTTCCTAACAGATACTTGCTGCTAAGGGATTGTCATGTCTACTAATGTAGCCTCATTCCTCCACAGCATGCCTGGCCCTGAGTAGACACTTAGGAAATAGTCACTATGTAGTTAGGAAGCATCCCTTGATGGCACAAAGTTAGTGTGCTTGGTTGATAATCAAAAAGTTGGAGGTCTGAGTCCACCCAGAAATGACTTGCAAAAAAGACCTGGTGATCTTCTTGCACAAATCAGGCATTGAAAATGTATGAAACACAGTGTTACTTTGACATACATGGAGTTACCATGAGTTGAAATCTCCTTGAGAGCAACTGCTTACTGGTTGATAAATAATGAAGGATCAGTCTGAAAACTGAAACTGTCCAGCTGAGATAAGAGGTTGGGAAACTAGAGTTCTGTGCAAGGGGTGGTTGTATGGGTATCTACCCTCTGAAATTACCTTCAGAAATACTATTTAGATGCCCATCTGTCTACTTCAGTGGAGTGTGTCTTTTGTTCCCAAATGAAGGCTTGTCTCTGTTGCTACTTGTTGTCTCAATCTGCCCTTGATATTCTGCACTGCAGGGATAATTAGCAACTCCTGACTCTAGAAAATGAGGTGTGTTATAGATTAAATTGTGTCACCACAAAAGGTATGTGGAAATCTTAATTTCTGTACCTATAAGCATGACCTAGTTTGGAAACTAGGATCTTTCTTTGAAGATGTTACTAATTAAATTAATCAGTTAAATTTATACTCAAATTAAAAACCCAAAAATATTGCCATTATGTCAATGCTGAGCCCTCGTGATCCTATAGAATAGAATAGAACCAAGGCTTTCCATATGTACAGAAGCCATAGCTTTCTTCCAGGAGCAGCTGGTAGGTTCAAACTGACAATCTTTCAGTTAGCAGACAAGTACTTTAACTACCACATCATCAGGGTTCCTTTTATAGGGGAATACGGTGGGTCCAAATTCTAATCCCTTCTGACATGTGTCTGATGAAATAGAAGAACAGACATGAAAATAAGTAGAGTCACACACAGAGGGACAGTAGTCTGTGTGACGTATCTACAAGCATCAAGAAATATCCAGGGTACAGAAGCTCAAAGAGACAAGGAAGGACCTTCCCCTAGAGCCTTTAGAGAGAGCATGATCCTAGAAATGCCCTGAATTAAGACTCCCAGCCTCCAGAACTATGAGAAAATAAATTTCTTTAAGGACAATTGTTTTGTGGTATTTTGTTACAGAAGCCACAGGAAACTAAAACAAGGTATGTGGTCTTTCTAGCGCTAGGAATGGTCATTCAAATAACAGTAAAGCATATTCATATATACATAAAATAACAGCTCCAACAACAATAAAAAAAAACCTGCTTCTGTTGAGTAGCTTTTGATGTAAAGCAAACCTATAAAACAGAGCATATCTAATCCACAGGATTTCCAAGGCTAAATTTTTAGTGAACTGCCACATCTTGTCCTACAGAGCAGTTTTTGGGCTTGAATTACTGGCTTTTGGTTAGTACCAAGCTTAACCATTGTTCCACTGGGGGTCCTCATAAATGCATAAGTACACGTTAAATTATAAACTCATGTTATTGTTTGTTGCAGTTAGGTGCCATTCATTTGGTACTAACTCAAAGTGACCCTATGCACAACAGAATGAAACACTGACTGGTCCAGGCCAACATCAAAATCATTGCTATGCCTGAGCCCAGCACTGCCACCACTGTGCCAATATATTTCATTGGGAATCTTGCTCATTTTCTCTGATCTTCCACTTTACAGAACATGATATCCTTATCCAGTGACTGGTCTTTCCTGATAATATGTCCCAAACATGGGAGATGAAATTGGCTAAACTGACTTACAAGGAGCACTCTCACTGCATTTCTTCCAACACAAATTTGTTTGTTCTTTTGGCAGTCTATAGTACTTTTAATATTTCTCTCCAATATCAAAACTCTAATGCATCAATTCTTCTAGAGTTTTTATTATTCACTATTTAACTTCCCCATGCATATGAGGTTATTGAAAATACCACGACTTGGGTCAGGAGCATTTTATTCCTCAAACTGACATCTTTATTTTTCAAAATTTTAAAGAGGTCTTGTACAGGAGATATGCCTAATGTCTAATATGTCATTTAATTTTTTGACTGCTGTTTTCCCATGAGTGTGGATGGTTGATCAGAGTAAAATAAAGTCTTTGACAACTTCAATCTTTTCTCTATTAATATGGATGTTGTTTACTGGCCCAGTGGTGAGAAGTTTTGTCTACTTAACATTGAGATGAAACCCATATCGAAGGCTGTGGTCTTTGATTTCCATTTATAAGTATTTTAAGCTCTATCCACTTTCAAGAAGCAAGACTGTACCATCTGTATATCTCAGGTTATTAATGAATCTTTCTCCAATGCTAATGCCATGTTTTTCTTCCTATAACCCAGCTTTTCG
>NW_006408691.1:6561777-6562834 GCF_000296735.1 Chrysochloris asiatica | reverse complement strand
TTTTCCCTCAATTACCCTTATGGGTGATGAACGTGGTAATCAATCAGAGCACATGTCTGCTCATATATTCCTATTGAATCTTAGTCTTCAAATGGGGTTTGCTCTGAGGGGACCCGACCACTTGCCTTGATGTTTCCTAGGAAAGCAACTTGCTCGTTCTTGTAGTAATCAGTTGGACTGCCATTACTGTTTTGTATTTTTCATGTCAGTCTTTCATTCTAGAAGTATCTTCTGTTCTTTTAGTTGCTCCATGCTGGTCTGCTTGTCCTTTCAAGTGGAAATTTACCAACTCAGAAGATTCTGGATGAGGTTCAGGATTCCACTTATGGTCTTATGTAACCCAGAGGCTCCACAGGTACCCTCCTTCACTAAGCACGTTATAACCCCATTTTAGATATTACAATCTGTTATAGGCAGAAGACAGACTTACAAGCTTCCTATGGTGATATTTCTGGCTATTCCTTTCATTCCCACTTAAGTGTCTATTTTATAATGGCCTGCCAGGGAAACCAAGATTCAAAAGACAGAGTCAAGCATCTTAACATTGTTGTTGTAGTGCCTTCGGGTTGGTACCAACTCATAGCGACCCTATGAACAGCAGAAGAAAACACTGCCTGATGCTGGGCCAACCTCATTACTGTTTCCACGCTTGAGTCCATCAATGCTGCCACTTGGTCAATCCATCTCATTGAGCGTCATCCTCTTTTTCTCTGACCCTCCACCTATTACTTAACATTATATCCTATTCCAGTGACTGGTCATTCCTGATAATATGTCCAAAGTATAAGAGACGAAGTTTGGCCATGTTGGCCTCCAAGGACTCTGGCTGCACTTTTTCCAAAATGGATTGATTGGTTCTTTTGGCAGCCCATGGCACTTTCAAGATTCTCCTCCAACATCATAACTCAAAAGCATCAATTCTTCTACAGTCTTCCTTATTCACTATCAAGCTTTCATGTGAATATGAGGTTATTGAAAATACCATGGCTTGGGTCAGGTGAATCTTAGTCCTCAAGCTGATATCTTTGCTTTTCAACATTTAAAAAAGTTCTTGTGT
>NW_006408691.1:6544967-6545676 GCF_000296735.1 Chrysochloris asiatica | reverse complement strand
TATTATTTGTTCAGCATACAGGTTGAATAAGTATGGTGAAAACACACTTTACTTTACCTTTGTTGTTGTTGTTGTTAAGTGCTGTCGAGTCGGTTCCGACCCATAGCGACCCTGTACAGGGTTTCCGAGTGTGTAACTCTTTACGGGAGTAGAAAGCCTCATCTTACTTTACCTTTAGTAAAACTTTAATTGTATGGGGTATTAATGATATTGATCCATGATTTTCACATTCTGTTGCATCACCTTTCTTGGAATGGGCAAAAATATGGCTCTCTTCCAGTCAGTTGGCCAGATAGTTGTCTTCCAAATTTCTTGGCATAGGTGAGAAAGTGCCTCCAGTGCCACATCAGGTTTTCAAAGATTTCAATTTATATTCCATCAGTTACTTATTCCTTGTTCTTTGCCAGTTCCTTCAATTCACCTTGGCCATCTTCCTTCAGGAATATTGGCTCTTAATCATTTGTTACCTCTTGAAATAGTTGAACATTGACCATTTCTTTTTAGTACAGTGACTTTATATATTACTTCCATCTTCTTTTAATGCTTTCTGCATCATCCAATAATTTGTCCAGAGATTATTTCAATACCACAAGACAAATTTTAAAAATTTTATTTAGTTCCCTTATCTTGGGAACTGTTAAGCATGTTCTTCCCTTTCTATTTTCTAACTGCAGGTCGGTGAACATTCCATTATAACTTTTGACTTTGT
>NW_006408691.1:6521223-6542772 GCF_000296735.1 Chrysochloris asiatica | reverse complement strand
GGAGTGATTAATTCTCCAGGATAGGAGCGGAGGCCTCTGGGACCATCAACGGAGAAGAGCCAAGAGCGGGACCCTACCCAGAGAAAAAGAGATGCCTGAGATAGAGACAGAGATGATGATGTGGAGTGATGAAGCGACTGGGGAACTTGGACCCAGAGAGGGAAAGGGACTGTGGGCCAAAAACTGGAGGGAAGAGGGGGATGTGTAAGGGGCGGGTTTCTGGGATAAACCCTTTGAGTGGTTGATGATGCATGGAGGGGATTGGAGCCATGGCAGTGCACAGACAGTAAGAGGCCAATGAACAGATACCAATAAAATAAGAGCAAAACAAAATAATAAATAATGTCCACCTTTGTCACTGAGGTTCTCGCAGCATTAGCCCATGGCAGGTCTGCTTGCTCACCTGCTTTGTCTTGCCATTTGGTCTTACACAACTTGTTGACTCCAGACCACTGAGCCCAGTAGATGAAAAAATCCAGCATTTTTTGCTTCCAATACAAGTTCAATTAGCTATAAGTCTTCAAAGTTTTTAAATATTCTTACATATGTGGTTCAGAGTTTGGGCACTCTCTCCTGATCCTGTTTCACCTGGTATTCTATGTTAGAGTTGATAGATATCTTCACTGCACTTCTACCCTATCCACCATCCAGCCCTGTCTCAGCCGTGTCGTTTTTAATAAACACAGCTATGTTAAACAACCAACTTTTCCAGTAGAGATTTAAAAAAAAAAAAAAAGGGATGTAAAAAACAAGGAAAGCTGGGCAGCACAGATCCCACATAGATCTCCAGAACACATAAGAAGCTGGCATTTTTAGGGCTCCTTCTTACTTATTCCTTATTGTTGTTAAGTTCTGTCAAGTCAGCACCTACCCATAGCAACCTATATAGGGTTTCCGAGGAGTGACTGGTGAGCTTGACCTGCTGACCTTGCAGTTCAAATGGCTTTGCTGTCTGGTGCATTAACCACAGTGCCACACCAGGACTCCTAGGACGCTATAAATATACATCTCCATGTTCACATGACTGCCAACCTTACTTTAGCTTTTGATTACATTTAGTAAACAACTACTCGGTTTCCTTCCCAGGGAGCATCGTGCCCCATTCACCTGTCCCCTGTTAAGCAACCATTAACACTGTCTGTGAGGATTTGTGACTTCAACTGAAAACTTTGATTTTCAGAGTTCTGGACCCATCCCAAGAAGCCCTGGTGATATAATGGTTAAGCATTCAACTACTAACCAAAAGGTCATTGATCTGAACCTACAAGTGACTCTGTATGAGAAAAGACCTGGTAATATTTTCCTGAAAGTTTATAGCCTGGAAAATCCTATGGGATAGTTCTGTTTTGTTCTATAAGGTCACTATGAGTTGATATAAACTTGGTGTCAATTGGCCCCATCTCATATACACACCACCGATTACTGAGCAGAGTTGCTCTGCTGACTGGGAAATGGAGTGGGCACATCATCAGAGAGAGGGGAAACATCAGATGTGTCTGGAGATGTCAAAATAGGAACCGTGGAGAGACAGGGTACTGACATGGAAAATCCTTCTGGAAGCATTACAGATATTATGGCTTCTGGGCTCTAGGAGAAACCCCAATGGTTTTAAACAACCTCAATTTTTTGTTGTTCTTGTTCTTCATGATCACTTTAATAGCTCTCCATTACTTCCATCTAAGAGCCCCTGTGTATTCTGGCCGTAAACCACCAGTCTTCTAGTTCTTGTGTACAAGATTAAGCATCTTTGAAGCATCCCTTATTGTAGGGTCAGGTTCTTGTTGTTCATTGGTGAACATGATCTTTATCTATTATCTGAGCATTTCCAGTGAGGAAGACCCCCAGCGAGATGGATCAGCCAGGTGGCATCATTGATGGACTCAGGTGTGGCAGCGGTAGTGAGGTTGGCCCAGGATCGAACATTGTTTCGTTCTGCTGTGCATAGGGTCGCTATGAGTCGGTTCCGACTCGATGGCACCTGGCAACAACACAACAAATGTCCTTATGTCTCCATTGGCCTTCATCTTAGGTAGAGCCCTGCCCTGGGGTTCAGGTTTGTCTGTGCTTTCATATTGAGGTGGCTAAAGTACATCTCATCATGTGAACTCAGCTGCTGACTCTGAGCAGAAGCCACTCATATACCACCATCTGATGCCATATGCATTCTATATGCTAAGTGAACTTGTCTTCCAACATAAACATGGTTCCCCTTGAGAGCCTTTATTGCTCCAGAGAGAATCACCAGCCAATCAGTGTAGCCCTCCCTCTCCAATTTATAAGTAAAGCAGAGTTCTTAAAATTTAGTCCATTGAAATTATTTATTTTGTTGAAAAGTTGTTGTACCCTCTGGGCCTCCCGAATTGACAGCATTTCACTTCATCTGTGCAAATACCTAAATTGATGCCCTGGTGCCCTGTGGCTCCTGTCTCCCCTCTTTTTTTTCCTCCCTCTCTTCTCCCTTTCTTTTTGCTACACTCCCACATGATGAATATAATATAAAGCAGGGACTAATATTCAAAAGGCACTTTAGTTTTAATCAAGTTTTTGGGAAAATATGTCTAACTTGCCACTTCACCCAGTGGATAAAATGTTTGACATTTACCAGGGCTGCCATGGATCTTGTCTAACAACTCCATTTTTAAATGCCACTCCAGCACTAACATCTCTGAGTTTTAAAAAGCGCTTGTCCTACAAAGTGTTATCATTGCTAAAAATATTAAGCAGAATCCACATTCATTTGGAGACACAGTGTAATTTTGTTGGAATACAAGTCGCCACTTCAGAAGAAAAGCCGGTTTTGCTTCCCTCCTGATGGTAGGTTCTCTAGGGGAGGGTGAAGCAGAGGAGAAAGGGTGACTGACTTCCCTCATCCTCCTGGCAGGGGAGAGGGATGTCGGTGTCTTTCACACAAAGGAGTTCATGTACAGCTATCTCTAGGGCATTCCTTGGGAGTTTATAGCTTCTGATTTAGCTAACCAGGGTCCAGGCAATGGGATGCAATAGGTGCCTGAGTGCAGGAAAATTGGTGTATCTTCCTGGCCATGTCAGAGTCACCTGCTGGTCAGCTGCCTCTGGGCATCTTGCCATTTCTGTGCAGTAACAGGCACTGTTGCTTATTCACCTTGGCAATGTCAACACTTACTTGTTCACCTTGGGAACTTGCATCTTTTGTCAGCTGTTCAAAGATGAGCATGAGCCAAGGAGACTAAGGCACTAAGTGAACAGTGGCAATGCTGGTGGTAAAGCCATTATTTATGTGTTCTCTGACTTAATATCCAATGCCTGCATAAAATTAGTTATTGCCCTAAAAATATGCTCAGTATTTAGGAAAATAAAGCAGGGAATTCTTCATGAACAGTGATGGATTTGCTGAAAAAATGCTTGTTTAAATTGTCTCTGCTTTCTGACAATCCTGACTTTAACCAGATGTGTTGTTAAAGGAGTGTGGTCAGGTAAGGGAACATTAGATTTGAACCCAGGGTATTTATAATTCCATTGCCATGGTCATTCCACTCTGGTTTGTTGTATCTTTTGTTTAAAGCAAGGGTGGAGATTGCTCATCCCATGGGCCATATGTTGTTGTTGTTGTTAAGTGCCATCAAGTCGGTTCTGACCCATAGCGACCGTGTATAGGGTTTCCAAGGAGCAGCTGGTGAGCTTGAACTGCTAATCTTGCAGTTAAAACAGCTTTGCAATCTGGCACATTAACCTACAGCACCACACCAGGACTCCATGGGCCATATAAACTTCATAAAATAATTTGTTCTGGACCTGACAAGGCAAGCACACTTCCAGCCATCACATTGTTGTTGTTGTTGTTGTTGTTAGGTGCCATAAAGTTGGGACCAACTCATATTGACCCTATGAGCACAACAGAAAGAAACAATGCCTGGTCTTGGGCCAACCTCACAAGTGTTGCCACGCTTGGGTCCACTCTGATGTTGCCACTTTGCCAATCCATGCCGCTGAGGTCTTTCACTTTTTCTCTGACCCTCCACCTTACCAAACATGATATCATTCTTCAGAGATTGGTCCCTCCTTACAATATGGCTTATGTATGAGAGAAGAAGTTTGGCTATCCTGGCCTCCAAGAAGGACTCTGGCTGCACTTTTTACAACTCAGATCTGTCAGTTCTTTTGGTAGCCTATGGCACTTTCAAAATTCTCCTCCAACACTATAAATCAAATGCATCAATTCTTCTACAGTCTCCCTTATTCACTGTCCAGCATTCACATGCATATGAGGTTATTGAAAATACCATGGCTTGAGTCAGGCATACCTTAGTCCTTAAGCTGACATCTTTGCTAGTCAACACTTTAAAAAGATCTTGTGGAGCAGATATGTCTAACACAATACATCATTTGATTTCTTGACGATTGCTTCCATGAGTATTGATAATTGATCCAAGAAGAATGAAGTCTTTGACAAAAATGTTGATTGGTTCAGTGGTGAGGATTTTTGTTTTCTTTACATTGAAATGCAATCCATACTGAAAGCTGTGGTCTTTTTTCTTAATTAGTAAGTATTTTAAGTCCTCATCTCTTTCAGCAAGCAAGGTTGTTTCATCTGCATATCACAGGTTGTTAATGAGGCTTTCTCCAATCCTGATGCCACGTTTTTCTTCAAAGGTCAGCTCGAGAAGACAAAGTCAAATATTACAAAGAGATGTTCAAAGATCTTGAATCAGAAAACCAAAAGGGAAGAACATGCTCAGCATTTATCAAGCTGGGGGAACTGAATAAAAATATTCAAGCCTCGACTTTTGTTATTGAAGGATTCTCTGGGCAAATTATTAAATGATGCAGAAAACACCAAACGAAGATGGAAGTAATTCACAGATTCACGGTATCAAAAGGAAATGATTGACGTTCAGCCATTTCAAGAGGTAGCATATGATCAAGAGCCAATGATACTCAGGGAGGAAGTTCAAAGTGCATTGAAGGAATTGCCAAAGAACAAGGCACCAGAAATTGATGGAATAAAAATTGAAATCTTTCAAGAATGTGATTCAGCACCGGAGGCACTCACTCATTTATGCCAAGAAATTTGGAAGACAACTATCTGACCAACTGATTGGAAGAGATCCATATTTGTGCCCATTCCAAAGAGAGGTGACACAACAGAATGTGGAAATAATCGGACAATCTCTTTGATATCCCATGCCAGTAAAGTTTTACTAAAGGTAATACAAAAACGGCTACAAGCATACATTGACAGAGAACTTCGGAAGGTTCAAGTCGGATTCAGAAGAGGCCGTGGAATGAGGGATATCATTGCTGATTTCCAGTGGATCTTGGCTGAAAATAGAGAATACCAGAAAAATGTTTACCGGTGATTTATTGACTACACAAAGGCTTTCGATTTTGTGGATCATGACAAGCTATGGACAACATTGTGGAGTGTGAGTATTCTGGAACACTTAATTGTGCTCATGAGGAATCTGTACATGCACCAAGAGGCAGTTGTTTGAACAGAACATGGAAACACTGAATGGTTTAAAATTAAGAAGGGTGTGTTATAGGGCTGTATTCTTTAACCATACTTATTCAACCTGTATGCTGAGCAAATAATCTGAGAAGCTAGATTATATAAAGAAAAACATAGCATACAGATTGTACCAAGCCATCACATTAGGGGAGAGTTACTTAAATATCTGACCAAATATAGCAGGGAAATTTGTAAGTTAATAATTTGGTATGGTTTGTGAGTGAATAATAAATTTTGGCAGAAAAAGCTTCCCCACTCCTGGTTTAAAGGAAGTTCCCACTAGTGGATGAGATCAAATACCTCTTGATTGAAGAGAATGGAAACAACTCATTCAGAAAAGGAGCCTGGATTGGGTGGCTTTATCATCCAGGTTATAGGTAGTCATTGAAGGTTTTGAGCAAGGAGTGGTTAGACAAAATCGGTTACCATGGTGTTAACTCTAACTCATGGAACCACCCATGTGTTTGTCTTTAAGAGTAGAACTATGCTCCAATAATCTTTTGAAAATAGATTGCCAGGTCTTTCTTCAAAAGGCACTTTGGATAGATTAGAACTACAATTTGTAACTGAGCAGTTAACAATCTGTACAACCCAGGGTTTCCTAGAAATAGGATGAAAGGATGATATAGCAGGGATAAAGGCTAGTCTAGGAGTATTCTGTAACACTTAATTGTGCTCATGAGGAATCTGTACATGGACCAAGAGGCAATTGTTCAAACAGAACATTGGAATACTGAATGGTTTAAAATTAAGAAAGGTGTGTGACAGGGTTGTATTCTTTCACCATACTTATTCAACCTATATGCTAAGCAAATAATATGAGAAGCTGAATTATATGAAGAAAAACTTGCCTTCAGGATTCGAGGACAACTCATAAACAACCTGCGATATGCACATGGTATGATCTTGCTTGCTGAAAGTGAAGAAGACTTAGAATTTTTACTGATGAAGATCAAAGAGCAAAACCTTCAGTAAGGATTGCCTCTTAATGTCAAGAACACAAAAATCCTCACCACTGGACCAATAAACAACATTCTAATCAATGGAGAAAAGATTGAAGTTGTCAAGGACTTCATTCTTCTTAGATCAGCTATCAACACTCATGGAAACAGCAATCAAGAAATCAAATGATGAATTGCATTAGGCAAATCTACTGCACAAGACTTTTTTTAAGTGTTAAAGGGCAAAGATGTCAGCTTGAGGACTAAGGTGCGCCTGACCCAAGCCGTGGTATTTTCAATAACCTCATATGCATGCAAAATCTGGACAGTGAATACGGAAGACCATAGAAGAATTAATGCTTTTGAGTTGTGGTGTTGGAGGGGAATATTGAAAGTGCCATGGGCTGCCAAAAGAATCATTAGATGTGTGTTATAAGAAGTGCATCCAGAGTAATCCTTGGAGGCCAGGATGGCCAAACTTCGTCTCATACTTTGGACATATTGTCAGGAGGGACCAGTATCTGGAGAAGGATATCATGTTTGGTAAGGTGGAGGGTCAGAGAAAAAGAGGAAGACCCCAACGATATGGATTGGCAAAGTGGCAGCATCACTGGGCTCAAGTGTGGCAAAAATTGTGAGGTTGGCCCAGGATCGGGCTGTGTTTCTTTCTGCTGTGCATAAGGTGGCTATGAGTCAGTACCGACTTGATGGCACCTAACAACAACAACTGCATGAGATCCTCAACAGGGAATTAGGAGTAAGAGATGTAAGAGCAATTAAGGTTTTTATATGAAATCATAGCTAAATCAGGAGGCAGAGGCCCTCGGGAGTACCCCATTGTACCATAAGTACATGGAACACAGCAGAAATGGGAACAGCCAGTGTGTGAGAGAAGAAGCTGTTGGTTAATGTCTTGGTCTTGATACAGAGCTTGAGGTGACAGGCCATGACCTTGAAGGTTTGTCTAGCTTAAAGGCATGCAACAGCAACACATCTGAAAGAATTATCACACCTGGTAGATCAGAACAAAGAAAACCTTTTCATTGTTCTATGCATATTGGAGTGCTCTGGGAATCCAGTAAGGACCTGGGCAGAGGTGGCATGTGTGTGTTTGTGTGCACCTGTGAAAACTCACACTACCCAGGGCTTTGGGATTTCTCTGAATCAAATTTAGATTCTTGACTAAGATGATATTCAGATGAACTTGGCCACATGACAATGTGGATTGCATGCACTAATTCTGCTATGGGAGAAGACTGTGTTTATGTGAGTATGTGTGTGTATAAGAGAGGGGGGATGTATATATTGGAGTGATGTAGGGAGCATGTATTTATGGGAAAACAGATGGCACTGAGAAGGAACTGAATGCAGGGAACATTGGACTGCAGCTGCTTTCCCCAGCATGTGCCTATGAAGACACTTAAGCAAATTCCGTCTGATTGCACTCACTCCAACCCTTCTTACCCAGATGAAATAAGTATGGAACAGACTCTTCTGCCTAATGAGAATTTAAATTTTCAACTTTCTTAGAGACGTGAGCCAGCAGTCGTGGCGTGATGCACATTTTTAAAGGCTGAGCTATCATAAAAGGGGACCCTGAAGCCTGCTTCCTGTGCTCTCTGGAATCCATATGCAAGAGCCCAACAATAGAAAGCTCACCAGAACATTAATAATGGCATCATGTCATTAAAGGACTTCTGGTTTGGAGTTCAACTGGCCTCATTTGATTCACGAGCATTTATTAAGTTCTTCCTGTATGCATGAAGCTGGATGCCAAGAGATGCAGACACTTGTGTGCCCCATCCCAAGGGAGTAAGAACTTCTGGTTTCCTTAAATATATGGGACAGTACAAAAGTTGTGGGGTTAGGATTAGGCTAATTATCCAATTTAAACCCTAGTTCTGGCACTACTGAGCTATACAACTTTGTATGAGTTTCCTAGGACTGCGATAACAAAGTATCACAAAATGATACAGAACAGAAAAGTACAGAAACATATTACTTCAGTTCTGAAGGTGAGAAGTCCATAATTAAGGTGTCAATAGGGTTGGTTCTGCAAGACCTGAAACCTGAGGGTAAACATGTGCCATGCCTTTCTCTTAGCTTCTGGGTGGGGGTTGCTAGTAATCCATAGCATGCTTTGACTTGTAGATTCATCATCTTAATGTCTGTCTCCATAATCAATCACTTGATAGTCTTCCTTCTGTGAATCTCTCTTCCTTTTATATACGGATATCACTCAGATTGGATTAGGACCCACCATACTCCAATATGACTTAATGTAAACCTAAGTGATACACCTTCAAATACCCTATTTCCCAACAAAGTCACAGTCATTGGTACAGGAGTTATGACTTTAGCATATATTTTAGTGGAACATCATTCAATCCAGAACTTCAGCAAGTCACTTAACCCAATTACATCTCTATGTTCCCCTCTGTGAAGTAATAGTTAATTTTTCCTTTGGTATTATTGTGTGGTGCAATGAGTGATCCCTCTAAAGCCCCCAGCCTTTTCCCAGGCACATAGTAAACACTCCATTAATGTTCACCATAATTCTAATGAGCCCCCCTAAACCATACTCTGAAATAAGTGTAATGCTTGCAAAGTGTAGATGTTCAGTCATCATTAGTTCAAATGATTTTTCAGAAGCATTCACAATTTCAGAGTACCTTTCCACATCTTATCTTCAAGTTGTCTTGCTTTTGTGTTTTCATTAGTTTAAACCTCTTGAAATAATTTTTGGCATATAACTTTAAATAATACTGATGCCCTAATATGTAAAAATGAATACTTAGGATGCTTCAAGATGGAATGAAGAATGTATGGGGGTGGAGAAAAGGGAAGGGGAGCTGATGTTTCAGGGAGGAACCTAATGGAGCCATGCCCAAGTCTGTAGAATTTGGGTGGGAACAGTTCCTCCCTGTCCTTGTAGGATTTTCTCTTCCCAGTCTGTCTCTTTAATTTCTTTCTGACACTTTTGCCATTTTATCTCTTTACATCTCTCCCTTTGTACTTCCCGTTGGTGCAGAGAAGCAAGACTGCTGGGTAGTTTCCGACCTTGGTTTTTCTCCCACATAGGAGCCCTTTGCTGGTTATGCCACAAAACCTTTTCCATTGTAGAAATCTATGCCCAGTGGCCCTCAATCTGTAGCAACACCACAAATAATAATGAGGGCCACTGACTTGTACAAAGAGCATTCATCACCCCAGATGTAGCTTCTGAGCACACTGCACCTCTCAGTGCATTCAACCAGGTACAGCAGAGTCGCCATTATCCATGTTGTAGATGAGGAAATAATGCAGGTTGAAGAATGGTATTCCCAATCTCACAGTGAGGTCCTGACAGAACTGGAACCGAATGCCCCCCTTGTCCTCCATTTTCCTCCAATGCTGTCATCTCCCACTGAGTCCCCTCATTCATCAATATCAGCCAAATAAATCAGAATTCTTCAAAGTGGCTGCTCTCACGAGTGAGTGGGGCAAATAGGATGACTCCCAAAAGCACTGAATCACAGAGAATGGAGAAAATTTAAGCTGGTTTAATTTGTGTGGTAAGGTTAATGTGTTCAGCTGCTAACCAAAAGGTTGGAGGTTGAAATTCACCCAGAAGTGCCTCAGAAGAAAGATGTGTTAATATTATTTCTGAAAAAGCAGTCATTGAAAGACGAATGGACGAGAAAAAAAAAGAAAGACGTGTGGAAAGATTTCAGCTCTACTCTGGCACACATGGGGTCACCTTGAGTCAAAATCATGGCTAGATTTTGCAGACTAAGAAGGACAAAACCCATCTGTGTAAGCATGAAAAAATAGTCATCACTGTGGCCTTTTTGGATGCATTCTCCCATTTCAAACCCACCTATGCTTACTAGGCATTTGTGTCCTATGTCCTTGTAACATGATGACCCTTATTTTTAAAAAGCTGTATTCATTTTCTGTGATTGTCATAATAGAGTGCCAAAAATTGGTGACTTAAAACTACAGAAAGGTATCCTCTCAAACTTCTAGAGAGTTAAAAGTCAGGTGTCAGCAGCGTCACACTCTCCACCATTCCTCTTACCTAGCTTTTGGTGTCATCAGCAATCTCTGGAATTCCTTGAGTTTGAGACACATAAATCCAATCTCTGTCTCCATGATCACATGTGTTTCTGTTTCCAAATGTTCCTGTTCTTATAAGGATAACAGTCATTGGACCACAATTTATCTCTTCTTAAGTTGATAACATCGACCTGTTTCTGAAAAAGGTCTCATTCACAGAATTTGGATGAATATGAATCTTTGAGGGCACCATTCAACCAAGTAAACAAGTCTCAACATTTTTCTGTTTATTTCATCTTCCTTCTAGACCAGGATATAAATCAAAATCTGGTGTATTATCTTGGTGACCAGGTAAAACTACTAATGTCCTCCTTTATGCTACCCAGGCCCAAGTGTTTGGGACCAACTCAAATAGACTCCTTGGATTTTGGTTATCTCTGTTAACATAAGCTTCTAAAAATCATGTAGATATTATATTCATTGATAATGACTTGGTGTGTAGGAATCAAGAAGCACCTATAAACATCTACTGTGTGCCAATTCATGCCAGGATATGTTGTCAAGAACAAATCCAGGCACAATTGGACTACATAGTTGTTGTCTTCTTTACTTAATATTCCATCACAGGCATTGACCCCACTCCAAAGTTAATGTGCATGTAGTAGATACTGGTTGTACAGGAAAAAAAAAAAATGTGGCATCTAGGTGAATTGGCTCTGGTGGCATAACCTCATAGCATTTGCCTTCACTAGTTTTAAGACATCCTACAATAGGAACATTAGAAAAAGACAGTGGATCTTATACCCTGCACCAATCATATCTGTATTTTGCTCTTCTGCTTTCCAATCTTTCAGAATATTTAGAGGAAAACCTTTGCAGTTTTTTATATAGTAATAATGCTATATTTACACTATGTTGTTTTTGTTAGATGCTATCAATTTGGTTCTGACTTATAGTGACTTTAAACACAACAAAGCAATTCGTTGCCTAGTCTTTCACCAGTGTCACAATCATTGTTACACTTGAACCCATTGCTGCTGCCACTGTGCCAATCAATTTTAGTGCCTTTCAAACAGAGGATCTCATCTTCCAGCACTATGTCTGACAATATTCTGGTGCTCTTCATCATGTTTTAATATTCAATATTCTGATGCTATCTGACAGTGTTCTACTCCAGTTCATAAGGTTTTAAGTGGATAGACAGTCAGAATTAATCTGCCTTTTTCTTCCTAATCTGTTTTAGTCTGGAAGCTCAGGTAAATCCTGTCCACCATGAAAGACCCTGCTGGTATTTAAAATACCATAGCTTACAATGTCACATCAACTTGCAAGCCATCACAATGTGAAAAAATGACAGACGAGTAGTGGGATTTATCCTATACTTGTAAATATAGTACAGCTTGAAAGGGCAGAGCTTGATGGCAGATTAGGGAGAAGCATGGTGCAGACCTCCAACAGTTATAACACAATTACCAGACAAAGTAGTTTCAGGGGACAGTCCCAGAATACTGAACTACATATTAAGGAATATTTAGAAGGATCAAAGGCTTAATGATAGTGGGATTTGTATCAGAAGCAAGATAGGTGACTTTTTCTGATCTGCTATTGCCAGCAGGTGCCAGAATGATCATCTTGGGTATGCCATAGCAAGAGTAAGATTAGAGGAGCACTCCCATCACAGAGGTCTGAACTATCATCAAAGATAAATCTATGAACACTTTTTCCTGTTCATTCATCTCTCACTGTCTGTACACCTCTGCTCTGGTGACTAAAAGTGGTAGATGAGTGAGTAGACACTGCTACCCTAAGCCCCAGAGGGTTCCACAACACATATGCAAGGATCTGCTCAGCAAAGACCACAGCAAGTAGAATCTAAGAAGAGGGAAGAACCAACAGGAACTGCTTAAAATGGAACCATCTCCAAAAACGGTTCAAGTTGATTGAGTGAGGAGCGTTAAAACCATACTCATATTTTGTTACATTTCTTTTGCAATTATAGAGTGTAGTATCCAATCTGTTGTGGTTTTATTTTATTGTTTTGGTTCTCCTTTTTACCTTAGGAGGCTATTTCTCTCCCTATGTTACTCAAGAGACAGCCAAGCTACAATCACACCCTATAAAATCCCAACATCCAGGCAAGAGCAAATACCTGCTGCTATACACCAGATAAGCAGCCAACACCTGTTACACTTACTATGAATTGAGTAATAAGAAGAGTGAAAAGGGAAGCCCATTTATCACATCTACCTGGAGAAAATCAGAAAGGTTAAAAATACTTTAACATACATTCATCTAATTATTGAAAATGCATCTAATTTTTGAAGATGCCCAAGAGACAGTTGAAGATTTTGACACATGTCCAGAAACAAGAGAGAGTAACTTAGACAAATGAGCTGAAAGTAGACCTAGACTTCCCATTAGGAAAGCTTTGGAATTTTCTGAAAAGGAATTGAAGAGAATTATATTGAGGAACATCCAGATGAACTACCGACAGGTTGAGAAAAATAAGGAAGAAGTCAGGAAAGCACTACAGGAACAATCAAATAAGATAGAAATAGCACTGTGAATAATTAAAAACCTGTCAAAAGAGGTCCAAATGATTAATAATAAAATATCAGAAATGGACAATACTCTGAAAGGGCAAAGGAGTAAAATTGAAGAGATGAAAGGCAGAACCAGCAAGCTAGAAGACAAATCTCTCAGTACTGCTAAGACAGAAGAGCAAGCAGAAAAAAAGGATTAAAAAATATGAAGAAAGTCTAAGATTCATGTGGGACAATATGAAGAGGAATAATTTGAGAATTATTGGCATTCCAAAATAGGAAAAATCACAGAAGTTCACAGGGAAGATAGGTGAAGTGCTTCTGGAAGAAAATTTCCCAAACATCCTGAAAAATGGAAAGATAGCACTCAAGAATAACAATGAACCTAAAGGATGATAGACCCCAAAAGAGAAGCACCAAGACATCATAATCAAGCTTTCCAAAATCAAAGGTAAGGATAGAATCCTGAAAGCATCTAAAGAAAAGGACATTGTTACTTACAAAGGAAAGCAAATCAAATTAAGGTCTGATCTCTCAGCAGAAACCATGCAGGCAAGAAGATAATTGGGAAACAGTTAAAAGTCTGAAAAACAAAAAAACACACAAAACTGCCAATTAAGAATTGTCTACACAGCAAAGCTGTCAACCAAATACAACAATGTGATAAAAACCTTTCAGACAAAATGTAAGGAATTTAGTAAAAGCCAACAAAGCACTTCAAAACTTACTGAAGTGAGTTTTTTGGACTGACAACCAACAAGAACAGATAACAACCAGAGATTGGCATACATTGTAACACCACCCAGAACTCAATCAACAAAAAGAAGAATCCAGAACAGAACATACCTTCAAGAATTAAATCAGAGGATCTGGGTGGTCAGCTTATGATCCAAACAATTACAATTTGAAAGAAGGTAAAAATATAGAAACAGAGATCCAGGTGATGAGGAGGTCAGGTAGAGTGAAAGATAAAATAGACTTTTTTAAATGGAGGAAAAAGTTAATACAACATAGGGTAACCTCAAAGAAAATGAATACTTCAGAACATACCAAGAAAATGGAAATCCAAGAAGAACACGAAAACATTAAAAATACGAAGATTAAGAAAGATACCCATACTAAAAGAAAGAAAGAAAAGATTCTTTGTTGGCTACCAGGAGTGAAGGGATGGGTCAGTAGAACACAGATTAGGGGATAGACACATTGTAGTTCGGGTGTAGGGGAGGAAAATATACAAGAAGGGGAAGGGATGGAAGAACCAGGTAGATGTTGTTGTTGTTATTAGTTGTCATTGAGTCGATGTTGACTCATAGTCACCCTATGCACAAGAGAACAAAACATTACCTGGTTCTGGGCCCACCACACAATTGTTGCTACGCTTGAGCCCATTGTTGCTGCCACTTTGCCAATTCATCTTGCTGGGGATCTTTCTCTTTTTCTCTGACCCTCCACATTACCAAATACGATATCCTTCTCCAGTGACTGGTCCCTCCTGACAATATGTTTGAAGTATGAGAGACAATGTCTGGCCATCGTGGCTTCCAAGGAACACTCTGACTGTATTTCTTACAAAACAGATCTGTTTGTTCTTTAGGTGGCCCATGGTACTCTTCCAACACCATTACTCAAATGTATCAATTCTTCTACGATCATCCTCATTCATTGTCCAGCTTTCGCATGCATACGAGGTTATTGAAAATACAGTGGATTGTGTTAGGAATACTTTAGTCCTCAAGCTGACATCTTTGCTTTTCAACATTTTAAAAAGGACTTGTGCAGAAGATTTGCCTAAGGCAAATTAACATCATTTGATTTCTTGACTGTTGCTTCCGTGAGTGTTGATGGTTCAGCTAAGAAAATGAACTCTTTGACAACACCAAACTTTTCTCCATTGATAAACATGTTGTCTATTGGTCCAGTGGTGAGGATTTTTCTTTTTGTTACATTGAGATGCAATCCATACTGACGGCTATGGTCTTTCATTTTCATCAGTAAATATTTGAAGTCCTCTTCACTTTCATCAAGCAAGGTTCATCTGCATATTTCTGGTTATTAATGAGTCTTCCTCCAACCCTGATGACACGTTTTTCTTCATATAACCCAGTTTCTCAGATTATTTGCTCAGCATACAGGTTGAATAAGTATGGTGAAAGAATACAACCCTGTCGCACACCTTTCTTAATTTTAAACCATTCAGCGTTCCCATGTTCTGTTTGTACAATTGCCTCTTGGTCCATGTAGAGGTTCCTCATGAGCACAATTAAGTGTCCTGGAATAATCACACTTTTCAGTGTTGTCTATAGCTTGTCATGATCCACACAATAGAAAGCCTTTGCATAGTAAAGAAAGTACAGATAAACATCTTTCTGGTATTCTCTGCTTTCAGCCAAGATCCATAGGACATCAGCAATGATATCCCTCATTCCATGGCTTCTTCTGAATCTGGCTTGAACATATGGAAGTTCTCTGTCAATCTGTGGTTGCAGAGTTTCTCTACTACCATTAATAAAACTTTGCTCTTGCGGGATTTCATAAATATTGTCCGATGATTTTGCATTCTCTTTGGAATGGGCACAACTACGGATATCTTCTAATCATTTGGCCAGATAGTTGTCTTCCAAATTTTTTGGCATAGATGAGTACATGCCTACTGTGACCCCTCAATTTCTAGAAATATTTCAATTTATATTCCATCAATACCCAGTGTCTTTTTCTTTGCCAATTCCTGCAATGCACCTTGGACTTCTGCCTTCAGTATCATTGCCTCATGATCCTACGCTACCTCTTGAAATGATTGAACATTGACCATTTCCTTTTAGTACAGTGATTCTGTATATTCCTTCCATCTTCTTTTGATGCTTTCTGCATCATCCAATAATTTGCCCAGAGAATCTTTCAATCATGAAATCAAGGCTTGAATATTTTCTTCACTTCCCTCAGGTTGAGAAATGCAGAACATGTTCTTCCCTTTTAGTTTTCTAACTCCAGATCTTTGCACATTTCGTCATAATATTTGACTTTGTCGTCTCGAGCTGACCTTTAAAATTTAGCTCAGCTCTTGTACCTCTTCATTTCTTCCATTTGCTTTAGAATCTCTATGCTGTAGACCATAATTCTGAGTCTCTTCTGACATTCATTTTGATCTTTTCCTTCTAAATGACTTTTTTACTTTCTTTCTGTATGATGATATTGATGTCATCCAACAATTCTTCTGACCTTTGGTATTTAAGGTCACTCATTTATTAGTTTGTCATACTGTAGTGGCTTGTGAGTTGCTGTAAAACTTGAAGATATCCCATGGGTATTTTAAATACCATCAGGGTCACTTATGGTAGACAGGTGTCAGATGAGTTTCTAGATGAAGACAGAATAGTAAGGAGAGAGAAACTACTTCTGAATATTTAGCCACTGAAAATCTTATGAATAGCAGAGAAACACTGTCAAACATAGTGCCAGAAAATGGGCCCTCAAGTTGGAAGTCACTCAAAATGTGACTGGGGGAGAGCTGCCTCCTCAAAATAGAGTTGACCTTGATGATGCAAATGGAGTAAAGCCCTTGAGACCTTCATTTGCTGATGGGGCACAACTCAAAATGAAGAGAAACAGTTTTAAACATCCATTAATAATCAAAAGGTGTAATGTATGAATCTAGGAAAATTAGAAATTGTCAAAAATGGAATAGAACACTAAACAATGATATCCTAGGCATTAGTGAGGTGAAATGAACTGCTGTTGGCTATTTTGAATCTGACAACCACATGGTTTACTATGCTGGGAATGACAAATTGAAGAGAAATGGTGTTGCGTTCATCGTCAAGAAGAACTTATCAAGATTTGTCATCAAGTACAATTCTGTCTGTGATAGGATAATACACATGAGCCTACAGGGAAAATCAGTTAATGCCACTATTGTTTAAATTTATGCACCAACCACTGAAGCCAGTGAGGATGAAATAGAAGTATTCTACCAACTTTTTCAATCTGAAATTGATCAAACATGAAATCAATATCTATTGATAATCACTGGCAACTGGATGCACAGGTTGAAAACAATGAGGAAGGATCAATAGAATCCTGCAAAATCAATGATTTCTTCATTTCAAATACTTTTTTTTAACAGCATAATAAAAGGCTATGCACATGAAATTCACCAGTTGGAATACACAGAAATCAAACTGACTACTCCTGTGGAAAGAGACCGTGGAAAAGCTCCATCTAATCAGCCAAACAAGGCCAGGGGCAGATTGTAGAACAGACCATCAATTGCTCATATGCAAATTCAGAGTGAAGTGGAAGAAAATGAAAGCAAGTCCTTGAGAACTAAAATATGACCTTGAATATATCCCACCTGAATTTTGAGATCATCTGAAGAGCAGATTTGAAAAAGGTAGATAATTAGGAATTCTTACATGGGCTAAATGGGACAGAGGTAAATGAGATGTATGCTCAACCTTGGAACAACAGGGCTTTGTGAGACAGGCATCGAGGCATAGTCTGAATGGTGAATAATGTTAAGATGCTTGACTGTCTTATTAGTATTGATTTCCCTTTCCTACTATTGTAAGATACACCCTGGAGATGGATATAAAGGAAACTTGATTACAGAAAGCATGTAAGCCTGTCTTCATCCTACAACTGATTGGGATACCTAAAAGGGGTGCTGGAAGTTGTCAAGTGAAATAGGCTTTAAAAAAATAAAACAACTTTGTAGTGTAGAGGACCATAGATGGAATCCTGAGCCCCATCCAGAACCTTCTGAGGTGGAACATTCCCCGAAGCAGACCCAGCCTGGAGAAGCTAAAGGAACAGAATATGCTTCTTGAAAGAAAGACCAGCAGGACATATCAAAAACAGAAATGGCAGTCTGATTGGCTGCTGTTTGCTGGGGAACCATCAAGGCATGTTATCAAGTCCATTCAGGACAAACCCCCTCCAAGACTAAAACAGAAAGGGAACACATGAGAAGGCATGTAAGCTTGCCGGTGACCATGTTGGTTTACTGATGACTGAAAGAGGTGAAAAACTATGGGCTGAGTTCAACCACATTACGTAGACCCCCATGGACCTGGAGATGAAAAAGAGAAGAGGAAGTGCTGATTGGCCCAAATTGTGGTGAGACCTGAGGAAGCCTAAGCCTATGGAGAAGGATCTAGCCACAAAGTGTTAGAGCCAAAAGTGAAGCTTCCAGCTGATTTGAAGTGAGGGGAGACACACATGAATGCTCAAACTTGAAGATAATACCCATTTTACCTAGCTTTGATGGCTGGATGACCAGAACTCGAATAGAAGAAGATAAAGGAATTAGATAAAGCAAACAAGTGTAAATTGCTATAGTTTGATGAACTTGACCTATACTTATGGATGCAGTAGCTGGTGCTTTACAAGTTTTAAAGAGGGAAGTTAGTTTTAGAGTGCAGGGGAAGGTAGAACACCCACTAAATGGTTTTCATCTTATCTAGATGAGTCTTATCTGGTGAAAGGAGATGGGAATAAGATTCTTATGATTTAATAGTAATTGTTATCATGACTAATTGCAATGGTCACAACTGTAAAGGGGGGAAGTAGTTAATCTTACAGTCCAGGAACAGAATCTAGGACCATCAAGAAGAGCATGAGTGGAATGTGGGACCCTATACAGAGAAGCAACAATACCAGAGATGGAAGCAAAGATGATAGCATTGAAAGACTGAACAGCTGAGGGCTCTAGACTCTTGGAAAGAGAAAAGCTGTGTGCTGGTGGCCAGGAGGTAGGCTTTCAGAATGTGCCCTCTGATTGTTTAAATGATTATATATTCCTGAATGTTTTAGTGTACATCAAAACAAACAAACAGAGGGAATAGAAGCAAATAGTGTTGAATTGTAATGCATGGAGTAGATTGTAATCATTACAATGATATGAAATATGATAGGATGAGTGCAAAACTGATGTTCTCTAATATAAGCTAACACTCAATGCACAATAAAAGCTTTTTTAAAAGTTCCAATAAAAGCATGTAGCTTTGGTTTGGAAATATGCCTCGGGTATTTCAAATAAGGACTCAAACAAAGGTGACAAAGGTCACCCATGGTGAACAGATTCCATCAGAGCTTCCAGAGTAAGATAGGCTAGGAAGAAAAGCCTGACAATCTACTTCTGAAAACTATCCAATGAATACCTATAGATAGCAACAGTACATTGTCTGTCATAGTGCTGGAAACTGAGTCCTTCAGGTTGGAAGGCACTCAAAATAAACAATATCTTAATAAAGATGAAATTGGTGCTTTCATTGATTTAATTGTATTTGTTTCAGCAATGTCCATGAAAGCAGCATTTAAAATAAACTGCCAAATATACTGCAAACGATCTTTGATGTTCTCAAAAGCAAAGATGTCACATTGATGATGTAGGTGCAACTGATCCAAGCCATGGTCTTTTCAATCACCTCATACACATGAAGAAGGTGGACAATGAAAGGAAGATAGAAAAGTTGTGCATTTGACCTTTGGTGTTGGTGAAAAATATTAGATATACTGTGAATTGCTAGAAGAATGAACACATTAGTCTTAGAAGAAACATAAGAAGAATGCTTCTTAGAAGCGAAGATGACTTGACTTTTGCTCAGTTACTTTGGACACATCATCAGGAAAGACTAATTTCTAGAAAAAATCATCATGACTGGTAAAATAGAAGATCAGTAAAAATGAGGGAATTCTCAATGAGATTTATCTATCAATCTATTATTGACAGAGTGGCTAAAACAGTGGAACAATGACCATGACAATGGGATAGGACCCAGTTGCATTCTATTCTGTTATTTGTAAGGTTACCATGAGTCACCAACTAAACAGAAACTAGCAACAGTAACAGTAATTAACCATACCAGGAAGTTTATGCTATCAACTAAGCTTCAGAACTTATTTGGACTGTACCAGTTTATCCACTGAAGCTCTGCTTTTTCTCTCTCTCTTTCTCTTCCAGGATCCTGTCCAAGAATCCACCTTACATTTGGTTATGAAGGAGCAAGTTGAATGCCTTCCACACAATGGGATGCACATAATTCTCATTAGTTGATTCACATCTCTGTATATGAGTTTATGGACAGCTGCTTGTGTAGCACCCTGTTAGAAGTCTGGATTTGATCAAATGGAGAGGTTTAGTTTAGCACTTGAAAAATACATTAAACTTTAGTGGTTTTAGACTCCATGAAATTTGCAAGAATACATTTTCCCCTTGGAAGTATTTTTCTGCTTAGTCTTTGACACATATGTTATTTTCCAAAACAAATAACCTTGAGTCTTCTCTCCTGCTTTTCTAATGGCAAAACATGACAGTGGGTTCTTTATAATATATCAGTAAGTGTCAGTTCTCCCACATAAATGCAGTCTTCACTCAATGCTGACCAAATTTTACTTTGTCAGAGGAGCACTTATGTTCTTTTGCAAGAAAGACTCTGGGGAAAGTAATAATGACTGGGCTCACAACTAAGTTCCTTGACTTATTTTTAAAACTAAAAAAAAAAAAATAATAAAGAAAGGGATATGCATTTTTCTTAAAAAAATGAATTATTCTTTGAAAGTTAGTCAATCTCTTCGGGGCACAGTGTGGAAAATTAGATTTTAATGGCTTTGAGATTGAGGTTCCATGGGTCAATAGGACTGGATACTTGAAGTAAAATGACAAATCTATTAGAAGAAAATCAGACATTTTGTTTCTCATCAGAAAGGCAGACAGAGGAGAGCAAGCAATAGATTGGAACTCTTCTGGCATCCAGAAGGTATAAGAAAAACAATGCTTCTGACCTGTCGTATTTAAATCCTTGGAAGACGATCATTCTTAGATTTCTGAGATTCTTTCTGAGTCAAGAAAGGTTTCTGGTTTCTGGCCTGTATTGCAAAATGTGATTGAAGGCAGATTGGCAAGATGTGTGTTTCATGTGCATTTAATCCTAAAGCTGCATACAGCCTACTTTGTGATATCTTAGTCGACCTTTCCATACTCCATCCTGTTTTGCATTGTTTGACCTAGATATGACTTGGTTTCAGACAGCTCATACTCTTCTGGTGGGTTCTGAGCTTGTCAAAGCCACCAGATATAAAAGCCAGGTCAGCTTCTCATCTTGCATCCTTGATTCATAATCTTATTGATTAGTATTTTACAGAAATGAGCACATAAACATAGATGAATGCACAGCATTACTGATACATTCACACAATAATTCAACATACATTTAGCACGATCTACTCTATGGGTTTTAACTGTCAGATGTTTTTCTTAGTGATGAAGTTTCCAACACAACCCTTGGCTGTCTAAAGCTTTGAAATTTCAAACACAATCTTGGCTGTCTAGATCTAGTAAGAAGCACATTGACAAAATTAAAAATGCCAATGACTACCTATTTAACTTTGGGAGGAATTCAGGCTATAAGTAAAGTGTTGTTGTTGTTGTTGTTAAGAAGCACATTGACAAAATTAAAAATGCCAATGACTACCTATTTAACTTTGGGAGGAATTCAGGCTATAAGTAAAGTGTTGTTGTTGTTGTTGTTGTTGTTGTTGTTGT
>NW_006408691.1:6497413-6519923 GCF_000296735.1 Chrysochloris asiatica | reverse complement strand
GTCACTTCTCTTTGGAATGTGCACAAAGTAAAGTGTAATATGCAATAAAAGCTTGAAATCAAGTTGACACTGACCAGGAGTCAGAGACAGGAGAGAAGATGGGAGGAACAAGGAGAGGAGAGAGAAGGAGAGGAGAACTTTTCAGGAAATAAGACAGCCAAAAGACATTTGAACAGAGTCACTTTTGTGTATATTGTTTCCTATGATTCTGAAAAACATCATGAGAAAAATAAGGCATTATTGTAATTTCATAGATGAGCAAAATGAGGAGGTTAGTGATTAATCAGTTAGTTTCAGCACACACAGCTAGTTAGGGGCAGGAGGACAGTTTTTCTCAGCCAACTCCATATTTTCACAGTCAGAAATTGGATTAAGAATCTTTGTCATTCTGAGTCTTGGGGTGAGGAAGAAGAGAAAGCAAGAATGCCCAGGGTACTACCATGCAAGACAGAAGGTACTAAATGATTCAAGAGAGGGGTAATGCTTAAATTGGATTGTGCCCCCCCCCACCAAATTATGCATTGGAATCCATAGATATGACTATGTTTTGAATAGGATTGTCTTTGCTATATTAATTTTATTATACCACGTAGGGAGGTTTCTAAATTTAATCATTTCTGAGCTATAAAAAAAAAGGCAAATTAAACCCAGAGATGGGCACACAATGGGATGACAGATGCCATGTGAAGAGTGTCTACAAGCTAAGGAACCAAGGCATGCCTGGGGCTACTGGCAAGAGTCCTGATGTCATGTTGTAGGATAAGTACTGGACTGTTAATCACAGGCTGGCAGTTTGAACCCACCAGTTGCTTCTTGGAAATGCTATACAGGGTTGCTATTAGTTGGAATCAACTTGATGGGACAAAATAACTAGAACAACAGCTGACAATGAAGGATCTTTGAACCACCAGAACTGTGAGGAAATTGATATTTACTCTTTAAGACACGCATTTATAGTACGTGTCTTACAGTAGCCCTAGCTAACTAAGAGAGGTAGTTTTTGGACCCAGTGAGATCTCAACCTCTAAGAGACTTCTTTTACTTTGCTCAAGATGTATTTCAGCAGCTAGTCCTATGAAAAAAATTTATTCATCTGTTTGATGGAGACAATGGCACTGTTTTTTTCTTTAAATATATAATTCGTTTTACTCATTTTTGTTCTTGGTGAGAATATACACAGCAGAACATATATCAGTTTAAAAATTGCTTTGTGTAAGAGTCAGTGAAATTGATTACATTCAAGTTGTGTAGCCATTCTTGCAATCCATTTCCAAATTATTCCTCCCTTATTAACATAAATCTACTGCTCCCTAAGTTTTCTATATAATTTTTTAATTATTATTATTCCATATAAATAGTACTTAGAAAACCACAATGATCAAAGCAGACATTCTTTATTAGCCAAGCTAATCCCTTCGGTATGGATTATATCTCAATGTCAAGAAAACAAAAATCCTTATCACTGGACCAATAAACAAATTCCTATCAACGGAGAAAATATTGAAATTGTCAAGGACTTCTTTTTTGCATCAACTATCAACACTCATGGAAGCATCTATCAAGAAATCAAAAAAATGTATTGCATTAGGCAAATCTGCTGCACAAGATCTTTTTAAAGTGTTAAAGAACAAAGATATCAGCTTGAAGACTAAGGTGCGCCTGACCCAAGCCATGGTATTTTCAATAACCTCATCTGCATGTGAAAGCTGGAGAGTGAATAAGGAAGCTGTAGAAGAATTGATGCTTCTGAGTTTCGGTGTTGGAGGAGAATATTGAAAGTGCCATGGGCTGCCAAAGAAACAACAGATCTGTGTTGGAAGAAGTGCAGCCAGGGTATTCCTTGGAGGCCAAGATGGCCAAACTTCATCTTTCATACTTTGGACATATTGTCACGAGGAACCAGTCACTGGAGAAGGATATCCTGTTTGGCAGAGTGGAGGGTCAGAGAAAAAGAGGAAGACCCCCAGAAAGATGTATTGGCCAAGTGGCAGCATCATTGGGCTAAAGCATGGCAATGATAGTGAGGTTGGTCCAGGATCAGGCAGTGTTTTGTTCTGCTGTGGATAAGTTTTCTATGAGTCGGTACCGACTTGATGTCACCTAACAACAACAACAACAACAATAACAAACTGTTGTTAGGTTTTTGTAAGGTACTGTAGGAAAAACACTGGACTGATAATTTCAAGGCTGGTGGTTCAAACCCACCAGTCGATCCTCAGAAACTCTATACAGGGTCATATGAGTTGGAACCAACTCAATGGCATTTATAGCCACCAATAGCAACAACTTTTTGGTTTTAAGATAATTTCAGAGGATATTTTTGCTTTAAAGTTTAAAGATTATATCAAGGCAATAATTTCAGGGGTTCTTTCCATCTTCAAGACCAGAAATGTTGGACTCTGTGAGAAGGTGATATTCTGTTCTGATTTTTCCCCCCTTTTGATTAGGATTCTTCTATAGAATCTTTGATCAAATTTTTCAGTAATGTTAGCTGGCAACAATCAGTTCTCATCTTATTGCAAAAGAAACAGTTATTCATGGAGGAAATTACCCATCATTTCTTCCTACTATTGGCAATATAACTCTTTTTCTCATCTCCCTAAATGACGGGAAGCTGTGACTTGTAAAGGGAGCGAGCTGACATATTCAATGACAGTCAAGAATCCCAACGTTCTCTCCTGAACTATGTGTCCATGCGCAGGAGGCTTCTGTTCCACTGTTTAGAAGAATGCCCAATGACCTGATATCTATTGAATCGATGGATGGATGGATGGATGGATGGATGGATGGATGGATGGATGGATGGATAGATGAGTGGATGGATGAGTGGGTGGATGGATGAATGGATCTTGACTAGAGGCAATGATGGAATTAATATAAAAATGTTAAATGCTTGAGTGTTGTCTGTAAGATCTTGGCTTTGTTCCAAAATGGTAACGCATAGGAAAATGTTTTGAAAGATTTTACTTATCAGCATAAATGGTGAGGAAGTCCAATACGGCAAAAAGCAAGTGATTGTCTTCTTTCCTTCCACTTGTTTCATAATGTCTTTAGAGAAAGCTGCTGCCTCTTTGGGATCTCAAGGACCATGGGAGTTGACCTCAGTGTAGCCAGGCATTGATCCCGGAGTGCTGACCACAGTTGTGTCCACCTGAGAGGCCATATGCCTAGTGAACCCTCATCTCCCTGACTTGTAACAATGAGCTACTGACTTGTAACAATGAGCTCTGTGTTCCTTTCTCTGTTTCCTCTGTCTCAGAATTAGTCTCTTCCTGAGTTATGACTTCCTTATTTTTCATGGTGATGCTACTGTGGTTCCTGAACCTTGACAAGAAACTCTGGATACACTTTCAGCTCCTCTCTGGCTAGTGGGTCCCTCTGAGCTACTGGATTCTATTATTTCTATCTTTGTATTATCTCATAGCTCCTTCCCACCTATACATTCCTGTTAAAAACAATCCAAGGCAGTACCAAAGTTACTCAGAATTTTAGCAACCACCAATTAGACTCCCTGATTCCAGAATCCATACTACATACTCCTCCAAATTTATCATCCCAAGATTAGCTCCACACAATTCCCTGCTAAAAATCACCCACTCCCCACCACTTATTGTTGGTGGAATAAACCAAACTCCTTGGTATCATATCTGTGCTGTATTCTTGATGTTTGTCACCCTTCCTAGGGTCTGTGACCTATAACTCATTCTAAATCAATCAGGACCAATCTTTGTGACATGGATACCACCCCTATCTGACTCTGGATTTCCTCCTGCTTTTCGTTGTTGCCTAGAATATATTTAACCCCTGTAGTGTTGGATTTTTTTCCTTAAAGTTTTTATTGTGGATTGAGTGAAAGTTTACAGGGCAGATCACCAGTTTTGCATTCAACAAATCATGCACCTTATTTCATTACAATGATTATAATCACCTCCATGTACCATCAGTTAACAGTATTTCTCTCTATTCACTTTACCTTTTTTTTTTTTTTTTTTCATTTTAAAATATGTTACTCACTCTTTAAGGAGCCCTGATGGAGCTCCTTATAGAGTTAAATACTCTTCTTCTAACAGAACTTGTCAAATTGAACCCACTGAATGGTTCTGTGGAGTCCTGGAGTGGTTCTGTAGAACAAGCACTAGACCTTAAGGTCAGTTTGAGCTGCAAGGTCAGTGGTTCAAACTTATCAGCCACTTCTCAGAAACCTTATGCAGGATCGTTATAATTTAGAACCAACTCGACGACACTTAAGAACAACAATGGCTCTATAGAAGTAGGCCAAGTAATCTACGCTTATAAGACCATGAATGGTAGGAACTGGATAAGCTTTAGTAAAACAAACCTGGGTGCTTCAAGTTCTTATAAACCCAGAGGTATGGTATGGTCTCTTTGGCTGTCACTGAAAAATAAATTTTTGAAAGGGGTAAAGTGAATCTAAACAATGGGAATATTCAATAAACTTATAAAAATAAATAAATACACATACCGTCCCCAAAACTCAACTCTACCACAGATTCTAATAATGGACTCCTTTCCCCACCTCCCTTCTTCACCCCTCAAATCTGGAAATCAAGTCTAATGGTCTCATTTTGAAAACCTGTCAGACAAGGGGACATTTTTCTCAGAAGAGCCATCCTTGTCCTTCCACACCCATCTGCCTGCCTTTCTAAGATAGAATCTGTTTCTAAGTCTGAACATGACCCACTCCTGGACTGTAAGCAACAGAGTCTCAGTGTTCATTTAACTAAAGAATGCTATTTTCTTAGGCAAAGAATGCTATTTTCCTAGGCCTGAACTCCCTGAGTTAAAATCTACAAGATACACTGGTTGGCAATGAATTACCTGAGCAGGATAGTTCAATAAGGAGCTAAGAGTCCCCTTTCCTCCCCTTTCCCTGAAAGGTGTATATATCCCTCACCCCTCTTAGAAGGCATATAAACATCAGGGAAAGGGTGGTTGCCAGAGAATAGTGAATGGTTGACCTCCTTCCACCTCTTCCTTTTACTAATTAAAACACAGCTAATGCCAATTAAAACACCACCAAGAGCTATTATTGTTTTTTTGTTGTTGTTTATCCACAGACCCAGGATAATGCAGGGAAATGAACTGGAAATGCTCTGTGCACTAGCTTGGCAATTTGTTTGCTGGAAAGTGGAACTTTGAGCTTCACTGAGGGTTGTTGTGCCAGAAGAGGTTGGGATTGTCCTGTGGGTCTTAGTCAGCAGATGCTGCTTAGCCAAGGAGGAGGCATGGAGCAGGGATTTTAACTAGTTCAGTCATGGCCAAAGGACTGAATCAGGGCAGATCTGAAATGTAAAATGTTCATATACCAGAACAATAACTGAAGCAGGAAAAATTATGAGCTAGAACACGGGAATGACAAATCAGAAGAGTTATAGTGGGCCATTTCAGGAAGTTTCTGACAGGAGCCTGATGCAGGATATTAGATTATTGCCAGAACTGTGGAGAATGGCACACATTAAGAGCAATATGATCAGTCGCCATTTTTAAATGAGAGGTGGTTATTTCGAACTCTGCAAATCAAGAAATTTGGTTGCTAGCTAGTTTATGCTGCCCTTGGTTTCTAAGGGGGAAATTAGGTTTCAAGCAAGGTGTCAACCCATCATTTTTCCTGTTTCAGTTATTGTTCTGGCACAACCATATTTCATAAAGTAGAGTTTGTTCTTGTTTCATAGTCGTGTCAGCCATGGTTTAACTGGGTAGGATCAATTTGAAGCCTTGCCATGGAGGCATCTCTTTATTTGTTAATCTAAGTGGTTTTCCAGGGCCAGCAAGTATCAGCAGCCCTTGCCCAGACTGGTGGACCTTCACCTGTGAAATTGCATTTGGAGAAGCTCAGAAATAGGAAAGTGGAACCTGCCCATATGTCTGAACCACAGCATGGCTGAGGGATATGGATGGGGGTGATCTGCTTCTATAAGGATCATAGCTAAAGAACTCAGTTCTACTTTGTAACACACGGGGTTGCTATGAGTTGGAATCTACTCAATGGCAGAGAGTTTTTTTTTGTTTTGTTTTTTAGTTTGTTCTTGGGCAACCATTGACCTATTTGCTATGAGTTGCAATGGGACAACTATCAGACCACTAGAATTTTGTAAAAGAGTCTTGTAAAAGTTGATGGGTCTAAGTATTCTAGGAATGTTCTATCATGTCTACATCATAATCCACATGGAGATATATTTCATTCATGTAAGAGGTCCCCTCGAGGTGTCACCAAATCAATTTCAATGCATGACAATGTCATGTGTATCAGAGTAGAACTGTATTCCATAAAGCTTTCAATGGTTGATTCTTCAAAAGCATATCTCCAGACCTTCCTTTCAAGACACCTCTAAGTATACCTTTAACTGTCCAGTGAGCAATTGAGTTTATTAGACATTTGCACTGCCCAATGACTAGCAATATGTCCAGGCAATGTGCTAAGGCCCCAGGTACAGTCCAATTAGAACATCACAGGTACCCTTATATATATATAGAACCTATATCACCTGCCTAGACTGACTACAGCTATAGATGGAAGATGATGCTATAGGTACAGGGCATAACATAGCCTCAATGGTAATGTGATCTGGGCTATAGAGTCAACACCCTTTGTTTAAATCCTACTTTTAGAAAATGAGATTAAAAAATAATATTCCTCAATAGGGGCTGAAACAGTAGGTACTATTGATAATCTATCACATGTAAGTACTGTGATGGGTGTAAGGATTCAAGGACAACCCAAAGGACAGGCATAAATACTTCCTGCTAAATGTCTTCCTAAGTAGGATGGAGTCATTTTACATCTAAAATAATCTGAGGTGTTGTTGGATAACCGTTAAAAGCCTGTGATGGAAAGATAACAGGGAAGAATATAGAAATCATTGTTCTTATCTAGCTCTTCTCTAAGGCCCTTAGTGAGCTTGGAAACACTCCCACCCTTTTTGGAAGCTCTGTCACTTTTGGAATGGGATCCACACACCTGCTCAACTCCCACTAGGGAAATTTGGATGGGAATTATGTGATGCTGTGGGTTAATTTATGCACTGGACTGTAAAGTTGATTTGAACCACAAGTCAGTGGTTCAAGCTCATCAGCTGCTCCCAGGAAACCCTATATAGGTGCACTATGGGTCAGAACTGATGCACTTGACAACAATAGTTTATGAAGAGTTAATATAAATATTTGCTGTAAATTTATTAGAATTCCCGCATCATATTTAGAAGAATTTCTTTTTATAGAAAGGAAAATATTCCTCCTCTAATTAATGAAATATACAGTTTAAACTCAGGACCACAAGCAGATTTCATCAAGCATCACATTACCTGGTGGTGATAGTCTGACTGGGTTGTTGAGAAAGACATGATGCCTGATCCTTGATCTGTACAAAAGAGTGCTATGATCAATTAGTGAAGTCTGCCATGGGTGAAGAAAAGGGAGTTATCATTCCAGATGACAGTGATTTATCACACATTATCCAGGAGTTTGGGGTTTATGGGTTTTTGGTTTTTTTTCACTGTGGTGAAATGTATTTAACAAGACATTTGCCATTTCCACAATTTTTACATGTAGAATTCACTTACATTAATTAGGTTCCCCAGGATATGTAGCCAATATCATCAGTTTCCATTTTTTTTTTTTTTTCATCAAAGGGCTGGACTTTTCAAAAGGAAACAAACAAAACAAAACAAACAAACAAATCTATTTTTGACTGCTCCCAAACAATGCCCTCACCATCTGGCAAGAGGTCACTGTAATTTCAGACAAGCTAAGTTTAAGAAAGTTTCCAGCTTCCATAATGCTTAGCATGCAAATCCAAGCATGCAACGTGGTGGTTAGTGTGGACACTAAGAAAGTCTGAAACATGAAATGAGTAAGTCGATGTAGCCAGAGAGAAACATGAAACCATGCAGAACTGTCCACAAGTTCAGTTAAAAGTACTGTATCAATGAGGACATAGGATAATGTGTGTGAGAACCCAGGTGTTGAAATGATTTATTTTTCCTAAAACAAAACAAAACATGCATCTCTATGTGAAGTCAAATCTTCTAACCCACATATCATCTCTTAATAGCAGGAAGTGATTCTGATCTGAAGATTAAGCTGACTTTTTAATATACAAGAGTGAATCAGCGTCCTCTGATCCCTTCTAATTTTATACAGAGGTGATTACCAAGAATAGGTGATTTAAATATTTATGGAAACACAGAGAAGCTGCTAATGGCTGAATCAGCTTCAGATGGCAGGTGATGACAACACATTTAATGAGCATAGATTCCACTAAACACACACAATAGAAGAAAATGCTGTAACAGGAACTTACAATGGAATACGCAAAGTGAGACTAAAATGAGCCACTGTATCATGGGTTTATCTCCACCACTCCTCTGTCACTGTGTCATACTGTGGTGACTTACATGTTGCTGTGATGCTGGAAGCTATGCCACAGGTATTTTAAATACATGGTGGACAGGTTTCAACTGAGCTTCCAGAATAGGGCAGACTAGAATGAAGGACAGGCAAAGTACTTCTGAATGTTTAACCACTAAAAACATTCAAATAGCAATGGAACACTGTCAGGTAGCACCAGTCAAATCTTATAATGAAATGTGCAAAGACCTGGAGTTAGGAAACCAAAAGGGGAGAACTCACTCAGTATTTCTCAATCTGAAAGAACTGAAGAAAACATTCAAGTTTCTATTGCAATATTGAAGGATTTTATAGGCAAAATATTGAAAAATGCAGAAAGTATCAAAAGAAGATGGAAGGAATACACAGTGACTGAACTCAAAAGAAACAGATGAGGTTCTAACATTTCAAGAGATAGTATATTATCATGAGTCAATGGTACTAAAGGAAGAAGCAAAAGTACACGGAAAGTACTGGCAAAGAACAAGGCTCTGGCAATTGAGGGAGAACAAAAATAAATCTTTCAACAAACTGATGCAGCACTAGAAGAATTCATTCATCTCTGCCAAGAAATTTGGAAGACACCTACCTGGCCAACTGATTGGAAGAGATCCAAATTGTGCCCATTACAAAGAGAGGTGACCCAAGAGAATGCAGAAATCATTGGATAACATCATTAATATTGTATGTAAATAAAGCTTTGCTAAAGATAATTCAAAAACAACTTAAACAGTGCATTGACAGGGACAGTCAGAGGTTCAAGACAGATTCAGAAGAGGATGTGGAATGAGGGATATCACTGATGGATCTTTGCTGAAAGCTGAGAATACAAGAAAGATGTTTGCCTCCACTTTATTGACTATACAAAAACTTTTGATTTCACAGACTATGACAAACTCTGGAGAACATTGTGGAGAATAAGTATTCAAGAACATTTTATTCTGTTCATGAGAAACCTATATATTGAAAAAGAGTCAGTTGTTTGAGCAGAACAAGGGGAAACACTGAATGGTTTAATATGAGGAAAGGCGTACACCAGGGTTTGTGTTCTTTCTCCATACTTATTCAGTCTGAATGCTAATCAAATAATCCAAGAACTAGATTATGTGAAGAACATGGCACCAGGATTGGAGGCACACTCATTAACAACCTGTGATGTATAGATGATACAACCTTGCTTGCAGAAAGTGAAGAAAACATTGAAATAGATATTGATGAAGATCAAAGACCACAGCATTCAGTATGGGTTTGACCTTAATATTAAGAAAACAAAAACTGTCACCACTGGAGCAATCAATTACATAATGATAAATGGAAATAAGATTGAAGTTGTCAAAGATTTCATTTTATTTGGACCCACTACCAACACTTATGGAAGCAGCAGTCAAGAAATCAAATGCTGTATTGCAATAGGCAAGTCTGCTGTGCAAGACCTTTTTAAAGTATTCAAGAGTGAAGGTGTCAGTTTGTGGACTAAGGTGCACCTGACCCTAGCCATGGTATTTTCAACAGTTTCATATGTGTGTGAAAGTTGGACAGAAAATAAGAAAGATCATAGAAGAATTGATGCATTTGATTAATGGTATTAGATAAGAATATTAAAAGCACCATGGGCTGTTAGAAGGACAAACAAATTTGTGTTGGAAGAAGCACAGCTAGAATGCTCCTTTGAAGCTATGATGGCAAGACTTTGCTTCTCATTCTTCAGCTGTATTATCAATTAGGACCAGTTCCTGGAGAAGGACATCATGCTAGATGAACTGAAGTGTCAGTGAAGAGAAGAAGACCTCCCAATGAACTGGATTAGCACAGCGGCAGCAGCAGTGGCCTTAAACTTAACTGTTATTGTTTGGATAGCGCCAGACTAGGCAGTGTTTCATTCTGTTGTGTATAAGGTCACTATGAGTTTAAATTTACACGACAGCACCTAACAACAACAAGAGAGGTAGAGGTATCCAGGAATCAATAGTCTTGCCTTATTATTGGAAACTGATGTTCTTCAAATAGCTAGCCATCAAGAAAGAGCAGAGGCAGGAAATAGGCACTTCCTGCAGTCAAATGATAAAAACAATTACTATTATTATTGGACTCTCGATGAGGATCCTGCTCTCTGCCAGGACTAATTGTGATTCTTTAAGTAATGCTGCACACCAAGTGGTTACCATTCCATTTTGCAGATGATGGAAATCAGGCCTGGAGGGATGAAGTCCAAGATCATTAAGTCATATCCCCATACCGTGCCCAGTTCTGTCTGTACCACACTAAGGACACAGAATAAACTAGCTCCTACAAATTTGTCTCTGTTTTTCCAGTGTCATCAAGGCTATGTCTATCTTCTTACAAAGAAGCTCCCCAGACCCAACCCACATATAAATTGCTCCCTATCCTTGTACACAGAGAGCAGCTTCCCACAGAGAACTCAGCTTGTTAAGTTCATTCTATCCTAGAACACACTTTAAGGATCAGAAGTTCTTTCTTCAAGAAAGTCTTAAAAGGAAGCTTGCTGTGCAAAGGAGATAAGGAATGAACTGCCCTGATGTGGTGGAAGTAGGTATCTGGCCACATTCACCCATTGCCATTTCCAGTGCCAAGTTTTCCAATAATGACTACAAACACAGATTTACTTGTGCTGAATTACTAATTACTAATCTACAGCGAATAATTTCATAGTTTTCATTACATCAAAGATTCTGCATCTAGGTAAGGTTGACATCTGTCTTTTTCCTGGGCTCACAGTACCTTCCAACAGAATCAAAGCCTTTTAAAATTTACAATTCCTAATGGGAGTGGAGTACCCAGGAAACATGTGCTTACTTACTAATCTGTGGTGAACAGTTACATCTGTGCTATTTCATAATTATGTTTAAATCAGGCCACTTTTTCTAACAAAACAAGGTCTTTTGCAAACAAAATTATATTTATTTTTTAAAATGAAATTAACAAACCAAAACTTTAAAATGAAATATAAAATGAAAAAGAAAATTTTTATGGAATTCTAGGTCTTAAGGCTTCCTACTGAATATTCTGAGCATAAGACCTGTTTTTCCATTTAAATAGGATAGTAGATAAACAGGGCACAAAGGGATTTAAACTATATGAGCATCAGCCTGAAATGTCTTCATTGCTTTCATCAGAAAAGTTGAGGGAAAGGGTAAAAAGCTGCCTGCTATCTGTGTTCCCTGAAAACATCTTTAGCCTCATTTACTGCCCTTAAAACATCACCCTTGATAGTATTTCCACTATTGGGAAACACCACCCTAAAGAACTGTTGTCATTGAGGAGATATTTGGGAATAAAAGAAGAGTCCTCTGAGATCCATAACATGATCTAGGTATGAGCTGTCACCTTCTATCCATACAGTCAAAAGTATGAAGGATCATTGTGCCCAAATTCATCCAGAAATGCTGTTCTCACTATATCTGTTGTGTCTTCTGATGGTAAATCTAACTGATTATCCATGAAATGGAGGGTACATTTTTGTAGGTCATAGCCTCTCAGGGTCTTAAAAGTTACTCATTTTGAAAAACTTAGTTGGCAATGAGTTGTTATTGATGATGGTAAAATAATTTGGAAAAAGATATTAAGAAATTGAAGAATGTAGCTGTGAACGTTAAGATTTTGTGTCAACTTGGCTGGACCTGGATTTCCAGTGGTTTGGCTGCTACAGTGAAGTAATCTCCCATGAAGAAATCTAACATAATGAAATCATCCCCATGATGTGATTTTATGTGATAACCCTTCACCTGATGGATTTATCCTACGTTGTAAATGAAGTTAATGACGTTGAATACAATTTACAGGATAAGGTTGTATTTTGAGTCATTCTCCTTCAAAATATAAAAGGAGAGTGACATGAACTTAAGTCAGAGGGATATACTACCACCAAGAGAGAAGAGTCAGGAGTGAAGTGTGCCCTTTGACCTGGGTCCCTGACCTGTGAAATTTCTAAATCCAGCGGAAGACTGATGCTGAAGCCTATAAAGATCTTCAAGGAATACTCAACCTACAAATGCTGAAAGGAAATAAGGACATTTCCTGGAGCCTACAGAAAACCTGCCCCTAAACCAAGACTCTGAATTTGTACTTACAGCTTCCTAAACTTTGAAATAATAAATTTCCAGTTATTAAAGCCACCCACTTATAGTATTTATATTGTAGCATCATTAAATAACTAAGACAGAATTTGGTATCAAGAGTGGGGTGCTGCTCTAACAGACACCTAAAATATGGAAGTGGTTTTGGAATTAGATAATGAACACAGTCTGGAAGAGTATGTAAGCTGCTTATTAGTAAAAGCATAGATTGTCTGGATGAGACTGTTGGTGGAATTATGTATATCGTAGATAATTCTGATGAGGGCTCAGAAGGAAGTGAGGAGAGCTGTAACACTGGAATGAAACAGAGAAACTACAGCAGCAGAACCAGGATACTGACACACAATGGCATGGAAACTGACACATACAGTGACAGAGCTGAGCACCTTTGTGCAGGAGGCTTCCTGGTGGAATAAGGTGCCTCTGGACACTTGTCAGAGGAGTTAGTCTCTCTTACCTATTGAGCCAGAGAGTTGAGTGCCTTTAGGTTAAGGATTACTTGTGCAATGGAGTGTTTCTGGGCATTTCCCAATTGACTAAAGAGCTTTGTGACTCTTGCTCAAGCAGAGCACAGACCAAGCTGACCTCTCTTAGAGATCAAGGAATCAAGAAATAGAAGCTGAGAAGACAGGAGCACTGGGGGGTTCTCAAAGGGTATAACTATGACCTCTGGGTCTTATAGGGCCATTGTTTTCTAAGTTTCAAAGAATTGATTCTTCTCCAAGTCAGTTCAGGACATGGTGGTGGTAATGGCAGTGGTGGTGTGCCGTGGACTCTGTTCTGATTTATGGCAACCCTAAATAGGGTTTCCAAGGCTGTTAAATCTTCATGGGTGCAGAAAGCCTCATATTTCTTGTGTGGAACAGTTGTTAGTTATAAACTGCTGAGCTTGAGGTTAGCAGCCTGACTCTTAACCACTACACTGGGCTGCCATTAAGATGAGGTCTCTGTTAAAAATGATGCAGATGGGGCCCTATCGGTGCTCTGAGTTGGATGCAGGAGGGATTGCTCAGATGGACTAGGAAAATGAGGTCACCCAAAGCTGAAGGAGTAGAGTTGCCATTCCAGTGAGACTGGAAGGCAGAACTGAAGCTCAGGGTTGAGGGATCTCTACCCAGAATCCAGAGTGCATGGCTAACACCCAAAGTCTGGAGGTCAGGCACATTGCCTAGATGGTCACAAAGAACAGAGGATTATTTTCAAGACTTTAGTTGTTGTTGTTGTTAATTGCCATCCAGTCAGTTCTGACTCATAGGGACCTTGTATAGGGTTTCTGAGGAGTTGCTGGAGTTTGAACTGCCAACTTTGTGGTTAGTAGTCCAGCACTTATTCTATAGTACTACAGCAGGATTCCCCTTTAGAGTTCATTTAAATTGTTTTGCAGGATATTTCACTTGCTTGGTACTTGTTATTCCTCAGTCCCTCTAATTGCTCCCATTTGTAATGGAAATGGCTACCTTTTGTCCATTCTACCTTTGTATTGGACACAGTGGTGCTGTGGGAATAAGCACTGGGCCACAAGGTCCCTTTAACCACAAGGTCAGTGGTTGAAACTCACCAGCCACTCCTTGGAAATGCTATACAGGGTCACTCTGAGTCAGAATTGACTTGGCAGCACTAAACAACAACTTGTATTCTAGATTCACAGATGAAGAGGGATTTTGTCCCAGATTGGAATTTATACTTGGAAGGATTTGGGGATAATATAATGAGGTTATCCTACGGTCTTGGGCTGGCACAGTAGGATAAGCACTGGACTGCAAAGCATAAGGTCAACGGTTCAAATCCACAAGCTTCTCCTTGGAAACCCTATACAGGGTCTCTATGAGTCATAATTGACTCGACAACACTTAACAACACAGCAGTAATGAAGTTAGTGCATTTTGAGTTTTATGCATGTTAGTTGCATTATGTAGGTAAGTATGAACTTGTAATTGTATTGTGTATAATTTAAGGAGATGTATACAAGTACCAAGAATCCTGGTGTGGCACTGTGGGTTAATGCACTGGACTGCAAATTCAGTTTGAGTGCAATGTTGGAGGTTCAAGCTCACCAACTGCTCCTCAGAAATCTTATGTAGGGTGGCTATGGGTTGGAACTGACTCAGTGGCACTTAACAGCAACAACAGAAACAATAAAACAAGTACCAAGGGAGCTTTGGTAGTGTAGAGGATTATGTGTTGGGCTGCTAACCTCATGGTTAGCAGTTCAGATCTACCAGCCCCTCTTTGGGTAAAATATGATGCTTTCTTCTCCCCTAAAGATTTACATTTTTGGAACCCTATACAGGGTCACTATGAGTCAGAACCAACTCCAAGGCACATAAACACCACCACAACCAATTTCTCATGATAAAATCTAATATAATGCAATAACCCTATTATGTCATTTTATGTGCTAAGCACTGATCTGATGTAATTATCCTATGTTGTAAATCCTCACTTCTATGATGTTAATGAGGTTAGATGAAATCTAAGGATTAGTTGTATTTTGAGTTATTGTCTTTTGAGATATAAAAGGCACTCAGAGGAATCTGTAGTTGTTGTTAAGTGTCATTGAGTTGGTTCTGACCCATAGCGACCCTGTATAGGATTTCTGAGGAGTGAATGGTAAACTTGAACTGCCAACTTTGCTGTTCAAACTACCTTTGCAGTCTAGCAAAATAACTTACAGTGTCACACCAGGAACCCTCAGAGGGACCTTGTGGTTAAGTTGTTAAGTGCCACTGAGTCAGTTCTGACACATAGCAATGCTGTATAGGGTTTCCAAGAAGCAGCTAGTGAGATTGCACTACTGACCTTGTGGTTCAAACTAATCTTATGGTCAAGTGCTTATCCTACAGTGCCACACCAGGACTGCCAGAGGGACCTACTATCACCAAAATAAAAAGAGTCAGGAGTGGAATGTATCCTTTAGACCTGGAACCCCTGCATAGTGAAACTACTAGATCCATGGGAAGATTGATGTCAAGACATTTGGAGATCTCCAAGGAATGCTGGGCCTACAGATGCTCAAAGATACAAGGATCTTTCCCAGAACTGACAAATAGAAAGTCTTCCTCCAGAACTAGAACTCTGAATTTGGACTTCTAACCTCTTAAATTGTGGAGAGAATAGGTTTCTGGTTGCTAAAGTCACCACTTACGGTATTTCTGTTATAGCAGCAGTAGATAACTAAGTTAACTAAACAGTAGATAACTAATTCAGTATCTGATGTCACTGAATTGCACATACAGAAATTGCTGGTTGATGTATGTTTTGCTGTGTATATATTTACCAAAAAAAAAAAAAAAAAAAAAAAAGTCTGAATTACTGTTTATACCAAGGAACTTGAAAAAAATTTATGGAAAGATAGAATTCAAATATAATAAAAGTTTTCAAGAACTTATATATAATGCTTAAATTCTTTTCTTAAGTTCCTTGTTCACGGCTGAAGTACACATTCTGGGGTTATGAAATAGAGATAAAACCTTATGCAAAGCCATCCCAAGATAGGGACCTTCCCAGTATGTGACTCTAAAAACATACTGGGATATCATCCAGGAATATTATGTAGACACCAGCAGAGGATCCCCACTGTGAACTTACAATAGGCTCAAGTTCTCATAGCCCCATGTTGTTTGGCATCCAAGACAGGCACAGGGCTTGCTACCTCTGCCAACTCAGACCCATGGCCTAATTCCATATGCAATTGTGCCTATCCTCAAGAAGAACAAATGGAGATGGTTTGCTACCTGTCAGCATCATTAATTTTGTCTTGATTGCTCATTAAAATGGTTTGTTTGCACAGGAATGTGTTGGCCAACTTACCCTAATTAAACAGTAGAGCAGAATCAGGGGATAATTTGCTTGTGGGCTAGTTTGAGACATCAATATAATCTATTTTATCCTTGCTGGGCTTGGATATATTGTTTTGCTTTTGGTTATCATCCATGTCTCTCCCTGCAGAATCTTGAGTTTGCTTGTTCTGGAAATCTTCCAAGGGAGCTCAGGGTGTAGTAACTACATTCACTGCAAAACATTTTTCTGTGAACTCTAGGGATAGGGATAAAACAAAAGTAAAAATGTTCTGAATTATGCAGTAGTTTGACCTCAGAGTTGTTTTGTTGTTGTTGTTGTTGTTTGTTTTTTTGTTTATAAGAGCTTACCATTAACAAAAACAATGACAGTTGATCTTGATTTTAATGCTTATTGTGGATAAAGTTTGTCCTGGGTGGCACAAACAGTTACATACTCTACTATTAACTGAAAAGTTGGCAGTTTAAACCCACTCAGAGGCTCCTCAGAAGAAAAGCTTGGAGACCTGTTTCAGAAAGGTCACAAACTTGAATGTAGTATGAAACACAGAATTCACAATCAAGTAAACAAACTCCTTACAGTACATATCTTATTACGTATCCCCTTCTGGTTCTGTTTCATTGATGGGACCCTAACTGATATAAGTGCCTACTCTGCTTCAGATTCTTTGATAAGAGCTGGGAATTAAGGATTAGCACAAATGGTGCCTGTCCTCAGAGTGCAGAGTTTAGAAAATTGAGGAGTCTGCTTGTAAATAGCACCATAGTTTAGCTCCAGTTGCATGCATAGAGAAATGGGTGTTTTGAACAAGAGTGGGAAAAGGACATAGAAAATGGGCAAGATTTGAAGAGAGTCCTAAGAGATGTGCATGTGTGTGTGCCTGTACATGTGTCTGGAGGGTTGAGTATATGAATACTTGTATGTGCATGTATGTGAGTCTGAGTCTGTGTGTGTGTACATTTGTGTGTAGGTCTTAGTGTGTGAATATATGTGGGTGTAGGTGTGAATGTAAGAGGATTTTCTTGTGTGTGTGAGTATGTTCCTGTGTATTTATGTGTGACTATGTGTATGATGAGTATATCTGTGAGTGGTGTATGTGTGTGTGTGAGTAACATGTGAGTAATGTGTGGGTGGATGCATGTGTGTGTTTGTGCATGTACACATAATGTTCCTTCTTGGGCATGCTCTTCATTAATCTTTTGCTAGCCTGATGTTGCTGGCCCTGAGATCCTGTCTCTTCCCACTGTCCAGAATTCTCCCTCTGGATGTCAGGGAGGAGAGATCAATGTTTTTACACATTGAGTTATGCCAACCACACACATTTTATTAATTTATGAAAATGTCAGATTGCCTTAACTATTACACTGAACTTCTGTCCTTCAATAAATGGCTTAATTTTCTTCCAAGGATAAAGCACTCCAGTATTTTCGGCTGACCAATTCAGCTCAGGGCTCTCTAATGTCTTCTGTCTACTCAGAGGACACATACTTCACCAGGGTGACTCTGGGGTAATGACACCAAAGACCCATTTCTAAAGCCTGTCACGGTCTTGGCAAAATGCATTCCATATATTAAGGCTGATGCTTCTCATCGAGCTGGGTGCATCCTCTGGGGGAATAAACGACCTTTTCTCCAGAGCTTTCCTCTGCCTGTGACTTGGAAAGAAATATCTACATTGCAGTGTCAGGGTGAAGGACAGTCCCTAAACGTAGGAACAATGGCCCTGATCTTAGCACAATAAACATATTGAAATAAAAGGTTCATCCATCAGAGCTGGCAAAGGTCTACTAGAAATCTCAGCAGATCCACCTTGCAGAAGGGTATGGCCATGGAGTTGAGTGGACAATGGTGGCTCAGTGGTAGACTACTTGTCTTCCACATGGGAGATCGGTTTCCTTTCGTAGAGACTGTAATTCAAGAACAGAACAGCCACTATCAGTCTGTCAGTCGAGGCTTGTGTGATACTATGTACAGAACTTCCAGACCAAGACAAAATAAGAAGAAAGACTTGGTTATCAAGTTCCAAATATCAGTCAATGAAAACAGCTCATAAAAGCCCAGATATCCACCAAATTTAGACCAGGCAACATTTTTTTTTCCCTCATTGTCCACAAGGCTGCAACAAGTTGAACAGAGTTAACAAGATCAAGAAGAATGCTGAAGTTTCAGGGTTTGTACTTAAATTCTATCTGTAATTTTGAATTGCTTTCCTTAAAGAGGACCCTTCCCTGGAATGAATAAGGATTGTTGTTGTTGCTAAGTGCCATCAAGTCAGTTCTAAGCCATAGCGACCCTTTATAAGGTTTCCAAGGAGCAGCTCGTGACCTTGAACCACCGACCTTGCAGTTCAAACGACTTTGCAGTCTGGCACATTAGCCCACAGTGCCACATCAGGACTCCCCTGAATAAAGATAAAACCCCATAAGACCTCATAAGACCAGAATCTGGGGGATGAACATCAGATGAGTATGGACCATAACAAAGATTGTTTTGAACTTATTTGATTCATTAGCTTCATTTACTTTGCGGGTTAATGTGCTAGACTGCAAAGCCAGTTTGAATGGCAAGGTCAGCAGTTCAAACTCACCATTCACTCCTAGGAAACCCTATACAGGATTGCTGCGGGTCGGAACCAACTCAATGTCACTTAACAACAGCAATACTTTTATTTTAGAAATGAGAGATGAATCTACTGAGGCCATTTTGGAGAAATGTCTTGTGGACTTGGAGTACAAGGGGTAGAGTCAGTGAAATTACTTAGTCCTTGCTGTCTCTGGAATGACAACTTCTTAGGAAAGAGAGGAATGCTAACCTGCTCATGACAGCATCTGACTCCATTAAACATCTGCTGTACAACCAATGACATTGAAACCAGTAGTTTTCCACCAAGTTCTGTAACAGAATTACTGGGAAAACTTTTAGGAATCCCAAGCCCAGGGCCATTCAGACCAACTACATCAGAATTCCTGAGGGTGGTTGTTCAGATGCTTAACAGAACTCATAGAGCTTATCACTCCAAGGTTATGGAATATCTTAGAAAGACATACAAATGCAGATGCCTGGGCTACAATCCTGCCCACACAAATTCAAGTACTGGACTTAGATCCTGGGCAGTAGATGGCATAGGCATTTAGGGAATACTGATGAGTATTCAAGCTATATCCATGTTGCAACATGCATCATGCTTTAATTTCTCTTTCTGTCTAGGTAATGTTGTGTATAAATGCCCCACATTTTGTATATGTATTAATCTGTTAATGAGCAATTAGGTTGTTTCCACCTTTTGACTATTGTGAATAGTGTTGCAATAAACATTGATGTATATATGTCTATTTGCACTGCTTTCAATTCCCTAAGGTGTAGTCTTAGCAGTAAAATTGTTGAATCTTATTTTAGTTCTAGCTTTAATTTTTAAGGTACTACCACATTGTTTTCCACAACAGCTATACCATTTGCATTCCCATCAGCAATAGATAAGGGTACAGATAAGGTTTTGTTTTGTTTTGTTTTGTTTTTTCCAGGTAAAGGAAAAGACTTTATTCTTAAGTGATGCTCCATGAGCACTTCTAATAGAATTCCTAAGAGAACTCTGGATGGGGAACTAATGATCACGGGCTTCTCAGGGCTATAGATATGGAACAGAAAAAGGGGGTGGGTGTTGATAGTAGTGGATAAGGTTGTGGACTTTTAATGGGGAGTGGGCTGGGTCTACCAATTTAGAACCACTGTGGGCCTTTAAATATGCAGCCAGCTAGGACTCTTGCAGTGGAGCTAGGGTAGCCTGAAGATAAGGATCAGCCCAAGAATGTTATTCATGATCCTCCACTGGCTAGAAATCAGGAACATCCTCTGGTATCAATCATGAACCACTCAGGCCTACAATCCAGTTGGTTGGTCAGGAGAGTCCTGACCTGTAAGTCATTAAGTGCCCTGGAGGACTTAGGACCAGTGATTAAACTTCTGATGCGTGGACCAGAGCTGGAGATGGACAACCCTTGGTTTTCTTAAGCTCCAGTGTTGGTGTTGGCTCTCCAGCACCAAGCTATGCCCGAATGTCCTCCAGCTCATCCACCTTTTCCATAAGAATGTTCATTTGATGGTCAAATTCTGACCTGAGTATATTCCGTCTCAGGAACTCTGCCAGCATCTTAAGGTTGGTGTTGTCTGGGTTTGGAGGGAAACCTTCCCTGTAGATGTTGAACCAGTTGGCAAAGATACAGGAGATGGCTAATTTGAGATACAACTTAGGCCTGAAGTTCCCAGAAAATAGAGGAGAGTTATGACAACAACATTGGAGCTAGAGGCACAATACTTGCTGAGTGGTGGCAAAGCTTTTGTATGTACCCAGAAATATGTCCATGCAGAGGTGATCACCCTCTAGGTAGGCTCCCTGAAGGCTCTATACTACCTTATCAAGGCTTTCTGTGTGGAGAGTTGTAAGTAAACAAATCTCATTGATTTCTTGGTCTGATACACAGGCACACTAGGTATAGATCATGATATTCCCAGGCTGGAGATCCAGATGGCTGATCAGGAGAAGTCCTGCAATGTAAGTCATTAAGGGCCCTGGAGGACATAGGACCAGTGATTGCACTTGTGATGCCAGGAACAGAGCTGGAGATAGATGACCCTGGGCTTCCTTGAGCTGCAGTGTTGGTGTTGCATCTCAGTCGGTGAGCTCTGCCTCAGTGTCCTGCAGCTGCTCTAGCTTTGTCGTGAGAATGCTCATTTGGTGGTCCAATCCTGACGTGAGCATGTTACCTCTCAGGAATTCTTAAGATTGTTGAAGTCTGAGTTTTGAGAGAAACCTTCGCTTTAGATGACTAGCCTTCCAGATGAGTTTTTACATTGTGAATTATTGTTATAACCAAATGTGAGCTGAGGAAAGGGTGATGTATAAAAAGATGATCAAAGGTAAGGGTCAAGGGAGTAAATTAGGTAGGAGTTCCTGAGTGCTGAGGTCCAAGGCTTTGAAAGGTTGATGGAGGGTAAGGAAAGCTCTTCCCAGTCATAGCCAGGTCTGCTCAGGTTAGTATAACAAACAAGATAAAGTTCAGGATTTGCATAAGAATACAACATTCTTCATGGAAGGCTCTGGTTTTGAACAATAGAGGATATAGGAACATCATGAATACCACCTCAAAACATTAAGTGCTTTGTAATAAAGAGAACGATGGTGGTGCAGAAAGGCAAGGAAGAATAAGACCCAGTTTCTACTGAACTATAAGTATAACAACTGGATGTATTTATACACCTTCTCACACAATAATCCAGCACTCATCTGTCAGTTTGTTGTACTATGGTGGCTTGTGAGTTACTGTGATTCTGAAAGCTATGCAACCTGTATTTTAAGTACTACCAGGGTAATCTATGGTGGACAGGTTTCAGATGAGCTTCCAGAAGAAGACGGACTAGGAAGAAGGCGTGAGGAACTACTTGCGATTATTTAGTCACTGAAAACCTTACAAATAGCAGAGAAACTCTGTCAGATATAGTGCTAGAAAAGAAGCCCGTCAAGTTGGAAGGCACTCAAAATGCGACAGTGAAGAGCTGCCAGCTCAAAATAGAGTTGACAGTGATGTTGCAAATGGAGTAAAGCCTGTGGGAGAAAAGCCCACAGGATTGTCATGTGCTGATGGGTCACACTTCAAAATGAAGAGAAACAGCTGTAAACATCAGAACATGGAAAGGATTAAGTATGAATCTGGGAAAATTGGAAGTTGTCAACAATGAAATGGGATGTATAAACATCAATATCTTAGGCATTAGTGTGCTGAAACAGACTGGTATTGGCCATATTGAATCTGACAACCACATGGTTTACTATGCTGGGAATGATAAATTGAAGAGGAATTGTGTTGCATTCATTGTAAAACGAATATATCAAGATCAGTCATGAGGTACAATGCTGTCTATGATAGGATAATATCATTATGCCTACAGGGAAGCCCAGCTAATACCACAATTATTCAAATTTATGCACCAACCACTAAAGCCAGTGAGAATGAAATAGAATTCTACAAACTTCTTCCATCTGAAATCGATCAAACATGCAATCAAGATGCATTGATCATTACTAGTGATTGGAATGTAAAGGTTGGGAGCAAAGACAAAGGATCAGTAGTTGGAAAATATGGCCTTGGTGATAGAAATGATGCTGGAGATCTCATGCTAGAAACCTGCAAAACCAATGAATTATTCATTTCAAATAC
>NW_006408691.1:6474196-6475326 GCF_000296735.1 Chrysochloris asiatica | reverse complement strand
ATCTTTGAAATTTTCTGTTCAGCACTTGGACCTCTTCATTTCTTCCATTTGCTTTAGCATCTCTATGCTGGAAAGCAAGTTTCATAGTCTCTTCTGACATCCATTTTGACTTTTTCCTTTTTAATTCTCTTCTTAATGACTTTTTGCTCTCTTCACATATGATGCTCTTGATGTCATGCCACAACTCTTCTGGTCTTCAGTCTTTAGTGTTTAATGTATCAAATCTGTTCTTCAGATGATCTCTAAATTCAACTGGGATAAAACAGGATAATATAGACTGCACTAAATGGAGGAAAAAGTTAATGGAATATAAGGTATTCTCAAAGAAAATTAACAATACACAACCTACCAAGAAAATGAAAATCCAGGAATAATATGGAAATATTAAAACTATGAAAAAAAAAAAACTAGAAAGAAGACAAAAAGCATGAACTCAACAAAGGAAGACAGAAAGAACAAAGAAAGCAGCAACACCAATAAAAAAGCAGACATAATGGCACCAATTAATCCACACCTATCAATAATTACACCGAATGTAAAGCAATTAAATGCATCAGTTAAGATACAGAGAGTGGCAGAATGAATAACAAAATAAGATTCCTCAATATACAGTCTGCAAGAGAAACATCTTACACACTCATGAAAACACAGACTAAATGTCAAAGGATGGAAAAAATATATACCAAGCTAATTGCAATAAAAAATGAACAGGAGTGGTCATACTAATCTCTGTTGAAATTAACTTTAATGCAAAATCCAGCATAATAGATAAAGACAGACATTATCTCATGAATAAAGGGACAATTGAACAAGATGACATAATCATAATAAATATCTATGCTCCCAGTGAAAGAGCTCCACAATATATAAGGCAAATTCTAGTAGCTCTGAAAAAATAAAATTGACAAATCTACAGTAATCTTGGGTGATTATAATACACCGCTTTCAAAAATGGATAGAACAAATGGAAAGAAACTTGAAAAACTCCAGAAGAACTAAACAGTACAATCAGCCAACTGGACATAATCGATGTGTACAAAGCATTCAACCCAACAACAGCACAATGCACATTCTTTTCCATTGCACATGGAACATTCTCAAGAATAGACCATGTCTTAGGCCACAAAACA
>NW_006408691.1:6467861-6472746 GCF_000296735.1 Chrysochloris asiatica | reverse complement strand
ACCTCTTGAAATGGTTGAACATTAACCATTTCCTTTTGGTACAATGACTGTGTATTGCTTCCATCTTCTCTTGATGCTTTTTGCATCATTGAATAATTTGCCCAAAGAATCTTTCAATAACAAAAGTCGAGGCTTGAATTTTTCCTTTAGTTCCCCCAGCTTGAGAAATGCTGAATATGTTTTTCCTTTTTGGTTTTCTTATTCCAGATATTTGCACATTTTGTTGTAATATTTGGATTTATCTTCTGGAGCTGATCTTTGAAATTTTCTGTTCAGCTCTTGGGCCTCTTTATTTTTTCCATTTACTTTAGCATATCTTTGCTGGAGAGCAAGTTTCAGTGTCTCTTCTGACATCCATTTTACTTCTTTCATGTCTTTTCAATGACTTTTTGCTTTCTTCATGTATGATGTTCTTGATGTCATCCCACAACTCTTCTGGTTTTTGGTCTTTAGTGTTTAACGTATCAAATCTGTTCTTCAGATGATCTCTAAATTCAGGTTGTATATATTCAAGGTCATATTTTGGCTCAAATGGACTTGTTTTCATTTTCTTCAGCTTCAGTTTGAATTTGCATATGAGTAATTTATGGTTTGTTCCACAATCTGCCCATGGCCTTGTTTTGACTCATAATATGGAGATTTTCCATTGTCTCTTTCCACAGATGTAGTCAATTTGATTTCTATGCGTTCCATCTAGTGAGGTCCATGTGTATAGTTGTCTGTTATGCTGTCTAAAAAAGGTATTTGGAATGAACAAATCATTGGTTTTGCAGAATTCTATCATGAATTCTCCAGCATCACTTCTATCACCAAGGCCATATTTTCCAACTGCTGATTCTTCCTTTTGTTTCCAACCTTTGCATTCCAATCCCCAGTAATGACCAATACATCTTGATTGCATGTTTGATCAATTTTAGATTAAAGAGTTTGGTAGAATTCTTCTATTTCATCCTCACTGACTTTTTAGTGGTTGATGTGCAAATTTGAATAACAGTGTTATTAACTGTGCTTCCCTGTAGGTGCATGGATATTATCCTGTCACAGACAGCGTTGTACCTCATGACTGATCTGGATATGTTCTTGTTGACAATAAAGGCAACACCATTCCTCTTTAATTTGTCATTCCCAGCATAGTAAACCATGTGGTTGTCAGATTCAAAATGACCAATACCAGTCCATTTCAGCTCACTAATGCCTAAGATATCGATGTTTATGTGTTCCATTTCATTTTTGACAACTTCCAGTTTTCACAGATTCATAGTTCATACTCTTGATGTTCCAATTTTCAATGGCTGTTTATAGCTGGTTCCCTTCATTTTGAGTTGTGCCCCTTCAGCAAATGAAGGTCCTGCAGGCTTTTCTCCCATGGATTTTATTCCATTTGTGTCATCATGGTTAACTCTCCTTTGAGGAGGAAGCCCTTTCCCCAGTCACATTTTGAGTGCCTTCCAACCTGAGGGGCTCATTTTCCGGCACTACCTCTGGCAGTGTTTCTCTGCTATTCATAAAGTTTTCAGTGACTAAATATTTGGAAGTAGTTCATCACTCCTTCTTCCTACTTTGTGTTCATCTAGAAGCTTATCTGAAGCCTGTCCACCATGGGTGACCATGCTGGTATTTAAAGTACCTGTGGCAAAACTTTCAGAATCATAGCAACTGACAAGTCACCACAGTACTACAAACTGACAGACGAGTGATGGTGAGTGAAATTAGTCAGTCGCAAAAGGAAAAGTACTGCATAGGACCACTTCTGTAAAAGACTAAGAAAAAGTACCTATACTAAAGTAGTGGAGGTAGTTTCTTTGCTGGTTATCAGATGTGGGGGATGAGGGGAGGGGAGGGAGGGGAAGGTCGAGCATGGGGTGGGGAATAGAAACAGGATAGTTTGGGTGCTAGGGAGGGGGCAATACACAAGAAGGGGGAGTGGAATAGAAGAACAAGTTGAATGGAAAAACAATTAGGCAGGTTTCAATGGGCTAAGTGGGCTAAAGGTAAATAATGATGTATGCATAACCTTGGAACAACAGGGCTCTGGGATACAGGGATTGAGACACGGTTGAAATGGGCAAAAGGTGCAAATAATGTTAAGATGGTTGACTGTCTTTTGAATCTTGGTTTCCCTGGCATACCATTATAAAGTAGACTTTTGTCGGCGAGAGAAAGAAATAGCCAGAAATATCACCATAGAAAGCTTGTAAGTCCGTCTTCTACCTATAACTGATTTGAATACCTAAAATGGGGCTACAACACGCCAAGTGAAGGAGGCTCCCTGTGGAGCCTCTGCATTACATAAGACCATAGGTGAAATCCTGAACTTCACCTATAATCTTCTATGGTGGGAAATTTCCATTTGAAAGGACAAGCAGACCAGCCTGGAGTGGCTAGAAGAACAGAAGATACTTCTTGAAAGACCAAAAGAAAAAATACAAAACAATAATGGCAGTCTGACTGATTACTACAAGAACAAGCAAGTTGCTCACCCAGGAGACATCAAGGCAAGTGGTTGGCTCCCCTCAGGGCAAAACCCCTTCCAAGACTAAGACTCAATAGGAATACCTGAGCAGAAATGCACTCATATTGGTGACCACGTTGGTCATCGATATGGGGAACTGAGGGAAAAACAGCAATGAAGCTGCGAGCTAAGCCCTACAACGTTCAATAGACTCCTGTGAATCCGGGTGGAGAGCTGGTTGGCCAGCAGTGTGGCAAGACCCGGGAACTCTTGGGCCCAGAATCAGTGACATAGCCACAGAGGATTAGAGTGGAGAGTGAAACATCCAGATGATAAGAAGAAGGCATATGCATAAGAACACCCACACTTGCAGATAATACCCACTTGACCTGGCTTCAATGACTGGATGATCAGAGTTCAACTAGAAGAAGAAAGAAGAGGAAAAAAAGAGTAATCTGATATAATTTGATTAACTTAACCTACACCTATGGATGCAGTAGCTCATAAGAGGGAACAAATCTTTACAGTGAGGATCATTCCCACCCCCTCCATACACAGAGTAGACAGGGATGGGCAACTTGGACATTGTCTACCCAACATGGGGGGGTGGGGGCTACAAAGTAAGAAGTGACTGGCTTACAAGCTTTTAAGAAGGAGCCTAGATCCAGAGGATGTGGAGGAAGGTAGGATCTCCACTGAGTAGTATCCAATATGTCTGGATGGGGTTAATGAAAGGTGATGGGGATAGGTCCCTTGTGGTACAATGGTGAATAATTGTTATCAAGACTGACTGTGAGGATCTACCTTTTGAGGGTATACCCTCTGAGGGTATACATTCACCTGACTGAGAGGACAGGCTTGCAGGGTATACCCTTTGGTTGGTTGATGATGCATGGAGGGGATTGGCAATGGAACGATATACAATGGGATGAATGTAAAACTAATGTTCTCCCATGTAAATATCACATATATTCAGAATAAACATTTAAAAATAATAATAATAATAAAATAGGAAATAAACATACCTATGGAAGTCTTGTGTGGCACTGTAGGATAAGCACTCCACCACAAGGTCAGTTTGAACTACAAGGCTGGTGGTTCAAACTCACCAGCTGCTGCTCAGAAACCCTATATAGGATTACTACAAGTCAGAACAGGCTCGACGGCACTTAACAAAAACACAGTGAGGTCTTTAGTCTAGGTGACAGAAACAGACCAATTCCAGAGTCTGGATTTTGATAGTATACAGCTGCATAAGATAGTGTACAGCCACGTTAACAACAACAACAAAAATAATGTTTCAAGGGGAGACTGAGAGTTCTTTGTCATCACAGGTCGGCATGCAGGTTTGAGGTAGTTGCCAGTATAGATGAATGAGGCATCAGTTAAAACGAACAAGAGATTTTTAAAGAAATCTTGATAAAATCCACTGGTGGGATTTTCCCCTTTCTTTCAGCCTCCCACCTCTTATTAAAAATATAGAGACGACGATGCCTTTATGACTCAGAAATAAATCAGTGGTGCTGATAATAATAATGGGTGAGCAATCATTCACCATCTTTTGACGAGTCTTGTCTTGGAGATGATAAAAAGCTGATCGAAACTGCCATTGTTGTAGGAAATTAAGAATGAGCTCATTAGCTGGGCTATTTAAGCCATTCATATTAAGAGTATGACTTCCCATACTTAGGCTGCAAAGGATCTCATGATTTCTCTAGCTCATTTTTCTTAATCCTTATCTGGTCTCGATAAAGAAGTTCTGAGTGTGACTTATGGTGTGGAGACAATGACAGGAAATGATTTTCACAGCAGTGGCAAATGAATATGACCTATAAGAAAAATACTCTGGGTTATGTTTACTTGTGCAAATCAATCTTTTCCTGTACATATCTTTCTTCTCTGTCCTGTCAAAGGAGAACTCACTGTCTCATCTCCTTTTCCTCAAGTTTTCCTTGCAGTCCTAACCTTCCTAGGTTTTTGTTGTTGTTAAGTACAGTCAAGTTAAGTACAGTCAACCCGATTCATAGCAGACCCTTTATAGGGTTTCTAAGAAGCAGCTGGTGTTTGAACCACCAACACTGTGATTAGAAGTCCTGTTCTTATCCTATAGCATCACACATGAATACAAAACAGACTTCTAGGCTTTGGCTTAAGCTGTTCACTCTAGATGCTATTATTTTGGAGAGGAGTCCTATTATTTTGGAGAGAAGTTTACCTGGTGTGTCAACTGACTCCAGGTGACACACTGTCTTTTTCCCTCTGATCTTATCTGAGGGTGCAGTTGTGTCTACAACTCTGGGAAAGATTATCTCTGAGTCTCAGGAAAAGGAGTTATGTCACAGTTGGTGAAGTTTGTCTAGACGTCCTTTCCAACTCCATCATTATTTCTATGAATTAAATCTAAATATCCTATCTTCCATAGATGCCAGATCC
>NW_006408691.1:6465820-6466445 GCF_000296735.1 Chrysochloris asiatica | reverse complement strand
CTGACTATTCCTTTCTCTCCCCCTCCAGTGTCTATTTTATATTATAATGCAAGGAAAACCAAGATTCAAAAGACAGCCAAGCATCTTAACATTATGCCCCCCTTTCTCCCATTCCAACCACATGTTAATCTCTGTATCCTAGAGCCCTGTAGTTCCAAGGTTGTACATACATCATTCTTTACCTCTGTCCCACTTAGCCCATTCAAACATGCCTAATTGTGCTTCCATCTGCTTTGTTCTTCCATTCCCCTCTCTCTTCTTGTATATTGCCCCCCTCCCCAGCACCCAAACTTTCTTGTGTCTAATCCCTGGCCTGTGCTCCACCTTCCCCTCCCTCCCCTAACCCACCCCCAAATTCCCAGCAATCAACAAAGAATTCCCCCCAACCCCCTTTAGTATGGATTATTTTTCTTAGTCTTCTACAGTAGTGGTCCTATGCAGTATTTCATTTCTTTTTTTGTGACTGACTAATTTCACTCAACATAATGTCCTCAAGGTTCATCCATGTTATGAGGTGGCTTGCCTCTTCCTTGATATTCTTCAAGGTAACATAATGTTCCATTGTGTGTATGTACCACAATTTGTTTATCCGTTCTTCAGTTGATGGGCACTTTGGCTGTCTCCA
>NW_006408691.1:6460146-6463945 GCF_000296735.1 Chrysochloris asiatica | reverse complement strand
GATGTCCTTCCCTGGTTTTGGTATGATGGTCATGCTTGCTTCATAAAATGTATTAGAAAGTTTTCCATCCTCCTCTATCTTCTGAAATAATTTGAGTAGAATTGGTGACAGCTCTTCCCTGAGTGTTTGGTAGAATTCACCAGTGAAGCCGTCTGGGCCTGGACTTTTACCTCCAATATTTTAACAGGTCTTTCACTATAAAGCAAATGGTGGTTTGTTTCTGTGGTGAAGTGCATTGTCTAGTGTGTCTTCTAGCCATAATCTTGAACTCTGACCAAATATCATTTCTGTCCAGCTAGGTTTGGGTAAGAAAAGGTGGGAAAAGATACTTATAGGATGACATGATTCAATTGTGATTGTTAGCAGAGGTAACTGTAATTGTAAAAACTTGAAACTCTAGCTTGAGTTTAAAATGAACCATCTCAGAAGCAGGAGCAGAGATATCAGTTCCATCAAAGAAGATGAGTCAGGAGTGTACTGTGTCCTTTGGACCCCGAGATCCTTGCACATTGAACCTCCTCGACCCAGTGACTTTAAAGATGTAACACTACAGGAGTTGCAGAGCAGCAGTAGCAGAACCAAGAACCAGAATATAAGACAGAGCAGCAGACTTCCAAGCCCATGGAGCAAGTAAAACTGGGTGACTTTGGGGAGGAAGCTTCCTTGTAAGATGGGGTGTCTCCAGGTACTTAAGTAGGAAAGTTAGGTTTGCTAATCACATTCACCATCTTTTGAGAGATGGATCCAAGTCCCTTCAGCTTGAGGATTATGGTGGAGTGGTGTGTCCTGTAGGAATTTACCAGCAACTGTGTCATGAGCTTTCTGACCCCAAATTGTAATCTGCTAACTTCCCTAATGAAGTCCATAACTGTGAACATTGTCTTTGAGTTGCGTGCAGGCATTGCAGTGTATTATTGAATCCAGTGGAGTAGAAACGATTCTGGGAGGAATGACTGGTGCCACATATTTTTCCAATTTTTCTAACATCCTTTTGCACCATTTGGCTCATCAACCTTCCCTATTTCTTCTGCAGAAATGAGTGAGCCATTTATCATGAGGGAAAGTGGGTTTCCTTGTTGTAGAAGCCCACTCTTATCATGCAATAAAATAAAAACAAAACACTGCTCACTATTGAGTTCTTATGTGATAGACACTTGACATCTTTCTTTATCTTACCTATTGCCAACAACAATGTTGGCAGTTCAAACCCACTAGCTGCTCCTTGGAAATACTATGCAGGGTTGTTATGAGTCAAAACCACCTCAACAGCAACAAACAAGAATCCTTGCATCACACTGATTGTGGCTTTATGTGAATTTCAAATTCAAGAGTATTGAAGTCTAACACAGTGAAGTAACTTCTTTAGAGCCACACAGCTAATTTCAAACAGAATGACAAACCTTGTTCTGATTGACTTCAATGTTCCTTCTTTGAACACTACACAAACTGTGTCCCTCTAGTCTAGAGGGAAAGGAGAAGTCTTTTCAGTGATTCATGAACATTCTATCTCTGATAATCCTTCTAGAAAAAACTATTGACATCTAACCCCAAAAAGTTTATCTTTTTCAGCTAAATGACTTGGGTACAATTTGGGCTAGTCTAGTCATATGAAACCCCTTCATGTGGGAAAGTCAACTTCTAAGTAACTGTGATGGATACAAGAATGTGTAATTAACACTTCTGCAAGGATCACATGTGATGCCATGATGTGTGTCTTCTATGAATATCCTTCCCTGCATGGAGGAAACCAAGGTCATGGATGTCTATCATATAATCCTCTTGGTCAACTACCAGGAAAACATTGAGAAGACTTGAGTGTTCAGCAGTCCATGGATGGTACAAATGATTAAGAAACTTAGCTCCTGATTGAATGATTGGAGGTTCAAGCTCAATCAGAGTTGCCTCAGAAGAAACTTGGAAATATACTTCTGAAAAATTAGCCACAACATACCTATGGAGCACAGTTTTATTCTAACACACAAGAGAAAGTAATATATATATATATATATTGTTATGATGTTGGAGTAGAATATTGAAACTGCCACGGGCTACCAAAAGAACAAATAGATTTGTGTTGGAAAATGTGCAGCCAGAGTGCTCCTTGGAGGCCAAGATGGCCAAACTTCGTCTCTCATACTTTGGACGTATTATTAGGAGGGACCAGTCACTGGAGAAGGATATTATGTTTGGTAAGGTGAAGGGTCAGAGAAAAAGAGGAAGACCCCCATTGAGATGGATTGGCAAAATGGCAGCATCAATGAGCTCAAGCTTGGCAACAGTTGTGAGGTTGGCCCAGGACCAGGCAGTGTTTCATTCTGTTGTGCATAGGGTCACTATGAGTCGGTACCAACTTGATGGCACCTAACAACAGCAACTAGATTGTAGTTCATACATGTGTAGGCATATTCTAAATAAAACCTGTGTAACATGTCTTCTCAATCTGTGGATGGCTACAAAAAATTTCTCATGGGTAATACACTTGTCTTACATTCAAAAACAAGGAAACTGTGCTATGGAAAGAATTATTTTGAGGTCAAGGCTAAAGTCAAATTTTAAATAAAACTCAAGTAGACATCTTCCCAAATCATTGAAATTTTGTAATATGTTTATGGGAATGCTGCCCCACATAAAACAATTCTTTTTATATAGTTCACATATTTTAAGGAAGGTCAAGAAGACTTCAAAGATGAACCAAAAGAGGGAAAACCATCAACCTCAATGAAGGAAGAAACTGTGACTAAATCCAGAAACTTGTGGAAGAAGACAATAGAATTATCATTGATGCAATAGCTCATGAAGTTGGGGTCTCACGTGGCTTGGTATTGTCAATGCTATGGGAACATTTTGGTCTCAAGAAGCTTTCAGCTGGTTGGGTGCCAAAAGCATTACACAAAGGTCAGCTAGCTCAATGAGGTAATTTTTCCACCAGTCTTTTAAGCAAAGTTGAAGCTAATGAAGATACTTTCATAGAATGAATTGTAACTAGAGATGAGTCTTGGGTTTACCAATACAATTCAGAGATCTAGGCCCCCCAATCAAAATGGTGGCTTCTAAGGGGATCTCCTAGGCCAGTTAAATTCAAGGCTGAGAAGTCAGTTCAGAAGCTTCTGGCAATTGTTGCTTTATTCCAAAGGGGTATCTTGATAAATTCCTTCAAAGGACTCAGTACAATTACAGGAACTTATTATAAAGAAGAAAAGTTACTTTGAAAAATCTTCTCAATCTTGACAACGCACCTGCTTATTTTTCAAGCAAGGGCTATCCTATAAGAATTTCATTGGGAAACTTTCCCCCATACACTATGTAGCCCTAATCTTGGCGTTTCAGACTTCCTGTTTCTGAAACTCAAAAAAAACATTTAGCTAGAACATGTGATTTGCATCCCTGAAGAATACCAAAACTGCCATTTTGACATGATGTAAATCAAAGAGGCAGAACTTCTTTAAAGACGGGTTAGAGAGATAGTAAACCCGTCTTCTAAAGTGTACAGAACGAGATGTAAGATACGTCAAGAAACAATAGCTTCACAATTTGACATTTTTGTTTAATAAAGGTTGTTATGACTTTTTTCACCAATAATTTTTGACTGGTATAGTGTTGTAGGATAAGTGCTGGACAGCAAGATCAGTTTGAACTAAAGGTTGTCGATTCAAACCCACCAATTGCTTGAAAACCTGATACACGGTCGCTATAGGTCGGAACTTCACGACAACAACACTTTTTGACTTACCCTCATATATGAGGTTACCATGAGTCACAATCAACTCAACAGCAACTTTTTTTTTTTTTTTTTTTTTTT
>NW_006408691.1:6458370-6460046 GCF_000296735.1 Chrysochloris asiatica | reverse complement strand
AGATAGGGAAGTTGCTTTCTATTTGGCCAAATCCCAAGAATTTCTACCTGAAATAGATAAAACATGCTCTCTAAAAATTACTCACCTGAGGCTTTTGATGTTTTCTGAGAGATTATCTGTGTTAACTGCTCATTGTTCTAGTTTTTCATAGTTTGTCCATGGATAAAGTTAGACCTTTAAAAACCTTTTACTTGGAGAATATAAACACATTTATAATTTGTGTAACATTGTCCTTAAATAGGCACAATATATTACCACCTCCTCAACTTTCATAGCAGGTTGATATAAGAAATGTCCACTTGAAAAATATTTTTATTTTTCCTTTTATTTCTTCCCCACAGCCAGGATCAGACATTACTGTTGTGTTAACCTATGTGTCTTATATCAGGATTTATATGGGTTCCTTTTGGAAGGTGATTGTGTTTCTTTTGAACCACATTTTTAATGCATTCCTTGAACAGGCAAATTTTATGTAGCCTACAGATCTTCCCTCTGGATTTAACTACCCAAGAAATGAAGCACTGATATTAATGTTCAGTTTCAGAAGCAAATTCATTCCAAATGGCCATATAGATATGTATTTCTCTACTTTCTAATTTATATAATAAACCAGAACTTTTACTATTTTTGCTTAAAAAACAAAGCAAAACACATGCTTAAAACAAAATATTTGCAAGACGTAGAAAAATGAGGCAAAGAACAAAAAAAAAGAAACCTATTACTATCATCATTGCCTAAGTACCACAGCTGTTAATTAAAATAATGGTAGTGGTTGCAAACCATCGAATGGGTCCAACTCACAGCAAATCTTTATAGGGTTTCTGATGCTGTAAATTTTTGTGGGAGCAACACTATGCACAAGAGAATGCAACACTACCCATCCGAGGTCATTCTCACAATTATTGTTGCATTTGAGTCCATTGCTGCTGCCACTGTGCTGATCCATCTCATTGAAGTCTTTCTTTTTTTTTTGCCAGCCCTCCAAATTTACATAGCATGAATGCAGTTTTCCAGGAACTGGTTCCTCCTGATAACATGTCCAAAATCTGCCATCCTTGCTTACAAGGAGCATTTTGGCTGTACTTCTTCCAACATAGATTTGTTTGTTCGTCTGGCAGTGCATAGTTCTTTTAATATTCTTCTCCAACAGCATAATTCAAATGCATTGATTCTTTTATGGTCTGCCTTATTCATTGTCCTATTTTCATATGCATATGAAGCAATTGAAAATAGCATGACTTGGTTCAGGTAAGCCTTAGTCCTAAAGATATTATCTTTGCTCTTTAACTCTTCAAAGAGGTGTTACGCAACAGATTTGCCTAGTACAATACATCCTTTGATTTCTTGGCTGCTGCTTGTATGAGTGTTAATTGTGGATTCAAATTTCTTGATACAGAAAAGTGAGCAACTCCAGGATTGCATCAGTGTGTAAAAATATTTCAGTTTGCATTCCATCAAACCCAGGAAACTTGTTTTTTACCAATGCCTTTAGTGCAGCTTGGACTTGTTCTTTCAGTACCATTTGTTCTTGAGCATTTGCTACCTCTTAAAATGGTTGAACACAGACTTTCTTTTTGGTGCAATGACTCTGTATATTTCTTCAATCTTTTTTTCTTTTTTTTTTTAAGTTTTTATTGTGAGATTTACATGGGAGAACATCAGCTTTACACTCATCC
>NW_006408691.1:6457144-6457675 GCF_000296735.1 Chrysochloris asiatica | reverse complement strand
TAGGGTTTCCAAAGAGCAGCTGGTGAGCTTGAACCGCCGACCTTGCAGTTCAAATGACTTTGCAGTCTGGCACATTAACCCACAGCGCCACACCAGGACTTCTATATAGGCCCCCTATTTTGGGTAGCCAATGTCTATGTTGCCCATCCCTGTCATCCCTATGTACTGAGGGGGTGGGAGTGCTCCTCGCTGTAAAGATTTATTCCCTTTTTTGAGTTACTACATCATAAGTATGTTGTTGTTGTTGTTAAGTGTTGTCGAGTCGGTTCCAACCCATAGCGACCCTGTACAAGTTTTCTGAGGGTGTAAATCTTTAAGGGAGTAGAAAACCTCATCTTTCTCCCACAGAGCAGCTGGTAGTTTCGAACTGCTGACTTTAAGGTTCACAGCCCGATTCGTAACCACTATGCTACCAGAGCTCCTTACATCATAAGTATAGGTAAAGTTTATCAAATTGTAGCAGGTTACTCTTTTTGCCCCCTCTTCTTTCTTCTTCTAGTCAAGTTCTGATCATTCAGCCACAGAAGCCAG
>NW_006408691.1:6446009-6450616 GCF_000296735.1 Chrysochloris asiatica | reverse complement strand
TGTTCTGTGAGTGCTTCTTGTGTGAGATCTTAGTCCCTCTGTAGTGCAGAGATTTCCCCACCTGATTTTCTCCTTTGTTTCTCTGGTTACATTTATTCCTAGATATTCCATCCTTTGGGTGGCTATTGTAAATGGTACTGCTTTCCTAATGTCCTCTTAGTGCTGTCATTATTGACATAGAGGAATCCAACCAATTTTTGTATGTTGAGCTTATACCCTGCCATTTTGCCGAGTCTTCCAATGAGGTCTAGTAGCTTCTTTACTGAGTCTTTGGGGTTTTCTATGTATAGGATCATATCATCTGCACATAGAGAGAGTTTTACTTCCTCTTTACCAATTTGGATGCCTTTAGTTTCCCTTTCTTGCCATATAGCTCTTTCTGAGAGTAGTGGTGACAAAGGGCATCCTTGTCTGGTTACTGTTCACAGAGGGAAGATTTTTCAGCTTTTCTCCATTGAGATTAATGTAGGCTGTTGGTTTTCTATATATGCTCTTAATTATGTTGTGGATTTTCCCTTCATTTCCTTCTGAATGCATTTATCAGGAATAGATGTTGAATTTTGTCAAATGCCTTTTCTGCATCAATTGAAATGATCATATGGTTCTTCTCTTTTTTCTTATTTATTTAATATTTTCTGTCTTTTTAATGACCTTTTTCTTTTTTCTTCTATGATGTTCTTGATTTCATTCCACCACTCTTCTGATGTTCTGTCATTAGTGTCTCATGCACCAAATATGTTCTTGAGATAGTCTCTAAATTCAGGTGGGAAATACTCCAGGCTATATATGTTATTTATAAGGTTTTCAGTGGCTAAATATTTGGAAGTAGTTCATCACTCCTTCTTCTTAGTCTGTCTTTATCTGGAAGCTCATCTGAAACCTGTCCACCATTGGTGACTCTGCTGGCATTTAAAATACTGGTGGCATAGCTTTCAGAATCACAGCAACTCACAAGCCACCTCAGTATGACAAAATGACAGATGAGTGGTGGAAGGAAGACCATAGAAGAATTGATGCTTTTGAGTTATGGGTTTGGAGGAGAATATTGAAAGTTTTTGGAAGAAGTGCAGCCAGAGTGCTCCTTGGAGACCAAGATGGCCAAACTTCATCTCACATACAGGAGGGACCAGTCACTGGAGAAGGATATCATGTTTGGTCAGGTGGAGGGTCAGAGAAAAAGAGTAAGACCCCCAATGAGATGGATTGGATTGGCCAAGTGCAGCATCGATAGACTCAAGCGTGGCAACAGTAGTGGGTTAGTCCAAGATCGGACTGTGTTTTGTTCTGCTGTGCATAAGGTTGCAATGGGTTGGTACCGACTCGATGGCACCTAACAACAACAACAATATATGATATATATATTTATAACATCATGATAAATGTAAATAAGATTGAAGGAGTCAATATTTTTGCTTGAAGCCACATTGGAAACAGCAATTATGAAAGCAATGACATATTTCATTAGGTCCTCTGCTGCACAAAACCTCTTTAAAGTGTTCAAGAGCTAAGATGTTAGTTTGAGGACTAAGGCACTCCTGACACATGACATGGTATTTTTGATAACTTCGTGTGCATGTGAAAGTTGAAAAATGAATAAGGAAGACCATAGAATTGATTCGTTTGAGCTATGGTGTTGGAGAAAAATGTTAACTTTGCCATGGACTGCTAGCATGAACAAATCTGTGTTGGAGTAAGTACAATCAAAACACTCCTTAGAGTCCAAGATGACCAGATGTCTCTCATACATTGGACATATTATCAGGAGGGTCCAGTCCCTTGAGAAGGATATCATGCTTGGTAAAGTGGAAGGAGAGCAAAAAAAAAGAGGGAGACGAGATGGACTATCACAATGGCAGGAATCATGGGCTTAAGCATAGCAGCAATTTTTAGAATGGTGCAGGACTGGTCAGGGTTCCATTCTGTTGTTCATAGAGTCACTGTGGGTCAGAACCAACTGGATGGCACCTAACAACGGCTTGGACTTCCAGAAGAACAACAGATTTGTTTTGGAAGACAGATATCCAGGATGCTCCTTGGAGCGAAGGATGGTGAAACTTCATTTCTCTTACTTCAGACATATCAAAAGTGACCGGTCCCTGGAGAAGGACATTATGCTTGGTAAAGTTAATGAAAAAGAGTAAGAACCCCAATGAGATGGAGTGATACCATGGCAGAAGCAATGGGCTCAAGCATAATGACAAGTTTGCAGATGGCTCAGGACTGGGCAGTGTTTTGTTCTGTTGTGCATAGGGTCACTATGAGTTAGAACTGACTTGACGGTACCTAACAAAAACAACACTATTCAGGGTCACAGTTTGGCTCTTATGGAGTTGTTTTAGTATTAATTACCTTCAGCCTGAAACTGCATAAGAGCAATTTATGGTCTAGTCCATTGCCTATCCCTTGTCTTGTTCTGGCTGATGATATTGAACTTTTCTACCATATTTTCCCACTGTTATAGTCAATTTGATTCCTGTGTATTCCACCTGATGAAGCTCATGCAGATAGTTACCTTTTATGTTGTTATAAAAAGGTATTTGCAAAGAACAAATCATTGGTGTTGCAAAATTTTGTCATGCAATCTATAGCATCATTTCTACCATCAAGGTCATATTTTCCAACTATTGACCTTTCTCTTTGTTTCCAATCTCTTCATTCCAATCACCAGTAATTATCAACACATATTGTGGCATGTGTGATCAATTCAGACTAAAGAAATTGCTTGTTGTTAAGTGCTATCAAGTCAGTTCTGATTTATAGTGACTCTGTATAGGATTTCTGAAGAGCAACTAGTGAATTTGACCTGCCGGCCTTGCAGTTCTTCAGTTTCATCGTTATTGGTTAGTAGTTTGTATGTAAATTTAATTAATAGTCATATTAAGTGCTCTTCCATGTAGGTGTACAGATAGTATCCTATCACATACAGCATTGTAGTTCAAGATAGATCTTGAACTTAGACATTGGCTACCCAAAATGGGGGAACTACAAAGACAAGAAGTGATTGGCTTTACAAGCTTTCAATAGGGAACCTAGCTCCACAGGATACAGTGAAAGGTAGAATCTCCATTGAATTGTTTTCAACCTGTCTGCATGAGGTTGATAAAAGGTGAGGAGGAAAGGTTCAATAGGGAATGATTGGTTCAATAGGGAATGATTGCTAACAGTGATTGTTGGAAAAGTAAATGTAAATGTTTGGTAACAAAAGGAGGAGATTGGCTGATTTTGCAATCCAGGAGTGGAGATCCCTGGAATCATCAAGGGAGAAAAGTGAAGTGCAAGACCATGTTCGAAGAGGCAGTGACACAAGGGATGGAGGCAGAGGAAATGACATGGACAGAAGGAATGGCTAGGAACTCTAGACTCAGGAAAGGAGAGGGGTTGTGTGCTGGCGTCCTGCGGTACAGGAGTGTGGAGTGTACCCTTTGGGTGTTTGATGATGCATGCAGGGGATTGTGATCATTGCAGTGAAACAAAATACGATAGGATGAATGTAAAGATAATGTTCACCCATGTAAACTAATACATAATTCACAATAAAAACTTACATAGAAAAAGAGATAGATCTTGAAAAGAAGAGGAAAAAAAGAGTAATCTGCTACAATTTGATGAACTTGACCTATACTCATGGATGTAGTACCTCAAAAGAAGGAATGAATCTTTATAGCAAGGATCATTCCCACTCTCTTGGTACACAGGGTTGACAGGGATAGGCAACTTAGACACTGGCTACCCAAAAAGAAGGGGGCAGAGGGGGTGTTTACAAAAGCAAGAAGTGACTGGCTTACAAGCTTTCATGAGGTTACTTAGTTTCAGAGAGTGTAGGGGAAGGTAGACTCTCCACTGAGTGGTTCCCAACCTGTCTGGATGGGGCTGGTGAAAGGAGATAGGGATAAGACTCTTGTGGTTCAACAGTGAATAATTACTATGAGAACTGATTGTGAGTGTTGCAAATGTAAAGGTAGATGTCTGTAACAAAAGGAAGGGAATGATGGATCTTGCAGTCCAGGAGCAAAAGACCCTGGGACCACCACGGGAGAAGAGTGAAGTGTGGGACTCTCTCCAGAGAGCAGTGATGCCAGAGATGGAGGCAGAGATGATGACGTGGAGAGATGGAGCAGCTGTGGACTCTGGACTCAGGGAGTGAGAGGGGCTGTGTGTTAACGGCTAGGGGGCAGACTTGCAGGTATACTCTTTGGTTGTTGGAATGGTTATATGTTCCTGAGTGCTTTGGTGTACATCCAAAAGCAAAACAAAACACAGAGGAGAAAAAAAAGAGAGAGATAGATCATGAAATGTTCCTTTTGACTAATGCAAAATCATTCCTCTTGAATCTGTCATTCTATCCCAGTAAACCATATGACTATCTTATTCAAAATGACCAATACCATTAGATTTCAGCCGACCATTAGATTCCAATGCCTAGGATACTGACCTTTATACTTTCTGTTTCATTTTGACAACTTACAAATTTTCTAGATTCATACTTTGTACATTCCGTGTTCTGATTGTTAATGTATGTTTGCAGCTACTTCTCTTTTTGAGTTATGTCCCATCAACAAATGAAAGTACTGAAAGCTTTACTCCATTTACATCATTATTATCAACTC
>NW_006408691.1:6443535-6445714 GCF_000296735.1 Chrysochloris asiatica | reverse complement strand
CTTGCATCTGTTTTTCATCTTCCAGCCACACCATCTGTAATAATGGACTCCAAAGTTATCACCATCAGAGTACTATATGATCAAGCTGTGATCAAGCTGTTATATTAAGGGTTAAGCCAACAAGTGGCTTGCACCAATATTCTCTTATCCTTCTGGCTAAAACTCAGTCATGTGCCTATAACCATAATGCCTGAGGACATGGGGGTATTGTCTTTCTGTGTGCCCAGGTTGGGGAATCAGTATGATGAACAAAAAACATTGTCTCAACCACAAAAACTAGCCAACCATTTAGTATTTCTACTGGGAAACACCACACATTTCTCTGGCTTTATTTGTGCAAGCTATCACCTGTCAGTTGAGCTGTGTAGTTGCATGTTGCTATGATGCTGGGAGATCTGCCACCAGTACTTCAAATATCAACAACATTACCCATGGTAACTTGGTGGGTGGAGGTGATGGAGGTCTGAGTGTGCTGCATTATGGCAACCAGGGAAGAAAGACAGGGGTGTCAGAAAGTTCACCTGTGAAGCAAATCCTAGCTTTGTGTAATATTTACAACACCAGAGATGGTAGTTCAAGATCCTGATTTTGAGAGTGTTCCTTTATAACAGAGTAGGGGGCTCCTGGGAATAAACAAACAATGTCCATGGCCAAACTGAACCAAGGAGAAGAATCAGTGAGCATAGGCATTTTGTCCATGCACAGATGTTGCCTCAATAGGCAGGTGTAACTGCATTAAACTGTTACTCTTGCCATTTGATGGTACAAAAGGGATGTGGTGGAAAAGTTGCATCTGAATCAAAACACCTTCAGTACCACCCTCTTTAGCAGTCATCTATGATCTTATTAATAAATATAGAGCTATGCTCTATCCACTCACAGGATGTCAGTCTAATTCAGTTGGCTTTCTAAGATGGCAAACATGGCTCATTGCCTGGTAATTATCAACGTTGGACAAATCTTGGCACATGGAAGACAAACTATCATTTAGAGATTGACATTTCCCTTGGGGTCTAAATTTGAGACTCTGTGGTATTTTAACCTTACATGTTGGGGCAAGTACTGGTGGCATGTTAATTAGGCAGGCCACTATTTCTTAATAAAATTAATGTCTTCCATTTATCAATCACTAACCATGAACCTGGCATTATCACAAAAATTTGACATGTGTTAATTCATAACAGCTTCAAGAAGTAAATTTTAGTATTATTTTCATTCTATATAAGAGGACATGAAAGCAAAAAATATATATTTTTCAATTTTTTTATTTTAATGGCTTACTATGAAATTAACAATAAAGAGAAATGTACTGACATGATTGGAACTGATGTTGGTACAATGATCAATCTTGTTCAAACCTATTTGTAGCTCTGCTGGAGAAGGATGTGTCAGTCTGCTTCTGGAAACCCTATGGAGCAATTCTACTCTGTTCTATAGGGTCCTTATGAGTAGCAATTGACTCAAAGCCAGGTTTTGTTTTATGTTGTCATTTAATTCTGTGGTAGGTAGAATTGTAGCCCTCTGTAAAAAAATGTTTACAACCTAATCTCCCAAATGTACGATCTGTTACACTACATGACAAATATAAATAAATAAAAAGACTTTGCTGACATGACCTTTAAGATTGATTGGTGGTGGTGTGCAATCATGAGGTTTCTGACTCATTGCAATCCTGTTTAGGATTTCTAAGGCTGTACATTTTTACAAGAGCAGAAAGCCTCATCTTTCTCCCACAGAGCAGCTGATAGAACATAGGAACTGCTGACCTTGCAGTTAGCAGCCCAATGTGTTAAGATAGATAATCCTGAATTATTCAGTGGGGCCAATCTAATCAGATAGAGTCCTCCAAAGAAGAGAACTATCTCTGGCTGAAAGAAGTCAGGAGATTCGGCAGAAAAGGAGGTCAGATTGATTACAGTCATGAGATGAATTTGCTATCCTGTTGCTGAATCTGAAATGTGGTACCCACATGCTAGGACCATGTAGAAGTGTTAAAAAAAGCTTGGGGCATCAAATAAACAGGAACCTCAGCCCTATGACCTCAAGAAACTAAACAAATTTTAAAGAAGATTTCACCCAAGCACTTCCAAATAAAAACTCAGTCCAGTCAACTCCTTGATGTCAATCTTATAAAACTCAGAGCATAGATTTGAAAATGGCATAGGACTGGGCAATATTT
>NW_006408691.1:6420940-6421951 GCF_000296735.1 Chrysochloris asiatica | reverse complement strand
CTATGGGTCAGAACCGACTCGACGGCACTTAACAACAACAACAACAATTGTTATCTTGACTAATTGTGCCTGTCACAACTCTAAAGGTAGAAGTTTTATAATATAAATGGGGGACTACTTAATCTTACAGTAAGGAACAGAGGACGCTAGGACCATTAAGACAGAAGAGCACAAGCAGAGTATGGGACTCTATTCAGAGAATCATATATATCAAAGATGGAGACAGAGATAGGGACATGGATAGAGGAAGCACCTGAGGACTCTGGACTCATGGAAGGAGAGGGACTGGCTGCTGACAGTTAGTAGGCAGGCTTGCAGAATGTACCCTTTTGTTGCTTAAATTATTATATATTTCTGAGTGTTTATTTGTATATCCCCCCCAACCACCCAAAATAAAACAAAACAAGGAATGGGTACAAATACTGTTGAACGATGATGTACGGAGGAGATTGTAATCATTACAATAAATGATGTTGTAAAATCAATGTTCTCCCATGTAAACTATCACTCAGTTCACAATAAAAACTTATACACACACACATAATCTATCTCGAAGTATAATGTTGTTTGTGATAGGATACGATTCATAGGCCTATAAGGAAGATTAGTTAATACTGTTATAATTCAAATATTTGTTGTTGTTGTTGTTTGGTGACATAGAGATGGTACTGACTTATAGCGGCCCTATGCACAACAGAATGAAACACTGCCCGGTCCTGGGCCAACCTCACAATTGCTGCCATGCTTGAGCCCATTGATGCTGCCTCGTTGCCATTCCATCTCACTGGAGTCTTCCTCTTTCTCTTTGACCCCAACCTTACCAAACATGATATCCTTCTCCAATGTATGGTCCCTCCTGACAATGTGTCCAAAATATGAGAGATGAAATTTGGCTGTACTTCTTCCAACACAGATCTGTTTGTTTTTTGGCAACCCATGGCACTTTCAATATTCTCCTACAATATCCTAACTGAAATACATCAATTATTCTATGGTCTTCCTTATTCACAG
>NW_006408691.1:6415243-6419690 GCF_000296735.1 Chrysochloris asiatica | reverse complement strand
TACATTCCAGGGACAGAGGACCCAAGGGTCATCAAGGTAGATGAGCAGGAGGGGAATGTGGAACTCTACCTAGAGAAGCAGCAACACCAGAGAGAGAGGCAGAGATGAAAACTTGGAGCGATAGAGCAGTTTAGGATTCTATACTCATGGAAAGAGAGAGACTAAATGTTGGCAGCCAGGAGGCAGGCTTGGAGAATATGCCTTTTGGTTGTCTAAATGATTATATATCCCTGAGTGTTTTTTTGGACATTCTTCTCCCTCCTAACCCCCTCCCCCGCCAAAAAAAAAAAAAAATAGAGGGAATAGAAAGAAGCAAATAATGTTGAATGATGATGTGTGGAGGGGGTTGTAATCATTGCAATGAAACAATTAGTGTAACACTGATGTTCTCCCATGAAAACTATCATGCAATTCACACTAAACATTTTTGAAAAATAAATGAATTACTTAGCATACTAGCTGTCACATACTACCAATTGAATATATGTTTGTGATATTCATTCCTGTTCTTGTAATCCTTTGAATTTTAAAATTACTCTTTGTTGTTTTCCTTTGAGAAATACCCAATTAAATATCTAAAAACAAAATACAAAACAAAACAAAAAAGCTGGAAGTAGCAATACAGCATGGCCCAGTAATCCCTCAGCTTGGTATATATTACCAATAAACAAAAGTTAGGCATAAGTAAATAGATATGTATACTCACAATCATTGCAGTATTATTCAAAATAGTGAAAAGGATAGTCACAGCCTAAACACCCATCAATGGAAGAATGGATAAGCAAACTGTGGTATACACACACACAATGTAATACTAAGCAACAATGAAGAATAATGGTAAATCTGTGAAACACCTCATAACATGGATGAGCATGGAGGGCATTACGCTAAATAAAGTTTGTCAATCAAAAAATGACAAATTTTATATGAGACCATTATTAAATAAAACCAATAAAAGATTTTCATACTAAAAAAAAAAAAAAAAAGAAAATCTTTGATGTTTAAGAGTGGGAGAGAATGGAAAATAATTCACTGGTTAGAGAGTGTTGCTGTTTTTAAGTGCCATCAAGTTGGTTCCAACTCACAGCAACCCTGTATAGAGATTCTGAAGAGTGACTGGTTAGTTTGAACTGCTGACCTTTTAGTTCAAGCCAACCCTGTGGTCCAGTGCGTATCCTACAGTGCCACAACAGGACTAGAGGGTAGACACATGTTAACTTGGAAGGAAATATACAACAAGACAGAGAAGGAAATATACAACAAGAGGGACGATGGTAGAAGAAGGATGAAGACAAGTGAAGACACAGGGTGGGTTGTGAGGTTTACAGAGGATAGAGGCAACTAAAGTAATATACACAACTCAGAAACAACAACAATCTACAGATAGATGTATGGACAGTTACACATGCTGAACAGGTATGAGAGGGAGATTGTCAAACCATAAATATATAAGGACTTGACAGAAAATGTCTGTACATGGTTATTTACTTTTGCAGCAAAACACCTATGACTATGGTGGGGCATACAGAGGACAAAATGATGAAAACTTCTTGGACATTACTTTAAGGCATTGAATTGCTAGGCCTGGAATATCAGGACCATAGTCTCAGGGAACACAATGGTCAATTAGCATCACAGTCCACAAAGACAATGTTCTACATCCTACTTTGATGAGTAGTGACTGGGATCTTAAAAGTTCATGAGCATCCATCAAAGGTATAACTATTGATCTCTTCATGTGTGGAAGAAAGAAGAGTGATGAAAATTGAAGATGTTTGGAACTGATTAGTCCAATGGACTAATGGAACATGTGAACATCAGTCTTCATAACTCTGTGACCAGAAGAGCTAGATGGTACCCAGACAACAAAATTAACTGCTCTGAAAAGATCTCAGTAGAAGGTCCCAGAAAAAGTGGGAGACAATGTGGAACAAAAATAATAAAAAAATAATAAAAAGACTGGGCTTACTGGGCAGGAAGGGACTGGAGGAACCCAAAGACTATGGCCCCTGGACACCCTTCAGGTTTGGAACAGAATTCACTCCCATTGCTCAATTTTCGACCAAGCAGTAGATAGATATGTAAGGAGGCAACAACTCTAGTGAGGTATGCTCTCCATTCAAGATCAAGAGGACAACATTTACCTGGGGACAAGATTCAGAGGAATTGGAAAGGAGGGTGGAATGGAAATAGGAACCACTGGAAGAAAGTGGGAACTGTTTGTTAAATAAAGGGGATTTTAATGATTGAAATGAAACAAAATGTGTGAATTGATAGATATAAAACTTATTATCTGCTCTGCAAACCTTCAGTCATTTCACAATAAAAAAACATTTAAAAAAATAAGACAAGAAATAAAATAAAAGGCATCAAGATTGAAAAGAAAGAAGTAAAATTGTTTTTATTCCCCAGGCAGCATAGTTGTTTACAGGGAAAATCCTAAAGAATCTACCAAAAGCATTGCTATAATTTAGAAGTGAAATGTCACAAGGTATAAGGTCAGTATATGAAAATCATTTGTATTCCCTTACACCAGCAACAAACCACAGACAAAACAACATTTCTAAGAATTTGATTTCACCAAAAAATAAGAATAATTTTAACAAAAGTTATACAAGTCCTCTACAGTGAAAATTTCAAAATGCTTTAGGGAGAAATTAAGAAATACTGAAATAGTGACATTCCTTATTCATGGATTACAAAACTAAATATTATAAGGGTGTCCCTATGTGACAGAACAGACATGGCCCATAGGATTTTCTGGGTTGTAAGAAAATATTTAAGAAGTAGATCGCCAGATAATTCTCCTTTGGAGCTGTAGAATGAGAGCCAACCAGCAGGCTTTTGGTTTGAGAAAAAGCACTTTATCATGGGACTACCAGGGACCCTGGGAAAAAAACTAGAATTACCGAAACAATTTTATGCTGTTGTTGTTTTTGCTGTTGTTGTTAGGTGCCATCGAGTTGGCACAGAATCATAGTGACCTTATGCAAAACAGAAAGAAACCTTGCCTTTTCCTTCATTAAGCTCACAATTGTTCCTAGGTTTGAGTCCACTTCTGCCACCACTGTGCCAATCCATCTCATTGGGGGTCTTCTACTTTTTCCCTGACCCTCCACTTTATCAAACATGATATCTTTCTCCAAGGACTGGTCCCTCATGATAATATGTCCAAAGTGTGAGAATCAAAGTGTGACTATTGTTGCTTCTAAGGAGCAGTCTAGTTGTACGTCTTCCAACATAGATTTGTTTGTTCTTCTAGCATCCATGGTACTTTTAATATTCTTCTCCAACACTATAACTCAAATGAATCAATTCATCTATAGTTTTCCTTAGTTATTGTCCCACTTTCACATTCATATGAGATTACTGAAAATATGATGGGTCAGTCCTTAAACTGACATCTTTGCTATTGAACCCTTTAAACAGGTCTGGTGCAGCAGATTTGCCAAATATCAAATATAATCTGTTGCTTGATTTCTTGATTGCTCTTTCCATGAGTGTTGATGGCTGACTTGAGCAAAATTCAGTCTTTTACAATTTCAAACATTTCTCCATTTATCTTGATACTATTTACTTGTCCAGTGGTGATGATTTTTGTTTTCTTTATGTTTTCTTTACATTGCAACAATGAGTTGCAATCCATACAGAAAAGATTGTAGTCTTTGGCCTTTATCAGTAAGGATTTTAAGTCTTCTTCACATTCAGCAATTAAGGTTGTATCATCTGTATAACGTAAATTAGTGTGTCTTCTCCTAATTCTGATGCCACGTTCTTCTTCATATAATCCAGCTTCTCAGATCATGTGCTCAAAGAATACAACTCTGGCACAAACCTTGCCTAATTTTAAATTCCCCATTTCTGTTAGAACAACTGTGTTTTGGTCTGTGTTTAGGTACCTCAAAAGCACAATTAAGTGTTCTGGAATTCTCGTTCTCCAAAATATTGCCCCTAGTTTTCATGAATCCACAAAATTGAAAACCTTTGCATGGTCAATAAAGCACAAGTAAACACCTCTATGGTATGGTCTGATTTCATCCAAGATCCATCTGATGTCAGCAATCATATCTTTTGTCCCACATCATTATCTGAATTCAGCTTGTACCTCTGGCAGTTCCCTATCAATGTGCTGTTGCAGCCATTTTTTTAAATTTATCTTTGGCAAAAATTTACTTGCATGTGATGTTAATGATATTGTTTTATGATTTCTGAATTCCATTTGATCACTTGTATTTGGAATAGGCACAAATAGGTATCTCTTCCTATCATTTGGCCAGGTAGCTTTCTTCCAAATATCTTGGCATAGATGAATGAGGGCCTCAAATGCCACATCAATTTGTTGAAAGATTTTAATTTGTATTCCATCAATTCATGGAGCCTTGTTCTTTGCCAATGCCTTCAATCCACCTTGGACTTCTTCCATCAGAATCATTGGCTCTTCAACTTA
>NW_006408691.1:6412301-6414138 GCF_000296735.1 Chrysochloris asiatica | reverse complement strand
GCACTGCCAACACAGTGGAGACATTAAGAGAGGCACATAAGAAACCATTTTCTCAGAAGCTACAATTACTGGAGTTTGAAGTATAAAATGAATAAGACCAAAGAAAATTATACAGAGCTAGCCCAACAGTGAGTTAGTAAAAGCCAATGAACCCAGGACGTCCAGAGGTTACTTCCTTGGGCCCTCAGGGTCCCTGGCTAACAAGCCTGAGAGCAGCCATCGTGTTGGATTTTCGTCCATGACACCTGTCCCCAGCATCTCAGTACTTGCGGTCCTCAATAGCTGAGCATGTTCTTTCTTTTTGTTTTTCTAACTCCAGATATTTGTCTATTTCATTATAGTATTTGACTTTCTTTTCTCAAGTTGCCCTTTGCTCGTTTGCCTCCTCATTTTTTCCATTTGCTTTAGCATCTTTATTTTGGAGAGTAAGTTTCAGAATCTCTTCTGAAAACCATTTTGGTCTTTTCCTTATCAATAACTTATGAATAACTAATGTTGTTGTTGTTGTAAAGTGCCATCAATTTGGTTCTGACTCATAGTGATTCTGTGTATGGTCTTTGAGCAGAAGCTGGTGAGTTTGAACCATTGATCTTGCAGTTTAAACTGACCTTGTTATCGAGTGCTTATCCTATAGAGCTACACCAGGACATCAACTACTGTTAGGTGCCCTCAAGTTATATCCAACTCATAGCAACCTTATACACAACAGAACTAAAAAATGCCAAGTCCTACACAATCCTCAGAAGTGTTATTATGCTTGATCTCTTGCTGCTGCTACTGTGTCAATCCCCCTCATTGGAGGTGTTCCTTTTTTTCTCAGACCCCCCCGACACACACACTTTACAAAACATGATATTCTTCTGCAGGGACCGGTCCCTCCTGATAACATGGCCAAAGTATGAGAGACAACGTCTCTCATAATTCTGGTTTCTAGAGAGCATTCTGGCTGTACTGTACCTCTTCCAACACAGATTTGTTTGTTGTTCTGGCAGTCCATCATACTTTTAGTATTCCTCACCAACACCATAACTCAAATGCATCAACTCTTCTATGGTCTGTCTTTTTCATTGTCCAACTTTCACATACACATGAGACCAATGAAAATACCATGGCTTGCTTCAGATACACCTTAGTATTCAAACCGATATGTTTGTTCTTTAACACTTCAAAGAGATCCTGGTTAGCATATTTGCCCAATGTAATACATTGATTTCTTGACTTTTGTTTTTTAATATTTATGAGTGTTGATGGTGGATCCAAGGAAAATGAATTGTTTGATAACTTCAATCTTTTTTTCCGTTTATCTTGATGTTATTTATTAGTCTAGTTGTGAGGATTTTTATTTTGTTTACATCAAAGTGCAATCCATACTGAAGTCTTGGATCTTCTTCGTTAAGTACTTTAAGTCCTTTTTCCTTCCAGCAAGCAAGGCTCTGTCATATGCATATCACAAGCTGTTAATGAGTCTTCCTCCAATCCTGATGCCATGTTTTTCTTCATAAAATACAGCTATTTACTTAGGATATAGATTGAATAATTATGGTGAAAGGATATAACGCTGGTGCACACCTTTCTTGGTTGTAAACCATTCAGAATCCCCTTGTTCTATTCTAACTACTGCCTCTTGGTCTATGTTCCTCAAGAGTACTTTTAAGTGTTCTGTAATACACAATCTTCCCAATGTTTTCCATAGTTTGCAATGATCCACCGTGGTCATATTTTCTAAATATTGATCCTTCCACTTTGTTTCCAACCTTCACACTCAGTTCACCTGTAATTATCATGGCATCTTGATTGCATGTTTGGTCAATTTCAGATTGAAGAAGTTGGTAGAATT
>NW_006408691.1:6395253-6412201 GCF_000296735.1 Chrysochloris asiatica | reverse complement strand
AGTCCTTTTTCCTTCCAGCAAGCAAGGCTCTGTCATATGCATATCACAAGTTGTTAATGAGTCTTCCTCCAATCCTGATGCCATGTTTTTCTTCATAAAATACAGCTATTTACTTAGGATACAGATTGAATAATTATGGTGAAAGGATATAACGCTGGTGCACACCTTTCTTGGTTGTAAACCATTCAGAATCCCCTTGTTCTAGTCTAACTACTGCCTCTTGGTCTATGTTCCTCAAGAGTACTTTTAAGTGTCTGTAATACACACTCTTCCCAATGTTTTCCATAGTTTGCAATGATCCACTGTGGTCATATTTTCTAAATATTGATCCTTCCAATTTGTTTCCAACCTTCACACTCAGTTCACCTGTAATTATCATGGCATCTTGATTGCATGTTTGGTCAATTTCAGATTGAAGAAGTTGGTAGAATTTTCAATTCCATCACCACTGGCTTTAGTGGTTGGTGTGAAAGTTTGAATAGTAGTGGCATTAACTCATCTTCTTTGTAGAAGAATGAATAATGTCCTATCACTGACATTATACTTTAAGACAGATCTTGAAATGTTCTTATGTTAGAAGATAAAAATTGAGTATAAAACTTACAATAGGAACAAATAAGTGATTATGATGTTTGTATTAACTTTACCCAAGAATTTGATCTGTTTCCATGCTCTTTAAGAGATAATTCTAAACCCTTTAAATTTCCTGATTTGGGGCTGGACAGCTAGAAAACCACCTTGTGAGGTCAGCTTATTCAATCAACCAAGTCTACATGCTGTAGTTTTTGTTAGCTGCCTTAGAGTAAGGTCTAACTCATAGTGACACTATGTCCAACAAAACAAGATACAACCAAGTCCGGTACCAATCTAAAAATTGTTACTATGCTAAAGCCCTTGTTGCAGCCACTGTCTAAATTTGTACTGATGCCCTTCTCCAAAGACTGCTCCTTCCTGATAAACATATCCAAAGAACATGAGACACAGTCTTACCATCTTTCCTTCTAGGGAGCATTCTAGCTATACTTCTTCGCTGACAGTTTTGCTTGTTTCCATGGTAATGCATGGTATATTCAATATTTTTTGCCAACATAATAATTCAAATGCATCAATTCTTTGGTCTTCTTTATTCATTGTCCAGTTTTTGCATGCATATGAGGAGATTAAAAAGATTATGGCTTAGATGTGACATACCTTAATCCTCAAAGTTACCTCTTTGCTTTTTAATACTTTAAGAGGTCTTTTGCAACAGATGTGAACAGTGAAATGTTTTGTTTTATTTCTTGACTGCCATTTTCATGGGTGTTGACTTGGGGTCCAAGTAAGATTAAATTCTTGACAACTCCAGTATTTTGTGTTATAGCTACATTATTGAGGCATAGTAAAGATTCTGGGCAGGGAAACTCTGTTTCCTGGGCTTTCTGGTTGGTGAAAGACAAAAATGCACATGCGGAAGTAGCATATTATGTTTTGGAACATGGAAAATCCAAGTTTGGAATCCTCCCAGACCTTGCCTGATGCATTATTTTCATTTATATATATATTTTTTCTTATAATAAAGCTCTCCTGATAATTACCACACAATAAGTTCTATGAGTCAGTCTAGCAAATTACCAAATTCAAAGGAGTAGTGGGAGTCTGAGGTCAGAAGTGAGGGCTCTAGGAGTCCCTCAAGCTTACTCATGGATAAAATCATGAGGTGGCAAGGGAAAACCCAAATTTATAGCCAGCAGGTCAAAAGTGATGGTGTTGTGGGAACTCTAAGCTTGCAGCTGATGTCTGACATATTGGGTAGTCTTGGCAGTCTGAAGAACTGTGCCCTTTAACCTGTGTGGTCATACCTAGCTCTAAGTGGAGAGGGTCAGAGGAAGATAGGCTGAATGCGCAGCTGGTTTCAGAACAGAAATGGAACCAAATTGGACGATTTAGATTTTCCTCAGCAGTTTAGTGCCGGCAGAGTGAAACCTGTTTTTTCCACATAGTAGTGGGTATACTATCTGCATAAAGACAAGTCTATTGATGAAAGAATAGAGGGTTTAGAAACAGAGCCAGCCAACTGATTTTCAACAGAAGTGCCCAGAAATTTCAAAGGAGAGAGGAAAATGTTCTCAACAAATGTTACTAGAACTCCTGAATCTCTAGAGGTATGAAATGAACATACACAATGAATACAATTATCTCAAAATGAACCATAGAACTAGATGCAAAAACAAAACCAAGAAAACTCCTAGAATAAAATAGAACACAAAATTTCTGTGACCTTGTTGTCACAGAATTTTATTGAGTCAATTTTTGACTCCTTGATGAATCAATTTTTGACTGCATGTCCTTGGTGGCACTATAGGATACTGCACTGGGCTGAAAGGTCAGTTTAAACCACAATGCCAGTAGTTCAAACTCATCAGCCACTCCTCAGGAACCCTATACAAGATTGCTAAGAGTCAGAAATGACTGGAGGGTACTTAACAACAGCAATAACAAAGTGACCCCATGTGACAGAGCAGAAATGGCCATTGGGGGTTTGAGGATGTAATCTTTACTAGAGTGCATCACCAGGTCTTTCTCCTCATAGTTGTTCAGTGGGTTTGAACTGGCAACCTTTCAACCAGCAGCTGAACATTTATCCATTGCACCTAAGAAAATACTGCATCAATAGGTTGAAAAAGCACAAAGTGGGTAGGGGGAGGAAGATAAATTGGACTTACTAAAATTAAAAAACAAACAAAAAACACACCTTTCTATTGTTAAGAACATAAAAATAGCCACAAACTATAAGAAAATATTTCAAAACATGTATCTGATAAAGATAGAATTTTTAAATACTTTACATCTAAATAGCAAGAGGTTAAATATCCTATAAAATTGAAAATACGAGCAGACACTTCACAAAGGAAGTCAAGGAAATGGCCAATAAGCACATGAAAAGTTACTCAATATTATTCGTCATCAGGGAAATTCAATCTAAAATCACAGTGACATACCATTTAACACCCACTTGAATGGCTAAACTTAACACAGTGATTGATTTCAAGTATTAGAGATTAAGGCAAACAAGAACTCTTATAGAGATTGATAGAGGGAATGGGAAATATTACTGAAGCCAGTTTCAATCAAGTTGAATTTGATTCATGGTGACCCCATATACTCAGGGTAGGTTTTTAATGGCTTATTTTTTTTAGAAGTCGATTATCAGGATTTTCTTCTACGAAACTTCTAGGTGAGCTCAAACTGTCATCATTTGGTTAGTAACTAAGTAGACTATTTGACATACTTGCTGATGAAGAACAAAGACTACAGCCTCCAGTGTGAATTGCAACGCATTGTAAATAAAATGGAAATCCTCACAACTGGATCAATAAATAACATCAAGCTGAAAGAAGAAAAGACTGGAGTTGTCAGTCTTTTGTTTGGATCCATAGTCAACGTTTATGGAAGCAACAGTAAAGAAATCAAATGACAGATTACATTAAGCAAATCTGTTGCAAAAGACCTCTTTAAAGTGTTAAAGAGCAAAGGTGTCCCTTTGAGGGCTGAGGTATGTCTGACCCGAGCCATGGTATTTTCAGTTAATCTGCCAGACTGCAAAGCTGTTTGAACTGCGAGGCCAGCTATTCAAGCTCACCAGTTGCTCCTTGGAAACCCTATACAGGGTCAGAACTGATTTGATAGCACTTAACAACAACAATATATACATATACATGTAAAAGTTGGACAATGAATAAGGAAGGCCATAGAAGAATTGATGCATTTTAATTGTGTTGAAGAAGAATATTGAAAGTACCATGGACTGCCAAAAACAAACAAATCTGTCTTGGAAGAAGTATAGCCAGAATGCCCTTTAGAAGTGAAGATGGTGAGATTTCATCTTTCATATTTTGGACATGTTGTCAGGAGGGACCAGTCTCTGGAGAAGGACATCATGTTTGGCAATGTGAAAGGTCAGGGAAGAAGAGGTTGTTATTGTCTCTAAGCGCAGTCAAGTCAGTTTCAACTCATAGTGACCTTGTATAGGGTTTCCAAGAACTGGCTGGTGAGTTTAAACTGATGACCTTTCGGTTTAAACTGACCTTGAGGTTGAGTGCTTATCTAATGGCACCACACCAGGACTCCATAATGAAAGACTGATATAGTGACAGGAACATTATGCTCAAACATAACAGTTGTGAGACTAGCGCATTATGGTGCAGAGTTTCCTTCTGTTGTGCATAGGGTAGCTATGAGTCAGAACTGACACACAGCACCTAGCAACAAAAACAAGAATATACAGATTTTTTTAATATAATCACTCTCTCAGAGTTTTTCAACCTATACTTGTGGGTTAGCATTTTGGACCAGATCATTCTTTATTTTTTGGTATTGTCCTGTGAATTTTTAAGATGTTTCACATCCCTTTCTCCCACTCACAAAATGCCAGTTGTGAAATGCAGTCAATTCCAACTCATATCAACCCTATATAGGGCTTCTGAGGAGCAACTGACGGGTTTGAACTGCCGACCAGTAGCACTCCTGAATTCTAAAGCCAAAATTGTCTTCAGACATTGTCAACATCCTTTCAATAGCAAAACTCACCACCAACCCCAGGTGATAGTCGCTGTGTTAGCTTAACTCATTGTTTGGCGTATTCATTCATTCATCAAAGAGTTACTGAGTTCTACCATGTTCCAGACTTTGTGGTGAGCATCAGGGAACAAAAGAGACATATACCCATGTTTTCATGGAACGTAAGAAACTCTGGTGGTGCAACAGTTAAGCAATGGTTGCTAACTGAAAGGTTGACTGTTCTAACCCATCCAGAGGCTCTGCAGAAGAAAGACCTGGTGATCTACTTCCATAAAGATTATAACCAAGATAACGCTATTGTTGTTGTTGTTAAGTGCCATCGAGTTGGTTCCGACTCATAATGTTCTTACACAGGGTTTCCAAGGAGCAGCTGGTGAATTTGAACTGCCAACGTTGTGGTTCATACCAACCTTGCAGTCCAGTGCATTATCCCTCAGCCTCACACTAGGACTCCAAGATAACTCTATGGGGCAGTTCTTTAACACATGATGCCATCATGAGTCAAGATTTGACAACACACAATAACAAAAGAGAGATTTTTAAAATAAATAATCCTCGAGAATGGACAAACAGGTAAAATTGAGCTGAGTAAAGAGAATTAGGATTGTTGAGGTAGAGCACAGGTTGTTATTTGAAAGTCCTCATTGAAAAGGGGCAATTAAGAAAGTTGAAGAAGAGCTGAAGTCCAAGTCAGTTGGTTATCTATAGGAAGAGTAATCCAAGAAAAGGGAACAAGGAGAAAAAAAAAAAAAGAGTTCATGCAAAAGTTCTAAGAGAGATCCAAATGGTAGATATTGGAGTAAGCTCAATAGGAAGTCCAGAGTGCCTGGAGCAAACTGAGGGAAGGGAAAGGGAATAAGAAATACAGTCAGAGAGGACACTGTTGGCCAACTTGACTAGTCCCTTGCAGGTCTAACCAAGGAGTTATTTTCTTTTGAATAAAATAGAGACTCTTTGTAGGATTTTAAGTACGGCAAGAGATAATATCCATGTCTTAAAGAATCTGTTTAACTATTCCTTTAGAAACAGATGCAAAGGGGTTAGGTTAGAGCACAGAAAGCAGTTAGAAGTAATTTCTGGTATCCTTGTGTTGATTGTTCCATTAAGGTAGTACTAATGGGTGGTGAGGAATGATCAAAGTCTAGATATATTTTGATTATAGAGCTAAGGGGATTTGTTGATGAACTGATTTAATTTTATTGAAGGCAGAGATGTTGCTAGTTTTGCTCATCTTCCTGTGTCCCTAACACAATTCCTGGTCCATAGGATAGTGTTCAGTTACCATGAATGTATGTATGTATGGATGCATTGATGAATGAATGAATGGATGGATGGATGGATGAATGAATGGATAGATGGATGAATGTATAGATGGGTAAATGGATGAATGGGTAAAAGGTTGAATGAATGAACCCTCAGCTTTCAGATTTGTCATACTACTAAGACCATTATATACAAACCCCTAGCCCAGTGCCTTGCACTTTTTACTCATTTAATAAAAGGAAGTCTTGGATATTTCATTATTTTGATATGCTACTGAATTCACTCATTGAGAATAATAGTTGTCACTTTGTTTTCAAACAAACTCAACTCAGAACCATGCTTCTCCCTGGCAGAAAAGCACCTTCATTCTTAATAGAATGAGCATGAACTAAGCAGAGCTGGAGTAGCCATGCCATCAATGTATAGTTGCAAAGTGTCACCTAAATGTAGAATTCTTGTGCCAGGTAATCAGTGAGGAAGTAGAAATACCACAGTTGAGGCTGGGCCCCCAGAGGGGTCCTGCTCTAGCAGTTATGGATAGAGCATGAGTCTGGACTTATTTTGGAATGTAAAGAGAGCACATTGGAAGATGATATCAAGGCTCCCTATGAAATCAAACAAATATAAAGTACCATTCTGAAGTAGCTTGTTGCTACAGATAAGTCTGCTTTGAATAGAAATGTTCACAGTATGTGATAAAAGTCCCCAGGGAAAAGTTTGCCTTGCCAAAGTCCCTTGCAAACACAGGGACATTATGCCTGGCTACAAGCCCAGCCTGACACAAGCCAGGACACAGACACAATTTGGGAATATAGCCCTTTGTCTTAACATAGTAATTGGTATATTCATACCCAAAATCTGACTTCAAGGTACGTATGCCTATGGATTAATGTTCTCTCTCCATGGTCTGTGAAGATGACACCAGTGATTCATGAATTTATAGAAAGAAATATTTGTGTTTCAATGGAAAACTGTGCATTGCCTGCAGCATACCCTTCTGGATGATCAGATTCTACACGTGTTCTTGGTCTCTGAGCTGTTTTACGACTTTTTGTAGTTTGTAGATATAACTGTTAGATATGTAAATGATGTCCTGCCTGGTGGTAATTTCAGTTGATTTCATACACCTCTTTGGGAAAACCAATATATATTTTGTCTCCATTTGTAATTCATTTCGTAATTCCTTCTGTACGTTCAAGCATACCTTGGAGATTTTGCATGTTCCACCTCAATAAGGAGAATGTTGCTACAATGTGAGTCACACAAGTTTTTTCTTGTTGTTGTTTCCCAGTGCATGTAAAAATTATGTTCACATTATACTGTAGGGCGGCAGTTAAACAATGTGCGACAACTGCACAGACCTGGTGGAGGTGTTAAACGAAACCCAGACCACGGAGCAGTGGGGTGAAAGGTGTCTGCAGACCAGGTCGATGGGGAGACGCTGCCTAGTGGAAAGAGACTGCAGGGGCCGGCCAGGTTGTCCTACTTACCCCAGACGTGAGAGCGCCTTCCTAGCCTAACCATTGGATCCTGGCTTTGAGGAGGGGTCGACCGACCAACTTAGAGACCCACAAGCCCAGCCCAAAGCGTCTCACTACAACCCGGTCGCCCCTGCTGCACTTCTGCCTCTTGATTGACATCCAAGGACAGAAATCCCGCCTTTGAGCCAGACTTAAGGGCCCTAGCACAAGGAGATTCCTATTTAACAGCAACCACCCAACCGCCACTGGTCTGTCTGTCATGCTGCGGTGGTTTGAATTGTTGTGATTCTGAGGGCTATGCCACCAGTATTTTAAATAACCAGCAGGGTCACCCATGGTGGACAGATTTCAGATGAGCTTCCAAACAAAGATAGACTAGGAAGAAAGAGTGACAAACTACTTCCGAATCGCTAGTCACTGAAAACCCTATGAATAACAGAGAAACATTGTCAGATACAGGACTGGAAAGTGGAAAGGCACTCAGAATGCGACTGGGGAAAAAAATGCCTCCTCCAAATAGAGAAAAGCTCACAGAACCTTCATTTGCTAATGGGCCACAAATCAAAATTAAGAGAAAAAGCTGTAAACATCCATTGAAAATCGGAACATGGAATGTAAGAAGTATGAATCTGGGAAAATTGGAATTTGTCAAAAACGAAATGGAACACATCAACATCGATATCTTAGGCATTAGTGAGCTAAAATGGACTAGTATTGGCCATTTTGAATCTGACAACCACATGGTTTACTATGCAGGGAATGACAAATTGAAGAGGAATGGTGTTGCGTTCATTGTCAAAAGAACATATCCAGATCAGTTATGAGGTACAATGCTATAAGTGATAGGATAATATCCAAGTGCCTACAGGGAAGCCCAGTTAATACCACTATTATTCAAATTTATGCACCAACCACTAAAGCCAGTGAAGATGAAATAGAAGAATTCTACCAACTTCTTCAATCTGAAATCGATCAAACATGCAATTAAGATGTATTGTTCATTACTGGTGATTGGAATGCAACAGTAGGGAGCAAAGAGGAGGGTCCAGTAGTTGTAAAATTTGGACTTATTGATAGAAATGATGCTGGAGAACGAATGATAGATTTCTGCAAGACAAATGATTTGTTTATTTCAAATACCTTCTTTAGACAGCATAAGAGATGACTATGCACATGGACTTCAACAGATGGAACACATAGAAATCAAATAGACTACATCTGTGGAAGGAGAAGATGGAAAAGCTCCATTTCATCAGTGAAGACAAGGCCAGGGGCAGACTATGGAACAGACCATCAAATACTGATATGCAAATTCAAACTGAAACTGAAGAAAATGAAAACAAGTCTATGAGAGCCAAAATATGACCTTGAATTTATCCCTCCTGAATTTAGAGATCATCTGAAGAACAGATTTTATGCATTAAACACTAAACACCGAAGACCAGAAGAGTTGTGGGATGACATCAAGAAAATACATGAAGAGAGCAAAAAGTCATTAAGAAGACAAGAAAGAAGGAAAAGGTCAAAATGGGTATCAGAGGAAACTCTGAAACTTGCTCTCCAGTGTAGAGAAGCTAAAGCAAATGGAAGAATTGAAGAGGTCCAAGAGCTGAACACAAAATTTCAAAGACCAGCTCGAGAAGATAAAAGCAAACACTATAATAAAATATGCAATGATTTAGAGTTGGATAAACAAAAGGTAAGAGCACGGTCAGCATTTCTCAAGCTGGGGGAACTAAAGAAAAAATTCAAGCCTCAACTTTCGTTATTGAAAGATTCTCTGGGCAAATTGTTGAATGATGCAGAGTGCATCAAGAAAAGATGGAAGGAATACACAGAGTCATTGTACCAAAAGGATATGGTTAATGTTCAACCATTTCAAGGGATACCATATGAACAAGAGCCAATGATACTCAGAGAGGAAGTCCAAAGTGCATTGAAAGAAGTGGCAAAGAACAAGGCACCAGGAATTGATGAATAAAAATTGAAGTCTTTCAGGAACGTGAGGCAGCACAGGAGGCACTCACTCATCTCTGCTAAGAAATTTGGAAGACAACTGTCTGGCCGACTTATTGGAAGAGATCCATATTTGTGCCCATTCCAAAGAGAGGTGACCCAATAGATCTGTTTTGGAAGAAGTACAACCAGAGTGCTCTTTGGAGGCCAAGATGGCTAGGCTTCATCTCTCATACTTTGGACACATTGTCCGGACAGGACAGTTGCTGGAGAAGGATGTCATGCTAGATAAGGTGGAGGGTCAGAGAAAAAGAGGAAGACCCCCAAGGAGATGGATCAACCAGGTGACATCATTGATGACGTCAAGTGTGGCGGCGGTAGTGAGGTTGGCCCAGGATCGGATATTGTTTTGTTCTGCTGTGCATGGGGTCGCTATGAGTCAGTTCCAACTCAATAGCACCTGACAACAACAACAACAACATTATGAAGTACTGCTTGTGTATCACTGTAGGATCAGCACTGGACTGCGAACCACAGGCTCAACGGTTCAAACCCACTAGCCACTTCTGGAAAACCCTATGCAGGGTTGCTATGAATCAGAACTGACACATCATGGAAAAGTGAAATATTGTTGGAACTACCAAAATGTATCACAGAGACATGAAGTGAGCACAAGCTGTTGGACAAATGACATATTTAATTTGTAAAAAAAAGCAAAAAACAAAAACACAATTATCTGTGAAACACAATAAAACCAGGTATGTCTGTATAAATGTGTGCTGTTTTGGCTTTTTTTTTTTTTTTTTCCTTCTGAACTGGTTATCACATGTGCCAGCTGAAAGATTGGTTGTTTGAATCCTCTCAGAGTTGCCTCAGAAGAAAAGCCTGGTCATCTACTTCTGAAAGAACATAGCCACTGGAAACCCTTTGGAGCTCAGTTCTACTTTAAAGTACATAGGGTCACTGTGAGACGTAATAAACTCCATGGTAACTGAATTGTTTTTGTTGTTGTTGCCACTCTTTCCATATGAGTAAAATTAATTATTTAAAACATATTAATGTTTATGCATGCCTCACCACTGGACCAATCAATAACACGGTGAGAATGGAGGAAAGTTGAAAGTTGTCAAAGGCATCATTTTACTTGGATCAGCCATCAACACTCTTGGAGGCAGTTAAAAAATCAAGCAATGATTATATTAGGCAAATCTGCTCAGGACCTTTTTAAACTTTTTTAACGTGTTCAAGAGCAAAGATGTCTGTTAGATGACTAGGGTGTCCCTGACCCAAGCCATGTTATTTTCAATAACCTCATATGTGTGTAAAAGTTGGACAATGTATAAGGAAGATCATAGAAGAATTGATACATTCGAGCTACGGTGTCAGCAGAGAATATTAAAATTATTATGGACTGCCAAAATAACAAACAAGTCTATGTTGGAAGAAGTACACACGGACTGCTCCTTAGAAATCAGGATGGCCAGACTTTGTCTCTTCTGGCATATTTTCAGAAAGGACCAGTCCCTAGAGAAGGACACCATGCTTGGTAAAGTGGAGGGTTGGAGGAAAAAAGGAAGACCCCCAGTGAGGTGGGTTGGCACAGTGGCAGCAGCAATAGGCTCCAACATATTAACAATTATGAGGTTGATCCAGGATGGGACAGTGTGTTGTACATAAGGTTTCCATGAGTCAGTACCAACTTGATGGCACCTAACAATGAGTGATGATAAAATTGAGGAATCCTACTAAATTCTTCATTTTTAAACTGATAAAATATGCTATCAAGAAGTATTGAGGAAACTTCTGGTTTTGGAGGCAGCAGAGCAGAGTCAGGTAGGACAGGCCCCATGGGGGAGGGGCTGAAAACCCAGAGAAGCTGCTTTAATGGAACAGCACCAGAGCTCTGGATCTATCATAAGGTGCAGGGCATCAGTTTACTGCACCCACTGGTGGAAAATCATGGTTTAAAAGAAAATACTGCAATTTAGGAATTGGTCAAGACACAGGACTCCCTCTGTGGCCACTCCACCTGGGCAGAATTCAGAGGACGAAGCTAGAGCTGGACCAGTACAATGAACTGGCACTAAAAGCAGTGCAGTGATATTTTCAAAAAGGTGGTGTCAGGGGATTCTAAAAAATTTTCCTCCTCTTTCCTGTTGCACCTTCTCTGCCCAGCCCAGACACCTTCAGGTGGGTGGGTGTGCACCCCCAAAAAAAGTTTAGCATTGAGCCACCAGTTTTTGCACAGCACAGAAAGAACCCCATTGGTCCCAAGGGCAAATTCTTTGTCAGATGCTTATGATGTCTGATTCTGGGTCCCAGCCCTAAACTTAATTTGTGTGGGGCCTTTTAATCTGGCCTATCCAGCAAGAAAAAGGCAGGTTTAGCCTGATAGACAAACCAAATGAACAGTCTGTAAAACCACAACATAAAAATGCAACTATTTCAAGAATTATGCTGTGAACACACATATACCTAACTGACCTTCAGAGAAAAAATAATAGACAATCTTTCTCGCATTAACTTCACAATATCTATCTGCCACCTCCAAAGTGGTGACTAGAGGAGGGCCTGAGAGAATGGACACCCACACCCACTGCTGGATGCTTCTATGGTGTACACACACTGCCTGTGTAGCAAGGCAATTGGACAGTCAGTCACAGTTTTATTTTTGTTTTAAAGTGGTGTTTTTTTGTCTCTGCTTTTCTATTGTTTCTGCCTTTGGTCCTTTTAATCATACATTTTTACTGGAAGTGGAAGCTTTTTCTCCCTATGTTACTTAAGAAGAGACAGCAAACATAGTCATATAGCCAAGCTACAAGCATACCCATAATATTCCACCATTGAGACAAGAGACAATAACAGCTACTAAGCATTAAATGTGAAAAGCGAAGCCTATCTCCTGATCATATCCACTAGGAGACATCCAGTAATCTTAACAACACAGTAACAAACGTCCATTTAAGCATTAAAAACCCACATAAATATTGAAAATGACAAAATAAAAAATGCAACAAAAGAGCTCAATACATATCCAAAAATAGAAAAGAGCTATTGAGACATATAAGCTAGAGACAGACAAAGGCTTTCCAGAAGAGGAGGAATAGGTTTTGGATTTGCCTGAGAAGATATTCATAAGAATGATATGGAAACAAATTCAAATGCTCTGAAAAGGGGTGGAGGAAAACAAGGAAGAAGTCAGGAAAGTGCTAAAAGATCAATCAAACAAGATCGGTACAGCATTGGAAACAATTCAAAACCTGCAAAAAGAGGTCCAGATGGTTAATAATAAGATATCAGAAATAGACAATACACTGAAAGAGGAAAGGGACAGAATAGAAGAGATGGAAGCCAGAACTAATGAGCTGGAAGACAAATTCTCTCAATACTGCTAAGATAGAAGAGCAAGCGGATAAAAAAAAGGATAAAAAAAAAATCTTAAGAGTGCCTATGATTCATGCTGGATAACATGAAGAGGAAAAACTTAAGAATTGTTGGCATTCTGGAATAGTAAGAATCAGAGAAGTCCACAGAGGAGATAGCTGAAGAGTTTCTGGAAGAAAAATTTCCCTATCATCTTGAAGATAAACATTCAAGAAGCTGAATGTACCCCAGGAATGACAGACCCCAAAAGAAAATCACCAAAACATATAATAATCAAGTTCTCCAAACTCAAAGACAAGGAGAGGATTCTAAAAGCGGCCAGGGAAAAGAGAAGTGTTACTTACAAAGGCAAGCAAATCAGATTAAGCTCTGACTTCTCAGCAGAAACCGTGCAGGCAAGAAGAAAATGGGGAGACATTATAAAACCCTAAAAGAAAAAACTGCAAACCAAGAATCATCTATCCAGCAAATCTATCAATCAAATATGATGGTGCAATCAAAGCATTCCTGGATAAATTGAAGCTAAGAGATTTTGTCAAATTTAATGCAACACTTCAAAACCTCCTAAATGGAAATCTTTGGACTGAAAACCAACAGGAATAGACAACAACCAGAAATTGACAGATGTGGTAACACCACCTGAAACTAAGACAGCAGATATCAGGGTCCAGAACAGAACAAAATTACAACAATGAATTCAAAGGAGCTGGGAGGTCAACTGAAGATCAAAATAATAACAATGTCAAAGAAAGGAAAAATGTAGGAACAGAGATCCAGGTGGTGTGAAGGTCAGGTAAATTACAGGATACAATAGATTGTCTTAAATGGAGGGAAAAGTTAATAGACTATATGGTAATCCCAAAGAAAGTAAATACTTTATAACTTATCGTGAAAATGAACTTCCAAGCAGAGAAAGCAAACATGAAAACTAAGAAGAAACCAACAAGAAATAGCACAAAAAACACAAACCCAGCACAATAAGGTATGTAGAACAAATGGACAAACAGCACTACCAAAAATCTAACATAATGGCAGCAATTAAATCATACCTATCGATAATTACATTGAATGTCAATTGATTAAATGCACCAGTGAAGAGACAGAGTGGCAGAATGGATAACAAAACAAGACCATTTCTATATGCTGCCTGCAAGAGACACACCTCACACACGAAGACAAAAACAGACAATAAAAAAAAGTTAAAGGATGGAAAAAGGATATACCACACTAACTGCAATGATGAACAAGCAGAAGTGGCAATATTAATCTCTGGTAAAGTAAACTTTAAGACAAAAACCAGCATAAGAGATAAAGACGGACACTATCTCATGATCAAAGGGTCAATTGAGCAAGATGACATAACTGTAATAAATATCTATGTGCCCAATGAAAAAGCACTAAGATATATGAAGCAAACCTTACTAGAATTGAAGAAGGAAATAGATAAATCTACAATTATAATGCAAGATTTTAATATGCCACTTTTGAAAAGGGACAGAACAGCCAGAAAGTAACCCAACAAAGTCACAGAGGAACTAAACAGCACAATCAACCAACTTGACCTCATAGACGTGTATATAGCATTCAACCCAACAACAGCACAATACACTTTCTTCTCCAGTGCAAATGGAACATTCTTCAGAATTGACTATGTGTTAGGTCACAAAGCAAGCCTCCATAAATTTACAAACATCAAAATACTACAAAGCATCTTTTCAGATCACAATGCTATCACACTAGAAATCAATAATAAGAAGAAAAAAGAAATAAAGTCAAATACATTGAAACTGAAAAACACCCTGCTAAAAAGTAACTGGGGAAAAAATAAATTAAATGTGAATTCATAAAATTTCTAGAAAGAAATGAGAATGAAAACACAACATACCAAAATCTTTGAGACACAGTGAAAGCGGTGATGAAAGGACATTTTATTTTAAAAAATGCACACATCCAAAAAGAAGAAAGAATCAAAATTAACACATTAATACAGCATCTACAACAATTAGAAACAGACCAAAAGAGGGAAGCTACAGTCACCAAAAGAAAAGAAATGATAAAGATACAAGCAGAAATAAATGAGATGGAAAACAGATAAACTATAAGAAGAATCAACAGGACAAGAAGCTGGTTCTTTGAAAGCATTAATAATATTGACAAAAGATTGGAAAACCTAACAAAAGATAAAAGAAGGAGAAGACACTAATAACTCGCATTAGAAACCACATGGGCAATGTCATAACGGAAACAAACAAAATCTAAAGGATAAAAACAGAATACTATGAAGAGTTGTACACCAACCAATTTGAAAAATCAGAAGAGATCAACACATTTTTAGAAAAACACAACCTACCTAAACTTACACAAAGTGAAATAGAAAACCTGAAAAGACCAATAACAAAAGAATAAATTGATCAGGTTATCAAAAGATTCTCAACCAAAAGAAGTCCAGGCCCAGATGTCTTCATTGGTGAGTTCTACCAAATATTCAGGGAAAAGCTGTCACCAATTCTACTTAAATTATTCCAAAATATAGAAGAGGACAGAAAACTTCCTAATACCTTTTATAAAGCAAGCATAACCCTCATACCCAAACCAGGGAAGGACATCACTAAGAAAGAAAATTATAGACCAATATCCCTCATGAACATAGATGCAAAAATTCTCAACAAAATCCTAGCCAACAGAATCCAGCAACACATAAAAAAAATAAAACTTCATGACCAAGTGAGTTTCATCAAAAGTATGCTAGGATGGTTCAACATGAGAAAAACAATCAATTTAATTCACCATATAAATAAGAAAAAAAGAACCACATGATTATATCAATTGATGCAGAAAAGGTATTTGACAAAACCCAATATCTATTCCTGATAAAAACACTCAACAAAGTAGGAATTAAAGGGAAATTTCTCAACATAAGCAAGAGCATATATACAAAACTAACAGCCTACATCATTTTCAATGGAGAGAAACTGAAAGCCTTCCCTCTGCGAACGGGAACCAGACAAGGATGCCCTTTGTCACCACTTCTATTCAATATTGTTTTGGAAATCTTAGCCAGAGCTATACAGCAAGAGAGGGAAATTAAAGGCATCCAAACTGGCAAAGAGGAAATAAAACTCTTTCTATTTTTAGACGATATGATCCTATACATAGAAACCCCAAAGACTCAGTAAAAAAGCTACCAGACGTCATTGGAAGATTCAGCAAAGTGGCAGGGTATAAAATCAACATACTAAAATCAGTTGGATTCCTCTATAGTAGCAATGACAGCACTGAAAAGAACATTAGCAAAGAAATACCATTTATAATAGCTGCCCAAAGGATGAAATAATTAAGAATAAATGTCAGTAGAGAAACAAAGGACATATACAAAGAAAATTACAAAACACTACTACCAAAAACCAAAAAAGACTTTCAAAAGTGGAAGAATATACCATGTTCCTGGATAGGAAGACTCAACAGTGTGAAAATGTCAATACTACCAAAAGCAACTTATACACATAATGCAATCTCAATCTAGATTCCAAAGACATTCTTCAAAGAGATGGAAAAGACAATTACAGACTTTATATGGAAAGGAAAGAGACCAAGGATAAGCAAAGTGCTGCTTAAGAAGAAGAACAAGGTTGCAAGCCTCTCACGCCCCAATTTCAAAATTTATAACATGGCTAGGGACCAGTTGCTGGAGAATGATATCATGTTTGATAAGGTGGGGATCAGAGAAAAAGAGGAAGACTCCCAACGAGATCATTGGCCAAGAGGCAACATCGATGGACTCAAGTGTGACAACAGTAGTGAGGTTGGCCCAGAACTGGGCAGTGTTTTGTTCTGCTATGCATAAGGTCACTATGAGTAGGTGCCAACTCGATGGCACCTAACAACAACAACAGTGGTCAAAACAACCTGGTACTGGTACAATGAAAGATTCATTGATCAAAGGAACAGAATCAAGAATCCAGAAATTTACCCATCCACATACAGCCAACTGATTTTTAACAAAGTGCCTAGGTATATTGCATGGGGAGGAGATAGTCTCTTTAACAGATGGTGCTAGCAGAACTGAAAGTGATATGCAAAACATTGAAACAAGACCTTTACCTCATGCTCTGTACAAAAACCAATTCAGCATGGATTAAAAGACCTAAATGTGAATCCCAAAATTATGAAGGTCATCAATGAAAAAATGGGGACAAATATGAGAGCTCTAATTCAGTGCAAAGGAGCTCTGGTAGCGTAGTGGTTACGAATAGGGCTGCGAACCTTAAGGTCAGTGGTTCGAAACTACCAGCCGCTCTGCGGGAGAA
>NW_006408691.1:6392839-6394071 GCF_000296735.1 Chrysochloris asiatica | reverse complement strand
GAGGGGAGAAGAGGAAGAGAAGGGAACATAGAGAGCACCCGGTAATGAATAGACCCAGGATAGCTTGGGTGCTGGGCATTGGGGAGGAGGGGTAGTATAAAAGAAGGGGGAGGGGAATGGAAGACCAAGACAGATGGGAGAACAGTTAGGCAGGTTCACATGGGCTAAGTGGGACAGAGGTAAATGATGATGTATGCACAACCTTGGAACAACAAGGCTCCAGGATAAGGGGTTTGAGGCATGGTTTGAATGGGTAAAAGAGAGAAATAATGTTAAGATGCTTGGGTGTCTTTTGACTATTGATTTCTCTTTCCTACCATTGTAAAATAGACTTTTGAGGGGGTGAAGGGGGAGAAAGGAAGAGCCAGAAACATCTCCATAGAAAGCTTGTAAGTCCGTCTTCAGCCTATAACTGATTGCAATACCTTAAGAGGGGGCTAGACACTGCCCAGTGAAAGAAGCTTCCTGTGGAGCCTTTGCATTGCATAAGACCATAGGTGGAATCCAGAACCCCAACCAGAATCCCCTTGTTGTTGTTGTTAGGTGCCATCAAGTCTGCACTGACTCATAGCGACCCTATGCACAGCAGAACCAAACACTGCCCGATCCTGGGCCAACCTCACTATTGTTGCCACACTTGAGTCCATCGATGCTGCCACCTGGCATATCCATCTACTTGGGGGTCTTACTTAGGTGGGAAATCTCCACTGGAAAGGACAAGTAGACCAGCCTGGAGTGGCTAGAAGAACAGAAGATACTTCATGAAAGAAAGACTGGCAGGAAAAATCTGAAACAATAACAGCAGTCTGATTGATTACTACAAGAACAAGTAAGCTGTGCGCCTGGTTACCATCAAGGCAAGTGGTCGGGTCCCCTCAGAACAAACTCCTTTCCAAGACTAAGACTCAAAGGGAATTTGTGATCAGGCATGTGTATTGGCTGGTGACCACGTTGGTCACCAATAAGGGGAAGAGGGGGCAAAAACAGCATTGAAGTTGAGAGCTAAATCTGACCAAATTCAATAGACTTCTATGAACCCAGGTGGAAATCTGGATGGCCAGCAGTAGGGCAAAACCCAGGGACTCATGAGCCTAGAGGCAGTGACATGGCCAGAGAGGACTAGAGTGAAGCATCCAGCTTACATGAAGTGAGGGCAGATGTACAAGAATACACATACTTACAGATAGTACCCACTTGACCTGGCTTCGATGGCTGGATGATCAGAACTCAAC
>NW_006408691.1:6381258-6392739 GCF_000296735.1 Chrysochloris asiatica | reverse complement strand
GGGAGGATAACCCGCTACAACTTGATGAACTTTACCTATACTTATGGATGCAGTAGTTCAAAAAAAGGAACAAATTTTTACAACGAGGATCACTCCCACCCCCTCGGTACACAGAGTTAACAGGGATGGGCAACTTAGACATTGGCTACCAAAAATGAGGAGGAGGCTATAAAGTTAAAAAAAGTGACTGGTTTACAAGTTTTCAAGAGGGAGCCTAGTTACAGACTGGGCAAGGGTAGGTAGAATCTCCACTGAATGGTTTCCAATCTTTTGGGACCAGTCTGGTGAAAGCAAATGGGAATAAAACTATTGTGACACAATAGTGAATAATTGTCATCAGGACTGAGTGTGAGTGTTGGAAATGTAGAGGTAGATGTTTTTTTTTTTTGACAAAAGGAGGGAAGTGATTGATTTTGCAGCCCAGGACCAGAGGTCCTTGGGACCACCAAGTGAGAAGAATGGAGAGCAGGACCGTACCCTGAGAGGCAGTGATGCCAGGGATGGAGACAGAGATGATGATGTGGACAGATGGAGCAGCTGGGGACACTGGGTTCAGGGAGGGAGAGAAGCTGTGTGCTGACAGCTGGGTGGTGGGTGTGTGGGGTGTACCCTTTGGTTATTTGATAATGCATGTTGGGGATTGTAATCATTGCAATAAAACAAAATGCGATAGGAATGTAAACCTGATGTTCTCCCATGTAAACCCAAATACTTCACAATAAAAACTTTAAAAAAAAAAAAAAGAAGAAGTATTGATATTACTGGTGATTGGAATGCAAAGGTTAGAAACAAAGAGGAAGGATCAGTAGCTGGAAAATATGACCTTGGTAATAGAAACAATGTTGGGGATCACAGGATAGAAATTTGCAGACCCAATGTCTTATTCATTTTATTTTTTATACAACATAAGAGATGACTGTACACATGGACCTCACCAGATGGAATACACAGAAGTCAAAAGACTACATCTGTAGGTGACTGAAGCCACGGCATTTTTGATGGTCTCACAAGCATTCAAAAGCTAGACTATGAAAAATGAAAAGAAGAATTGATATCTTTGAATTATTTTGTTGGTGAAGAATATGATATATACCATAAACAAACAAATCTGTCTTGATGAAAATACAACCAGAATACAACTTAGTACTTAGAAGTTAGGATAGGAAGACTCATCTTATATACTTTGGACATGTCATCAGGTGATACGAATCCTTGGAGAAGAGCATTATGCTTGGTAAAGTAGAGGGTCAGTGAAAAAGAGGAAGACTTTCAAAAAAATAAATGGACACAATGACTGCAACAATGGGCTCAAACATAACAATTATGAGAATGGTCCAGGATTTAGCTGTGCTTTGTTTCATTACATATAGGATAACTATTAGTTGGAACCACGTCAGCAGTACCTAGCAACAACTACAGCAATTAAGGACCAACTTTCCCAAAAAGAAAGAAAAAACTAAATGTGATTAAACAATCAAAGCAAAGGGCAATCAGTTATTCATCAAAGCTTTAAAAGAGTATTCTAAACTGTAAAGTCAGTCCTCTCAGTATTTGCAGCCTGAGGGGCTACCTGTTAGCCAACAGTTTTTCACTCAATTAAACCCTGTTAGATTTCATACAAGGGAGAAAAGAGACACCATCTTTTAAAGATATAAATATTATGCAGATTCTTTATTGAGTCTTAGACAAAAGTACACATAAAAGAAAGGAAAACAGAGATCACCCATATGAGGGAAATCATATAGACTCTAAAGAGTTTCCAAAGCCCTACTTCCATATGGTGACCTTTTATAAGGCACAGAGAACAAAGAAATCCTCCTCCCACAACCATGCCTGAAGGCAGCAGTTTACGGAAAGCAGAGAGGGCACTATTGCAGACAAAAGAGTCTACAATCTAAGGCTTTCGGGTATGACATCACAACTAGGTGATCATTAAGCCATGTATCTAGGAATGTTCCTGTAAGGGGAGTGGTCCCAAAGCTACTTTTAAATATACTGCTTCTAACTCCAGCAGTTCAGTTATCAGAAGTACATGACGAAATCAAGAAAAATTGTCACCCGAACGCTTACACCTAGATATAAGATGAAATTCAGCTTTCTTAGGCAGGAGTCGTTCATAGGGCAAAAAAATAAATAAATAAAAATCCAGATTTCATGCTCTATAGCAGCTCTAATGAACTTCATTGACCTTTTTTTTTAGTTCTCGACATTTAAGACTACATCCACATAAAATATGCCTTGTATCAGTCATTTGAGGAGCCATGATAGTGAACAGTGGTTAAAACACTTGGCTAATCACCAAAAGGCTCAAACTCACTAGTTGATCAGTGAGAGAAAGATATGGTCATCCCTTTCCATAAAGATTTAGGAACTTGTAACCCCTAAGAAGCAATTCTACTCTGTTGTCTAGTGTCGCTATGAGTCAGAAGCAGCTTGAAGTCTACACATTTGGTTTATAGCAGACATTTGGGATATCATATTAGATAACTGGATACTATGATTTCAAGAATTCAGATCTCTAGATATCAGGTATCTAGAATTCAGATATTCGTGTAAGAATTCACAATATTCTCCTGGCTTTCTCTAGCACGGTGGGAAAATCCCACTGCCTCCTGAGTAGGAACTCCTTTGTTCAATTTAGCATCCCAATATTTAGCACAGTACAACAAATATTTGTTGAATATGTTAAAAGATAATTTTAAGGTAAAATTATAATTCATGTTGTTAGCTGATATAAAGTCAGTAATGACTCATAACGATCCTATGCATAACAGAATGAAACACTGCCCAGTCCTGCACCATCTTCGAAATCATTGTTACTCTCGAACCCACCATGGGTGTACCCTGCTGGTATTTAAAATGCTGGTGGCATAGCTTCCAGTTTCATAGGCACATGCAAACCACACCATAGTATGAAAAGCTGACAGATAAGTATTAGACCACTATGCTAGAGGATACTTGTTAACAAGTCAGGTGGGTAATCATGTGAAATCTGATGACATTAAATATATATATAAACACCTGTTGTTGTTCTATTTCTCTATTTGCTAAACAGTGGCTAAACTAGTTGCACTTTATTTTTTCAAACTCTATTCTCTGGAATGAGGCATTGGGGGTTCAGTAGTAGAATCCCTGGCCTCTATGAGGGTACCCTGGTGTGTTGCTGTAGGATAACCATTGGACTGCTCACCACAAGATCAGCAGTTCAAACCCACCAGCTGCTCTTTGGAAACCCTATGCATGGTCACTAAGAGTCAGAACTGACTTGATGGTACTTACAAAAACAACAATAACTTGAGTGGGTCTTGGTTTGATGCTGCAGGATCAGCACTGGACTGCAAGGTTAGTGGTTCCAACATATCAATTGCTCTTTAGAAACCCTATACATGGTCACTATAACTTAGAAGAACCCTGATATTGTGCTGTAAGATATGCACTACACTGGTAACCACAATGCAGACAGTTCAAACCCAACAGCTTCTCTAAGAAACTCAATACAGAGAGACTATGAGTCTGAACTGACACAGTGGCATACAGCAGCAGCAACATGAGATGGAAACTGCCCCTTAGCACTTTAACAATATGAGGGAGTCCTGGGTTCAGTATTCAACCACTTAACCTCATGCCCACCTACCACCTGTCTGTCGGCAGGGGCTTGCATATTACCATGATAGTGAACAGGTTTCAGGGGAGCTTTCAGACTAGGAAGAAAGGTCTGGCAATCTGTTTCTGGAAATTACCTAATGAAAACCCTATGGTTTGCAACAGTTTGATTCATAACTGATGATGATGGTGGTGCAGGACTGGGCAGCTTTATGTTCTATTGTGCATGGATGGGGTCACCATGAGTCAGAAACTGACTTGACAGGTGACAACCAACATTCTCTAGAACATAAACACTTCTGGGATGAGGCAAGTCAAATTCTGAACTTTAAACTTCAATAAAAACAAAATATGCATTTAGGTTTATTGTATGAAAAGCATCTAACTTACTGGAGTCCCCACTCACCAGTATGGAGTCCTGGAGTAGCACTGCAGGATAATGCATTAGACCACAGGATCAGTCTGAACCACAAGGTCAGCAGTTCAAACCCACCAGTCACTCCTCAAAAACCCTAGACAGGGTCACTATGAATCAGGACTGACTCAAGGCACTTAACAACAACAACACTCCCCAGTATACTCTTTTGGATAAAACTGAAAATTATTTTGCTTCCCCCATCTTCATTTAACTTCTAAATATACTACTGACCTTGCAGATGGTATCATTGTGAGCTTTCATTTACAATGTGGGCATTTTCATTACACTCAGACAATGCTATAGAAACTGGCAAGCTTCCACCACATGAAGTGGACAGTGCAGGACACAGGCTGGGATAGGATTGTTTTCTGACCCTGTGTAACCTCATTTGGAAAATGTCCCATGTGGTTCATCACATTGAGAGTATATAATATTTTAGGTGTCTATATCACTTACGGAGCTCTGGTAGCGTCATGTTTACGAATCGGCCTGCAGGCCGCAAGGTCAGCAGTTCAAAACTATCAGCTGTTCTGCGGGAGAAAGATGAGGCTTTCTGCTCCCATAAAGATTTACAGCCTCGGAAACCCTGTACAGGGTCGCTATGAGTTGGAACCGACTACACAGCACATAACAACAACAACAACATATCACATATGGAGTCCTGGTGTGGTCCTGTGTGTTAATGTGCCAGACGGCAAAGCCATTTGAACTGCAAGGTTGGCAGTTCAAGCTCACCAGTTGCTCCTTGGAAACCCTATACAGGGTCGTTATGGGTCGGAACTGACTTGATGGCACTTCACAACAACAACAATACAACTTAATAGGAGTTGTTGTTGTTGTTGTTAAGTGCCATCGAGTCGGGTCCGACCCATAGCGACCCTGTACAGGGTTTCCGAGGGTGTAAATCTTTACGGGAGTAGAAAGCCTCATCTTTCTCCCACGGAGCGGCTGGTAGTAGCTGGAATAAATTATATGTTGTTGTTGTGACGTGCTTCCACTCCCTCTGTTTATTTGGGGTGGGGTGGGGAGGTGGGGGTATGTACACAGACAGAAACACTCAGGAATATATAGTAATTTAAACAACCAAAGCTTGCCTTCTGACTGTCAGCCCCTAGTCCCTCCCTTTCCATGAGTTCAGAGTCCTAAGCTCCTCCCTCTCTCCATGTCCTCATCTCTGCCTCCATCTCTGGTATCACTACTTCTCTGGAGAGGGTCACACACTCTGCTTGCACTCTTCTCTCTTGATGGTCCTATGGGCCTCTTTTTTCTGTATTGTAAGATTAACTACTCCCTCCTTTTTGTTACAAAACATCTACCCTTATAGCTGTGACAGTTGTGATTAGTCAAAATAACAATTTCTCACTATTGAATCATAAGAATCTTATCTCCATCTCTTTTCACCAGACCTGTCTAACCAAGTTGGAACTAATTCTATGGGGACTCTACTTTCCCTCACACACTCTCAAACTAAACCCCCTCTTGAAAATTTGTAAGGCAGTCACTTTGTGCCTTTATCACCCTCTCATTTTAGGTAGCCAATGCCTAAGTTGCCTGTCCATATTTACCCCATATACAGAGGGGACAGGATTGATACTTAATGTGAAAATTCCTCCCCCTCAGTTGGTATTTTGAGCTACTACATCCATAAGTATAGGTCAAGTTCATCAAATTGTAGCAATTCACACTCATTTCTTTTATCATTTTTTTTCCTCCTCAAGTTGAGTTCTGACTATCAAGTCATCAAGTCTATGCCAAATGGGTAATATCTGCAAGTTTGGGCATTCTTGTGTGTCTCCCCTCACTTCATATCAGCTGGATGCTTCACTCACAGCTCCAGCCCTCTGTGGTTATGTCCTTGTCCATTGCCTCAGGAGTCCCAGGTCTCACCACACTTCGGACTAACCAGCCCTTCCTCTTCTCTCTCTCTCGTCAAGTTGTATATTCTTTTGAAGGACTATTAACATAGATGACATTTTTGGATTCAACTTGAAAACAACCACAACAAATCTTACAACACCATTTTTTGTTCTTTCTATCATTTGGTTCAGGAGTTTCTTGGGATTAGAAGGCCAGATGTTTAAAAGTAAAACAGGCAACAGATGTATTGGGGAAGTCGATGGGAATTTGTTATTTGCAGTATTCCTTTCCTTTGAAAACAGGTGAATCTTCAACAGGATTTTATGTTTGCTCAGTGTAAATAGTCATGATACTCCGATGGCCTTAAGTAGTGGAAGAAGAGTGTGGGTGCAAACCATAGAATCTAAGCAAGCTGTGCTAGTCTTTAAAAAGAGAGAGAGAGCTGGGTGTGGGGAAAGGAAGCAAAGAGCAGAGCCTTTAATTTGAAAGTTGTAGGAGAGAAGCTCAATAAGGAGTGAAGAAAGTGAGAGAATGGGAGAAGGGGAGTGATAGAAGTAAAAAGAGAAGGGGCTTAGATAGAGAATGAAGTTGAAAGGAAGACGAGGCTGTCAGAAGACTGTGAGTACGGGGTGTAAGTGAACATGGTTCTCTGAATCTGTTTATCAGAAATCCCTGCTTGTGATATGTGATCTGTGATGTGAATCCATTTCTTCTGTCTCTTCCGGAAGACTTCTGTGAAATGTACATAGTTGGCTAATGCTTTCAGAGCTGAGTTGTATTGGGGAGGGAAGAGGGGAGAAAGAGAGAACAGAAAAATTACAGACCTGCCTATCTTCCATGTGGGATCATGACAAGAAAACACAAGTAACTTCTCAAAGCACCCTAGTTACACTGGGGTTAATAATGACGGTAATTATTAATTAGATGAGAATTCAGATTTCCTCCACACACTGTGTGACAAAACCAAAAGACTGGAATCATTTAGATGCTGAGACTGATAAGACTTTAACAAATATACAAAATACCTGCTTGTGATTTTGGTATTCATTAGAATTTATGCAGTCTTCTCAGTCATTGAATTTACACCTACTTATTACTCATTTTAATTTCTAAACAATAGTTTGTTGTTGTTGAGTGCCATCAAATCAGTTCTGACTGATAGTGACTCTGTGCAGGGTTTCCAAGAGCAGCTTGTGGTTACAAGCCCAGTGTTTATCCTACCATGTCACACTAGGACCCAAAGAATATTTAGACAGATAAACCATCTCTGAACTGTTTTATGACTTGTGGTACTATACAAAATTCAGTTGAAAACAGGATTCTGCTGATTTAAAAAAAAAGTTTTCCATCTAACCTTTACAAATATTGGACACACTATATCAAGAAAATAACAATGTTTTCCGTCTCAAAGCATAGAAGCAAAGGGAAATTCAATGGCTATTTTTATCCCCAAAGAAATTGAGAAACAATTTTCTGAAACTATGAATCTTATATTGAATAGATACAGTTGCTGAATTTTGTTGAATAAGTTTTGTAATCAAACAATAATACAAACCACCTGGCACTGAACTGCTCTTCATGGCATCTCTCTCTGCCTGCAAAACTGTTACTCTCCTTACATTCAGAATTCAGAATAGCCTTCACTCATATTATCATTGTATATGAAAATCCATTATGCATGCTGTTGATAGGTGTCATCTAATTAGTTCTGACTCACAGAGAAGCTAAGTACAACAGAACAAAGCACTCTCCTATTCTGTGCCATCCTCATAATCTTTGCTACATCTGAGCACACTGATGCAGCCACATATCAATCTTTCTTGTTTAGGATGTTCCTCTTTTTCACTGACTCTCTACCTTACTAAGCATGATGTCCTTCTCTTTACTGGTCTCTCTTGAAAACATGTCCAACATACATGAGATGAAGTCTCCCCATCCTTGCTTCTAAGGAACAACTTCTTCCAAGAGAGATGTGTTTCTTCTTCTGGCAGACCATGGTATATTCAATATTCTTCACCAACACCATAATTCAAATTTATCAATTCTTCTTTAGTCTTCCTAATTAATTGTCCAGCTCTTGTATACAAATGAAATGATTGGAAAATCTATGGCATGGAACAGATACATCTTAGTCTTAAAGGCAACATCTTTTGCTTTTTAACACTTTAAAGAATTATTTTGCAGCAGATTTGCTCAATGCAATATGTCGTTTGATTTATTGACTGCTGCTTTCATGGGATTGAGGATGCAAGTATAATAAAATCCTTGATAACTTGAATATTTTCCACATTTATTATGCTCATGGTGTTGCATGTTGTCCAGTAGTGAGATATTTTTGCCTTTTTTTAGTTGAGGTGAAATCAGAAGGCTATATATAGTCTTTAATCTTCATCAGTAAATGCTTTAAATCATCCTCTCCTTCACCAAGCAAGGTTGTGTCATCAGCATTTCACAAGCTGTTAATGAATCTTTCTCCAATCCTGATGCAGCATTCTTCTTAATGTAATCCAGTTTTTCAGGTTACTTGCTCATCATACAAATTAAATCAGTATGGTGAAAAGACACAACCTTGATGATGCACGCCATTTCTACCAATTATGAGTATTATCTCTTTAAAGTTTTACACAGCAAAGATGTCACTTTGAAGCTTAACGTGTGCATGAACCAGACTATTGTAATTTGAATTGCATCCTACGCATGTGAAAATGGGAACTACATAAATATGGCCATAAAATTGACATGTTTAAATTAGGGAGTTGATGAACATTATTGAATTAACTACTAGAAGACAGAACACATCTGTCTTGGAAGAAGTACAGCTGGAATACTCCTTAGAAGTGAAGATTGTGAGACTTTTCAGACTTACTTTGGACATATTGTCAGAAAAGACCAATCTCTGCAAATGATATCATGCTCAGTTGAGGTCAGTGAAAAAGAGGAATACCCTCAATTAGATGGATTGACACAGTAGCTGAAACAATGGAATCAAGCATAAATACTATTGAGAGGATGGTGAAGGACTGAACAACATTTTGTGCTGTTATATATAAGGTTACTATGAGTTAAAGCTGACTCCAAGGCACCTAACAATAGTATAATAACAAATATCTATGAATACAAAATTGAATATAAGAAAGAGACAAAAATGCACAAATGAATCATTCTCACAAATATTTATTGAGCACTGGGTGCTAGTGATAAAAATCAAGAACAAATTCAAGCCCTTATTCCAAATAGTACAAGAGAGAGGACATGGGAATTGAAAGCTGGGAGGGTAGCTGTCATTTACTGGGTTATGGGACAAGATGTGACTTTTGGGAGTTTGCTTTATTTATGACACAGAGTTATGGAATATTTTTATTTTATTTTTCATGATTTCCTAGACTTCCCAATGTTTCTGCAATGAGCATGTGCTGTTTTTCTTAATCACAATGTGTACTTTAAAAACCAGTATATAATATGTTGTCTTCAAGAGAAACATCTCACACATAGAACCCCCCCCCAAAAAAAAAAACAGATTAAAAGTCAAAGGATGGAAAAAAAAAAATACACCAAGCTAATTTCAATAAAAAACAAACAGGAGTGGCAGTACTAATCTCTGATAAGATAAACTCTAAGGCAAAAACCAGCATAATAGATAAATATGGACATTATCTCAAGATTAAAGGGACAATTGAACAAGAATACATAACCATAATAAATACCTATGCTCTCAGTGAAAGAGCTCCACAATATATAAAGCAAACTCTAATAGATTTGAAGAAAGAAATAGGCAAATATACAATAATAGTGGGTGATTTTAATACACTGCTTTCAAGAATGCATAGAACAATCAGAAAGAAACTTCACAGAGACACAGAAGAACCAAACAACACAATCAGCCAACTGGACCTCATATATGTGCACAGAGCATTCAACACAACAACAACACAATACACATTCTTTTCCAGTGGACATGGAACATTCTCCAGAATAGATCATGTATTAGGCCACAAAACAAATCTCCATAAATTTACAAATATCAAAATACTACAAAGCATCCTCTCAGACCACAATGCTATCAAATTAGAAGTCAACAAAAGGAAGACCAAGCAAATAAAGTCAAATACATGGAAACTGAATAACACTCTACTGAAAAGTGACTGGGTAGTAGAAAAATTAAATGTGAACTCACGTTTTTCGGGACAAGGCAAAAGCAGTGCTGAAAGGACAATTTATTGCAATGAAAGCACATATACAAAAAGGAAAAAAACAAACAAACAAAATTAACACAGCATCTACAACAATTAGAAACAGACCAACAGTGGGAACCTACAGCCACCAAAATAAAATAAATAATAATGATTAGAGCAGAAATAAATGAGATAGAAAAGGGAAAAAGTATAGAAAAAATCAACAGGACAAGAAGCTGGTTCTTTGAAAGGATTAACAAAATTGACAGACCATTGGCAAACTTAAAAGAAACAAGGGAGAAGACACAAATAACTTGCATTAGAAACCACATGAGCGATGTTACAATGGAAATAAAGGAAATCAAAAGGCTGTTAACAGAATGATACAGAATGATACAACAGAAGAGTTGTACTCCAACAAATTTGAAAACTTAAAAGAAATGGATACATTTTTAGAAAAACACAACCTACCAAAACTTAAACATAGTGAAGTAGAAAACCTGAACAGACCCATAACAAAATTATAACTTGATCAGGTCATAAGAAAACACCCAAAAAAAGAAGTCTAGGCCCAGATGACTTCACTGGTGAGTTCTACCAACATTCATGGAAAAACTGTCACCAAGTCTACTCAAATTATTCCAGAATATAGAGGATGAAAAAAACTTCCTAATACATTTTATGAAGCAAGCATAACCTTAAATCTAACCAGGGAAAGATGTCACAAAGAAAGAAAGGTATAGATCAATATCCCTCATGAACATAGATGCAAGCATTCTCAACAAAATCCTAGCCAACAGAATCTAGCAACATATCAAAAAGATAATGCATCATGATCAAGGATGTAAGGATGAATCAACGTTAGAAAAATGATCAACGTTATCCACCATATAAATAAGAAAAAAAGAAAAGAACCACATGATCATATCGATTGATGCAGAAAAGGCATTTGGCAAAATCCAACATCCATTCCGGATAAAAACACTCAACAAAATAGGAATTGAAGGGAAATTCTTCAACATAATTAAGAGCATATATACAAAACCAACAGCTTACATTACTTTCAATGGAGAGAAACTGAAAGCCTTCCCTCTGCAAACAGTAACCAACAAGGATGACCTTTGTCACCACTCCTATTCAATATTGTGCTGGAAGTCTTAGCAAGGGCTATAAGGCAAGACAGGGAAATTAAAGGCATCCAAATTGGCAAAGAGGAAGTAAAATTCTCTCTATTTGTAGAAGATAGGATCCTATACATAGAAAACCCCAAAGACTCAGTAAAAAAAAACCTCATTAGAAGATTAAGCAAAGTGGCAGTATATAAGATCAACATTTTGTTGTTGTTGTCAGGTGCCATCGAGTAGGAACTGACTCATAGCGACCCCATGCACAGCAGAACTAAACAATATCCGATCCTGGGCCAACCTCACT
>NW_006408691.1:6349061-6380532 GCF_000296735.1 Chrysochloris asiatica | reverse complement strand
AGCACTATTTACAATAGCAAAAAGATGGAGACAGCCAAAGTGCCCATCAACTGAAGAATGGATAAACAAACTGTGGTACATACACAAAATGGAATATTAGGCTACCATGAAGAATAACAAGGAAGCTACAAGCCACCGCATAACATGGATGAACCTTGAGGACATTTATGTTGAGTGAAATTAGTCAGTTAGAAAAGGATAAATACTGCATAGGGCCACTACTGAAAATGACTAAGAAAAATAACCCATACTAAAGGGGGTAAAGAGTCTTTCCTGTTTTTTGGGATGTGGGGGGTGGGGTGAGGAGAGGAAGGGGAAGGTGGAGCACAGGATTGGGAATACACACAGGATAGTTTTGGTGCTAGGGAGGGAGGCAATTCACGAGATGGGAGAGAAGAATGGAAGAACAAAGTGGATGGGAAAATAATTATGCAGATTCTCATCAGCTAAGTGGGACAGAGGTAAATAATGATGTATGCACAACCTTGGAAAAAGAGGGCTTTGGTATACAGGGAATGAGACATAGTTGCAACGGGAAAGAGGGAAGAAATAATGTTTACATGCTTGACTGTCGTTTGAATCTTGGTTTCCCTGGCATCCCATTATAAAATAGATACTTGAGAGAGAAAAAGGAATAGCCAGAAATATCACCATACAAAGCTTGTAAGCCCGTCTTCTGCCTGTAACTGATTATTGTTGTAGTTGCTAGATGCCATCTAGTTGGTACCTACCCATAGAGACACTTTGAACAGCAGAATGAAACACTGCCCGAACCTGGGCCAACCTCATTACTGTTGCCCTTGAGTACATCAATGCTGCCACTTGGCCAATCCATCCTGTGAGGGGACTTCCTCTTTTTCTCTGACCCTCGTCCTTATCAAACATGATATCCTTCTCCAGCGACTGGTCCTTCAAGACCATATGTACAAATTATGAGAGACGAAGTTTGGCTATATTGGCCTCCAAGGAGCACTCTGGCTATACTGCTTCCAACACAGATCTATTGGTTCTTTTGGCAGCCCATAGCACTTTCAATATTCTCCTCCAACACCATAACTCAAAAGCATCAATTTTTCTATGATCTTCCTTATTCACTCACCAGCTTTTACATGCATATGAGGTCATTGAAAATATCTTGACTTGAGTCAGGCATGCCTTAGTCATCCAGCTGACATCTCTGCTCTTGGTGAAGTCCATATGTGTATTAATCTCTTATGCTGTCTAAAGAATGTATTTGAAATGAATAATTCATTGGATTTGCAGAGTTCTTTCATGAGATCCTTCAGCATCATTTCTACCACCAAGGTCATATTTTCCAACTACTGATCCTTCCTCTTTGCTCCCAACCTTTGCATTCCAATCACCAGTAATGATCAATACATCTTGATCGCATGTTTGATCAATTTCAGATTGAAGAAGTTGGTAGTATTATTCAATTTAATCCTCACTGGCTTTAGTGGTTGGTGCATAAATTTGAATAATAGTGGTATTAACTGGGCTTCCCTGTAGGCTCATGGGAATTATTCTATCAGTGATAGCATTGTAACTCATGGCTGATCTGGATATATTCTTTTGACAATGAATGCAGCACCATTCCTCTTCAATTTGTCATTTCTGGCATTGTAACCATGTGGTAATCAGATTCAAAATGGCCAATACCAGTTCATTCAGCTCACTAAAGCCTAAGTTAGCGATGTTTATGTGCTCCATTTCATTTTTGACAACTTCCAGTTTTCCCAGATTTATAGTTCATACATCCCATATTCCAGTTTTTCAATGGATATTGACAGCTTTTTATCTTCATTTTGAGTTGTGTCCCTTCAGCAAATAAAGGCCCCATGAACTTTTCTCTCACAGGCTTTACTCCATTCATGTCATCATGGTCAACTTTACTTTGAGGAGGCAGCTCTTCCCCAGTCGCATTTTGTGTGCAATCCAACTTGAGGGGCTCATTTTCTGGAATATATCTGACAGTGTTTCTCTGCTATTCATAAGGTTTTCAGTGACTAAATATTCAGAAGTGCTTTGTCACTCCTTCTTCTTAGTCTGTCTTCATCTGGAAGCTCATCTGAAACCTGTCCACCATGGGTGGTGATGGTATTTAAAATACTGGTAGCATAGATTTAAATACTGATGGTATTTAAAATACTGGTAGCATAGATTTCAGAATCACGGCAAGTCACAAGCCAACACAGTACAACAAACTGATAGATGAATGGTGGACTGGAACAGATAGGAATACCTAAAATGGGGCTACAGCATGCCCAGTGAAGGAGACTTCCTGCAGAGCTTGTGCATTACATAATATCATAGGTGGAATCCTGAACCTCAACCAGAATCTTCTGAGGTGGAGAATTTCCACTTGAAAGGATAAGCAGATCAGCTTGCAGCAGCTAGACGAATACAAGATACTTTTTGAAAGAAAGACCGACAGAAAAAATACAAAACAATATAGGCAGTGTGACTGATTACTTCAAGAACAAGCAAGTTGCTCACCCAGGAGACATCAAGGAAAGTGGTTGGGTCCCCTCAGGGCAAACCCCCTTTCAAGACTAAGACTCAATGAGAACACATGCTCTGATTGGTGACCACGTTCATCACCATTAAAGGGAATTGAGGGAAAATCAGCAATGTAGCTGCCAGCTAAGCTCTACAACGTTCAATAGACTCCAGTGAGCCATGGTGGAAACCTAGTTGGCCAGTAGTGTGGAAAGACCTGGAGACTCTTGGGCTCAGAGTCAATAACATAGTCACAGAGCACTAGAGTGGAGAGACAAGCATCCAGCTGATAAGAAGAGAGGGCATATGCATAAGAACACCCACACTTGCAGATAATACCCACTTGACCTGGCTTCAATGACTGGATGATCAGAGCTCAACTAGAAGAAGAAAGAAGAGGAAAAAAAGAGTAATCTGATACAATTTGATGAACTTGACCTACACCTATGAATTCAGTAGTTCAAAAGAGGGAACAAATCTTTACAGCAAGGATATTCCCACTCCCTTCATACACAAAGTAGACAGGGATGGGCAACTTGGACATTAAGTACCCAAAATGGAGGGGCTACAAAGGCAAGAAGTGACTGGCTTACAAGATTTCAAGAGGGAGCCTAGATTCAGAGGGCATGCAGGGAAGTAGAAACTCCACTGAGTAGTATCCAATCTGTCTGGGCAGGGCTGATGAAAGGAAATGGGGATCGGTCTCTTGTGATACAATAGTGAAGTATTGCTATCAGGACTGATTGTGAGGGTTGGTAATGTAAAGGTAGGTATTTTGTAGCAAAAGGAGGGGAGTGATTGACTTTGCAGTCTAGCAGTGGAGGTCCCTGGGACCATCAAGGGACAAGAGTGGAGAGTGGGACCCTAACCAGAGAAGCAGTGACACCAGAGATGGAGGCAGAGACAATGACATTGAGAGATGGAACAGCTGGGGACTTTAGACCCAGAGAGGAAGAGGGGCTGTGGGCTGACAAATGGGGGCAAACTTGCAGGGTATGCCCTTCGGTTGGTTGATGATGCATGGAGGGGATTGTAACCATGGAAATGAAATGATATACGATAGGATGAATGTAAAGCTAATGTTCTCCCATGTAAACGATCACATAATTGACAATAAAACATTTTAAAAAAGGAAAAGAAAATGTGTGTATAATTTTATATATTAAATATATTAGAATTTTTTAGAGATAATAACTAAAATGACTTCCTTGAATGAATAGTCCAACAAAAATTAGTGATAAGTCCATTTACAAGAACCAACAACTTTAAACCAAGTCATTAATTGTTGTTGTTAAGTGCTGTCAAGTTGGTTCCGACTCATACCAACTCTCTATAAGTTTTCTGAGGAGTAGGTGATGAGTTTTAACCACTCATCTTGCAGTTCAAACTGACCTTGATGTTGACTGCTTATCCTATGGCACCACACTAGGATTCTAATCAATTATTAGACACACTTTCTTGGTTTTGTTTGGTTTGGTTTTTCAGCATGAGTTACCAATACTTACAAGCATGAATCAGGAGCAATTGTTCAATCAGGAAAAGCCATTTTAATATTCAGTGGATGCAATACTAGAGATGCTAACTAGTCCATGCCAAGAAATTCAGAAGGCAGGTACCTGGCTTATCAACTGGAAGAGATCCCTATGCTGTCCATTTCAAGGAAAGATATGCTAACAGGATGCAGAAAGTAATGAACAATACCAAAATCACATGCAAGTAAAATCTTACTAAAGATAATTTTAAAATGGTGGCAGCAATACTTTGACGGGGAACTGCCAGAAATTCAAGCCAGATTCAGAAGAGACTATAGAATGAGGGGTATCATTGCTAATGTCAGATGGATCTGGTCTGAAAGCAGAGAATATTGTTAGGTGTTTGTCTGTATTTTATGGACTATGCAAAGCAATTCAACTGTATGGATCATAACAAATGATGGATAACATTTCTAAGAAAGAAAATTCCAGAACATTTGTGCACATGTAGAACCTGTACATAGATCAAGAGGCAGCCATTTGAAAAAACAATACAATACTGCTTTTGTTGTTGTTAAGTGCCGTCGAGTCCATAGCGACCCTGTATAGGATTTCCAAGGAGTAGCTGTTGAGCTTGAGCTACTGACCTTGCAGTTCAAATGACTTTGCAGTCTGACGCATTAGCCCACAGAGCCACACCAGGACTCTTACAAGGTTTAAAATCCAGAAAAGTGTACATCATGGTTGCATCATTTCACTGTATTTATTCAGTCTGTCACAAAACTGGACTATATGAAGAACAGGGTACCAGGGCTACAGGAAGACACTTAATAACTTGGAATATACATATGACACAACCTTGCTTGCAGAACGTGAAGAGGACTTGGGCAATTACTGATGAAGACCAAAAAGACTGCAGTCCAGTATGGAAGAATAAATAAACAATAAGTGGACTGATAAGAAGCATCATGATAAACAGAGAAAATATAAAAGTTGTCAAGGATTTATTTCACTGTAATTGAATCTAAAATCAATGCTCATGGAAACTTTTTGTTGTTAGGTGCCATCGAGTCGGTTCCAACTCACATGCCTATGAGGATATTGAAAATACCATGGCTTTGATCAGGCACACCTTAGTCCTTCAACTGACATCTTTGCTTTTGAACACTTTAAAGAGGTCTTGTACAACAGATTTGCCTAATACAATATTCCATTTGATTTCTGGACTGCTGCTTCCATGAATCAAGTTGATGGTGGATCCAAGTCAAATGAATTCTTTGATAACTTTAGTCTTTTCCCCATTTATTATGATTTTTTTTTGTCTAGTGGCAAGGATTTTTGTTTTCTTTACAATGAGGTGTAACCCATACTCAAGGCTGTGGTCTTTGGTTTTCATCAATATTTTAAGTTCTCTTCACTTTCACCACGCAAGGTTGTACCATCTGCATACTGCAGGTTGTTAATAAGTTTTTTCCTCCATTCCTGATGCCACATTCTTTATCATATGATGCAACTTCTTGGATTATTTTCTCAAAAAAAAAAAAAAAAGATTGAATTACAAATACAAGAAAAATGCAAATACAGATTGAATAAATATAGTAAAACAATGCAGCCTGGCACATGCTTTTTCTGATTTTAAACCATTATTGCACCTAATAGCAACAACAGGGGTAATAATGTAATGATTAAGTTCTTGGCTGCTAGCCCAAATGTTAGAGGTTTGAACACACACAGCATGTCTGTAAGAGAAGAATCTACAGATCTGCTCCTATAACCTATGGGGCGGTTCCACTCTATCAAATGGATAACTTGATAACACACAGCAATTGCAACCATGACAAATATTTCATGACAAAACATAACCTACACTTAGTTGCTCTTCATCTGCTTCCTTTATAGTTTTGTAGCATCTACAAACATATTATCTAACTTTGTTTACTGAGTTTGGCATCAGGAGGATTGATGTTGTTGTTGTTAGGTGCCATTGAGTTGGTTCTAACTCAAAGCAGGCTTATGCACAACAGAATGAAACAAGGCCTGGTCCTCGGCCATCCTCACGATTGTTGTTACTCTTGAGCCATTTCTGCTGCCATAGTTTCAATTCATCTCATTAGCATTCTCCATTTTTTTTTCATTGAACTTCCACTTTACCAAGCATGATGATACTAAAAGTGCCCTGGACTGCCAAAAGAACCAATAGATCTATTTTGGAAGACGTGCAGCCAGAGTGCTCCTTGGAGGCCAGGATGGCTAAGCTTCGTCTCTCATACTTAGGACATATTGTCAGGAGAGAACAGTCGCTGGAGAAGGATGTCTTGCTGGGTAAGATGGAGGGTCAGAGAAAAAGAGGAAGACCCCCAACGAGATGGATCAGCTAGGTGGCATCCTTGATGGCATCAAGTGTGGCAGCAGTGGTGGGGTTGGCCCAGGATCGGACATTGTTTTGTTCTGCAGTGCATGGGGTCACTATGAGTGGGTTCTGACTCGATGGCACCTGACAACAACAACAACAATGAGAGATGAATTCTGACCATCCCGGCTGTACTTCTTCCAACACAGATTTGTTTGTTCTTCTGGCAGACTATGGTACTTTTAATACTCTACTCCAACACCATAACTCAAATGCATCAATTTTTCTATGGTCTTCCATAATCATTGTCCAGTCAGGAGGATAGTGTTCTTCAAACCAAGGTTTCCCTTTCTGAATTCTTTCACTGTGATCATCTGGTGGGGATGATGGACTATATGGTATACACATAATATATTTTTTGGGTACTTATAATCTGTAATCCTCACAATATTTTTCAATTGCCTTCATGCATGTGACATATCTTTGTTATGCGTGCAGTTTGAGAGCACACATATTAATCTTCAAAACCCTGTGGAAGTAGCAACTCCAGCATCTGAGGAAATAGAGCGATAAACAGACTGCAGAAAGCATGTTTTTCTCCTCTCTTTATGCTTGTTCAGACTTACCTCATACCATATTTTAAAATAATATTTTGAAGACTAAGGTGTGCATGACCCAAGCCATGGTATTTTCAATAACCTCATATGCATGTGAAAGCTGGAAAGTGAATAAGGAAGATCATAGAAAAATTGATGCTTTGAGTTATGGTGTTGGAGGAGAATATTGAAAGTGCCATGGGCTGCCAAAAGAACAAACAGATCTGTGTTGGAAGAAGTGCTGCCAGAGTGCTCCTTGGAGGTCAAGATGGCCAAATTTTGTCGCTCATACTTTGGACATATTGTCAGGAGGAACCAGTCATTGGAGAAGGATATCATGTTTGGTAAGGTGGAGGGTCAGAGAAAAAGAGGAAGACCGCCAACAAGGTGGATTGGCCAAGAGGCAGCATCGATGGACTCAAGCGTGGCAGCAGTAATGAGGATGGCCCAGGATCGGGCAGTGTTTCATTCTCTTGTGCATAAGGTTGCTATGGGTCGGTACCAACTCGATGGCACATAACAACAACAACAACTGTTGCTGTTAGTTGTCATCAAGTGATTGTGAATTATAGGATCCTATGTGTGGTGCTATAGGTTAATGCAGCAGACTGCAAAACCATTTGAACTGCCAGGTCAGCAGTTCAAGCTCACCATCTGTTCCTTAGAAACCCTATATAGTGTCACTCTAGATTGGAATCGACTCGACAGCACTCAACAACAACATTTGTTACAGATTAAGTCCATAGGGTCTTCTTGGCTGCAGTCTTTACCAAAGCACAATTGCCAGTCTTTTTTTCTGAAGTACTGCTGGATGGGTTTGAACCACCAATCTTTAGGCTTGTGGCCTAAGGAAACTGTTTGCACCAGGTAGGGACTCCCATCTCCCAGATACTTCTAGATATAACTTTTTATTAATTGTATATGAAATGCTCCTTAGAATTGCATGATCAGAATGATTTTTCAATGTAAGATCCTTTTCCTCAACTTTTGTTGTTGTTGTTAAGTGCCATCGAGTCGGTTCTGACCCATAACAACCCTGTATGGGGTTTCTGAGGAGCAGTTGGTGAGGTTGAACCACTGACCTTGCAGTGTAAAGGACTTTGCAGTCTGATGCATTAACCCACAGCACAACACCAGGACTCCTTAATTTATAGAGGTTATTATCTTCTATAGTGTTTATGAAGGGACTTCAAAACACTTGTGATTTTACTAAATTTCAAGCCTAATTTTTTATAAGTAGATAGGCTGGTTTATCTTTCTGAGTCTCTTCAGAGTGTATTCAAATCTCTAACCTTTCATAGTAAAAATAATCCCCGGATATGGGCAAGGCTGAATTTAGAGGGAAAACCATCAGGAAGTGTCCTTTGGGATCATGCTCTGAACAGAAAGTGATATACCCAATGTCAGGTTTTACTGAATGAGAAGGAAAAGTAAAATGATCACTTCCAAACTAGAGAAGATTTTGCATTCTGACATGTGGTGTGACTTGCTGACCAAAGTCTTGATATGGACAGCTAAAGAAATTGTGATGGGAATTAGAGACAGCAAGTGGAGAGTAAGTCAAAACAATTGACTTCACAAGACAGAATCAGTGGGACAATATTTAACTCTTGAACTGTCATCTTGTCCTCTGTGTCTGGTAGGCACTATGGTTTGGGTCCTCTCTAGCCCTCTAAGTACTCACCCTATTGGTTGACCACCACTTGTGTAATGACCAGTTTACCATGGGCAAAACCTCAAGCATACCAAAAGACTGCCCCCAGGCTACTTGCTAACTCTTTAGGGAGGAAATTAAGAAAAGGAAACTCATTTTCTTTTGCAATACTGCCTGGTGCCAGTACATTTGTTCTAGGGACCAAGAACACTGGCCCATAAATGGGCTCCTGTCTTTAACACCATTTTACAAGTAGATCTCTTTTGCAAAAGAGAAAGAAAATGGGAAGAGATTCCCTATGTACTTTATGGTTTGATACTAAAACCCCAAGAGGAATGGAGAAAAGACTGTAGAAGAGGCTACTGCTGTGAAATCAAAGGGAAAAGTCCTCTCCAGGTATTGGTTTTTAAATCTGACACTTCCAATTAGCCTGAAGACATCCTAGATGACCTGCTTTATAGTGGGGGCAGAGGTGAGTGCTCTGTTCCTCAAGCTGTACTTCCATTTTTCACTAATACCTCTACATCCTCCCCCTTCCATTGGCCTGACTCAGTCACCATCCCTACATTACCCCCGTCTTATGAAGGTCAACAGTGCCTAACCCCCAATTGCTGGCCTTTACCTTTACCCACTGCTTCCCTCCCAGCCTACCTTGAACCCTGATCTCTTTCCAGTGGGTCTGAGATCAGGGTATTGTTAAATGCCATTTGTGATTAGCAGTGACTGTGTAAGGGTTCCCAAGGAGCAGCTGGTGGATTTGAACCACCAGCCTTGTTGTTCAGCAGTCTAATGCTTATCCTAGAGTGCCACCCCAAGACTCCAAAAGTACCTTTGTTGCTGTTGCTGTTGTTAAGTGCCATTGAGTCAGCTCTGACATATAGTGCCATTGAGTCAGTTCTGACTCAAACCCTATATAAGGTTTCCAAGGAGCAGCGGATTGGTTTAAACTACTGGCCTTGTAGTAGTTTAAACATTACATCTGAAGTAAAAAAGTACTAAAATCTCCCCCAATATTCTAGAAATAGGCTTATACACCCTGAGGGAAGTACCTGGGGAAGGCGAAAGCCAGCTGAAGGCCCTAGTTCCCTTTTCCATGTCTGATTTAGGGCATTGCAAAGAGAAACTAGGGAGTGTGCTAAAAGACCCTGAGAAAATTGAGATGAATTCCAAAACCTGTCCCTTAACTTCTTCCTTTACTTGGAGGGACATGGAAACAATATTCACTTTTTGTTTGACCATTAGAAATTTAAACACTTAGTAGTTATTTCATGATGTTAAAAAAAAAAAAAATACTGTTAATCTTTTAGACCCAGTTCAATGTATTTTGGTTATGCTTTGTAAAAGATTCCTTATCATTGTCATTAATATACTAAAATATTTATAGACAAAAATATATAACTTAAGATATATCCTTCAAAATAATATACTAGGAGGCTAGGGATAGGGCAGAGATGAAATAAGATTGGTTATGAGTTGATAATTATCACTGGGTGCTAGAGGAAAGGGGAGTCATTATATAATACCTTCTACTTTGTCTATCTTTGGAATTCTCCACAAGGTTTTGTTTTGTTTTTTAAATGAGGCAATTCAACAGTTACAATGAATTTTTGTTTTTATCCAGTTTATTCATTGATTTCTAAGAATGGCTAGTTACAAATTTACAGTCATGACAAGATACTAAACTTAAAGAAGGCATTATTATAATAGCATAATAATTTTAATAGCATTAAAAAAACAAAGTTTGAATTTTTAATGTGCATAAAGAAAGATTCTCATTTTTCAAAACCTTCATTCTTTGTCCTACATATTATAAGCATCTTAATTGCATTATGTACATAGTTTTTAAAAATGATTTTAACAAATTCAAACACCTAGTAACTTGTGTGTTAGAAGGGATAAAGAGATGTGTATCCGGAACAGTCAATTATGACAAATTTAAAGTGATTACTCACGGGGAAGAAGAAAATTCCTTAACCTGCTTGAGCAGGCTGGCTGAGGCATTCAGAAAGTATACAAATGTTGACCCAGATTTGGATACAGGGAGAGTGGTCCTCAGTATGCACTTCTTGACTCAGACCTACCTAGATATTAGAAGAAAATTAATAAAGGTAGAGATGGGATCTGACACCCTTTATCCTGACTAGTGGAGGAGGCCAACATGCATTAATAACTGTGATAAGGCTGAAGATAACCTGTTGTTGTTTATAAGTGTCGTTGAGTCAGTTCTGACTCATAGTAATCTTGTATAGGGTTTCCAAGAAGTGGATGGTAAGCTTGAACCACCAACCTTGTAGTTGAAACCGACCTTGAGTTTAGTGAATTAACCAGCAGCACTACACCAGGATTCCAAAGACAACCTAGAGGACAGAAAAAACAAAAACAACTTGAGAAACAAGGCCAACTCTTTACGATGTCCAGTTAATTTTACCTCCCTCCCACCTTGGCAAAATCCTTTTGGCTACAGCAGTGGAAGAAGATAACAGAAGAACAACCCGAGGCCTCTGAGCAGGTAATCTTGATCCTAACTAATGTCACAACTGTGGACAGATGGGGCACTGGCACCCAGAGTATCTGGAATGTCCTACAACAGGGCACAGTGTTGACCCTTTCTGGTCAAAGATCCCAGCCCCAATTACACAGGCTCATACCCCTCCAACATGCACTGATGGTGCCCAAAGTTTAGCTATGCTCCCAACAACAAAATCATTGTCATCACTATGGCTGAGCCTCAGATGTCAAGTGAAGTGGAAGGTAAGACTATTTTATTCTTGTTTGACATGGGAGAAACTTTCTCTGTCTAGCCAACCTTATTTTGGCCCTTGTCCTCCATTAAATACAGGGTTATGGGGGTGGAAGGAAAATCCCAGTCAAAACCCTTGAAACCCATTGTTATTCCATTTCAAGATAACTTCTTTCTACATGCTTTTGTTTGCATGCCTGTAAAAAACCATGTGGATACCATGTCTGACTACGCTGGCTTCACAAGGGAGAAAGAGAACTAAACTCAAAATCAACCCAAGGTTTATTCCCATGGAGTGAAGATCAGACATGCTTCCACCCTATGACCCTCTTTACCCTATTCTGACACCAAGCATTCCTCCCATGGGATTCTGCTTCATATCTGGGTTCAATAATCCATTGCAATGGCCACACAGAACTCATAATAATGCTCATGATTATAAGGTTTATTAGGGATGTGAATAGGGTACAATTTAGGATCAAAACAAACTCAGGACAAAGCAGTTCTCCAGTCAGAAACACCTCTTGGTGGCCATACTGCAGGCACGCCTCACTCTTGTTTTCAACTTCTGAGCCATGTGGTCCCTTGACCTCTGCCCTGCTGGAGCATGTATTACAAAATTCTTTTTACCAGTGAATGCACACAGGGTACATTCTTCAAGCCAGTCTTCTGCCCCTAGGCACTCAGCTTTACACAGTCCGTATAAGCCTAGAAACCAAAGCTGCTCTGTATTTCCATGCTATCAAGTCTTCTGTTGTCTCTGTTGTCTTGACAGTCACCTCTATCATCCCCTCTCTCATCATCTCTGGAGTCACTGTTTCTCTAGGTAGGGGATCTCATGTGTCACTCATGCTCTTCCTTCTTGATGATCCTGGGATCTTCTGTCTCTGCTTCTGAGATGGCTCATTTTTGTAAAGTACAGTTAGAGGGTAAAACTAACTAATCCAAACTTTGGAGTCCTATATATCTTATTTGCATGGTCCCACCAATCCCTTGGTGGGAATTAAGAAGACTTTGGATAGGAAAGACATACTAAGTAAATTCAAAGCACCACAATACCTGAGTGCACAATCACCCTTGATGGAGAGAAATTTTAATCTCAAACCAGGGGCCCAAATCTCTAAATCAAAGCACAGTACTTGAGATTCATGCTGCCCTAGAAAATTATGGCATTAACCCCTGAAAGAAAAAAAAGTAACTGCTATACTGAGGGTCCCCTCAATTAAGAGATAGTAAAAGAATTTCTGGGAATGACAGAGTTTTGAATCCCTAACTTCAGTCTATTGCAAATCCATTATATGAAGCTCTACAGGGAGAAGAGAAGACACAATTAGTATGGACCTCTGAATGTGAGGTTGTCTTCAACATGCTCAAAACTCTCCTTGAGGGAGCCTCAGCCAGGCTGATACAGTGATACAGCAATAAAAACCGCAGAGTGTCTGGAAAACACGTGACAGATTTTACACTTTTCTATCCTCCTCTCTCCTGTGGCACCCTCACCGCCCAGCCCAGACACCTTCAGGTGGGTGGGAGCACACCCCCAAAAAGGTCCAGCATTATACTCACAGTTTTCCCACAGCACAGGGAGGAAGTTCCTGGGAGCCCCATTAGTCTTGCAGCCTGATCCTTTGGCTGCTTCTTATGACATCTGACTCTGGGACCCAGACCTAAAGTTGACCTGGGTGGGACCCATTATACCAGACATATGTACCAAGAAAAAGCAGGCCTGGCCATATAGCCAAAACATATGTCTACCTTGTAAAACTTCAATATAAAAGGCAAAAGCCAACAGCAACTATTATATACAAGGATGCAGCTATTTTTAGAATTATGCTATGCAGACACAGATACTTAATTCACCTTCAGAGATAAAAATAGTGGACAATCTTTCTTCTATTCATTTCTCAATATCTATCTGCACACCAGCATGGTAGTGACTAGAGGAGGGGGGCCTGAGTGAGTGGCCACCCCCACCCACCACTGGAGGCTTCTTCAGTGCACACACACTGTCCTGCACAGCAAAGGTTACTGGACAGTGGGCCACAGTTTTATTTTTGTTGTTGAGTGGTGGTCTTTGTCTCTGCTTTTATATTGTTTCTGTTTTTAGTCATTTTGGTGTCACTTTTTTCCTAGGGGTGGGGACGTTCTCCCCCACATTACCCAAGAAGAGACAGCAATCATGTCCATATAGTCACGCTACAAGCATATCCCATAATATCCCACCATCTGGACAGGAGCCAATTACAGCTGATAGGCATTACACATAAAAAGGAAAGCCTATTTTCAGATCACATCTACCAGGAGACACTCAGTAAGCTTAACAACAAAGCAACATATATTCATTTAAGCATTAAAAACCCACCTAACTACTGGGAATGTCCAAGAAAAAACAACAAAAGATCTCAGGACATGTATAAAAAAAGAAAAGAGTAACTGAGACAAATGAGCTGAAGGCATACATAGACTCCCCACTATAACAAGAACAGGCTTTCTATCTGCCTGAGAAGGAACTCAGAAGAATGATATGGAGAAAAATTCAAATGCTCCAAAGAGGGGTCAAGGAAAATAAGGAAGAAGTCAGGCAAGTGCTACAGGAACAATCAAATAAGATAGATATAGCACTGGGAACTATTCAAAATCTGCAAAAAGAGGTCCAGATGATTAATAATAAAATATCAGATATGGACAATACATTGAAAGGGAAAAGGAGTAGACTGGAAGAGATGGAAGCCAGACCAGCGAGCTAGAAGACAAATTTCTCAATACTGCTAAAACAGAGTAAAACTCTTTCTATTTGCAGATGATATTATCCTATACATAGAAAACCCCAAAGACTCAGTAAAAAAGCTACTAGACATCACTGGAAGATTCAGTAAAGTGGCAGGGTATAAATTCAATACATAAAAATCAGTGGACAGCACTGAAAAGGATATTAGGAAAGCAATGCAATTTACAATAGCTTCCCAAAGAATGAAATATATAGGAATAAATGTAACCAGAGAAACAAAGGACCCATACAAAGAAAATTACAAAACACTATGACAAGAAACCAAAAGAGACTTACAAAAAAGGTTGAATATACCATGCTGCTGGATAGGAAGACTCAATATTGTAAAAATGTCAATAATGCCAAAAGCAATTTACACATATAATGCAATTCCAATCCAGATTTCAACGACATTCTTCAAAGAGATGGAAAAAACTATTACAAAACTTTATATGGAAAGGAAAAATATCAAGGATAAGCACAGCATTCCTTAAGAAGAAAAATAAGGTTGGAAGCCTCTCACTCCCTGATTTCAAATTTTACTACATGGCTACAGTGGTAAAAACAGCCTGGTAGTTGTCCAATGAAAGATACATTGATCAATAGAACAGCATCAAGAATCCAGAAATTAACCCATCCACATAGAGTCAACTGATATTCGACAAAGTGCCTAAATATACTGCATGGGGAGGAGATAGTCTCTTCAACAGATGGCACTGACAGAACTGGAAAGTGATATGCAAAAGATTAAAACAAGACCTTTACGTCACCCCTTATACAAAAACCAATTCAGCATGGATTAAAGACCTACATGTGAATCCCAAAATTATGAAGACCATCAATGAAAAATAGGGACACATGTGAAGGCTCTAATACAGGGCATACACAGACTACAAAACAGTTTGAAAATTACAAACAAAAAAGTGGACAAGATAGATGATTAGACATACTAAACATTTTAAACTTTATGTGCATCAGAAGACTTCACAAAAGAGTAAAAAGGGAACCCACAGAATGGGAAAAAATATTTTGCAATGACACATTAGACAAGTGACTCATTTCTAAAATATATAGGAAACTACAACACCTCTACAAGAAAAAGATAAATAACTCAATTAAAAAATGGGCACAGGACATGAACAGACACTTCACCAAGAAAGAGATCCAGGCAGCCAACAAACATATGAAGAAATGTTCACAATCACTGGCCATTAGAGAGATGCAAATCAAAACAACACTGAGATATCACCTCACACCAGCAATAGCAGCAAAGTTCAAAATAGTAGAGGGCAATAAATGCTGGCAAGGATGCAGAGAGACTGGGATGCTCCTACATCGCTGGTGGGATTGCAAAATAGTCCAATCACTCTGGAAAAAATATAGTGCTTCTTCAGAAGGTTGGAAATAGAGATAACTTATGATCCAGCAATTCCTCTACTTGAGATTTATCCACAAGAAATATAACCATATATTTGTTCCTTGGTTGGGCCTGGGCCTTTGTGACCAGTCTGTGGGCGGGTTGGGCCTCAGGGCAGGCCTTGGCCTCAGTGGGAGTGTCTGGGCCTTGGGAGGGCCTTGGTCTCAGTGGGCAGGCCTGTGCCTTGGGCATTCCTGAGCCTCGGTGGCTTGGCAGAGGGCTGGTCTAGGCTGGGGCAGTAGAGGGCTGGGGGTCCTGGCTGCAGGGAGGTAGTGTTTATATTTGATGACGTAAAAAATGCCTCTCTCAGTCTCTCTGTACCGTGGGTACCCCGAATTTCCTGATATCTGCGCTGATATCCCTCTCTATTTGTTCGGCTTTGTTAGTTTATGCTTTCTTTTTTCTGGAAATGCAGCCTTCTAGTGTGCTTGCTCTATCCCTGCATTCCAAGGTCTGCAGGGGGCAGAGGCACTCACCAGTGCTAGCGAGGAAGCAGGAGCCGCATGCAGGCAGGCAAAAGCTCAAAATGCCTGTAATTCCTCAGCAATTTGATCTTTTAAAAAAACGAGTTCAGAATGTTGAAATATAAGATCTTATGTTTGTTCAAAGGCTGTCTGTCTGCTAGACAGAGGTTTCTTATGTGCGATTCCACTCCTTTTCCCGAGACTGCCCTACCTGAGCTGCCTGGTCATGGAAGTGCCGGAAGTCCTCTCTGCATGATATTCTTAATGTCATCCCACAATTATTCTATTCTTAGATCATTAGTGTCTAATTCATCAAATTTGTTTTTGATAAGACCTCTTAACTCAGATAACATATGCTCAGTGTCATAATTTGCTCTCTTGGACTTGTTTTAATTTTCAACACCTTTAGCCTAAACTTGCATATAATCGATTGATGGTCTGTGCCACAGTCTGCCCTGGGACACAAGTTTGCTGATTATACAGAGCTTTCCCACTATCTCTTTCCACAGATTTAATCAGTTTGATGTCTGTGTATTACATCTGGTGAGGTCCATGTGTATAGTATTCTTTCACGTTGTTTAAAAAAGGTATTTGCAATGAAGAAATCATTGGTCTTCCAAAATTCTATGAGGTGATACCCTACATCATTTCTATCATCGACTCCATGTTTCCCTATTACTGATCCTTCCTCTGCTTTCCAAATCACCAGTAATTATCAATACATCTTAACTGCAAGTTTGATCAATTTCAGAGTGAAAAAGTTGGTTGTTGTTGTTGTTATTGTTAGGAGCCAATGAGTTGGTACCAACTCATAGCGACCCTATACACAATAGAATGAAACATGTCCCGGTCCTGGGCCAACTTCACAATTGCCACGCTTAAGTACATTGATGTTGCCACTTTTTCAATCCATCTTGCTGGGGGCCTTCCTCTTTTTCTCTGGCCCTCCACCTTACCAAACACCTGTCCTTCTACAGAGACAGGTCGCTACTGACAATATGTCTGAAATATGAAAGACGAAGTTTGGCCATCCTGTCCTCCAAGGAGTACTCTGGATGCACTTCTTACAACACAGATCTCTTGGTTCTTGTGGCAACCCATGGCACTTTCAATATTCTCTTCCAACACCATAACTCAAAAGCATCAATTTTTGTATGGTCTTCCTTATTTACTGTCCAGAATTCATATGCATATGTGGTTATTGAAAATACCATGGCTTGGGTCAGGCACAACTTAGTCCTCAAGCTGACATCTTTGCCCTTTAATACTTTAAAAAAGGTCTTGCACAGCAATTTACCTAAAGCATTATATCATTTGATTTCTTGACTGCTGCATCCATGAGTGTTGATAGTTGATCCAAGAAGAATGAAATCCTTGACAACTTCAATCTTTTCTCCATTGATAAGAATGTTGTTTATTGGTCCAGTGGTGAGGATTTTTGGCTTCTCTACATTGAGATGCAATCTATACCGAAGGTTGTGCTCTTTGATCTCCATCAGTAAATATTTTAAGTCTTCTTTACTTTCAGCAAAGAAGATGGTATCATTTGCATATAACAGATTGTTAATGAGTCTTCCTCCAACCCTGATGCCATATTTTTCTTCATATAACCCAGCTTCTCAGATTATTTGCTCAGAATACAGGTTGAATAAGTATGGTGAAAAAAATACAGCCTTGTAGCACACCTTTCTTAATTTTAAATCATTCAGTGTTTCCATGTTCTGTTCAAACAACTGCCCCTTGGTCCTCATGAGCACAATTAAGTGTTCAGGAATAATCATAACTTTGCAATGTTGTCCATAGCTTGTCATGATCCACACAATCAAAAGTCTTTGTGTGGTCAATAAAGCCCAGGTAAACAACTTTCAGGTACTCTGCTTTCAACCAAGATCCAGCAGATATCAGCAATGATATCCCTCATTCTATATCCTCTTCTGAATCCAGCTTGAATCTCTTGAAGTTCTCTGTCAATGTGTGCTTGCAGCAATTTCTGTATTACCTTTTGTAAAACTTTACTTACACAGGATACCAAAGATACTGTCTGATGATTTTCACACAAATATGGATCTCTTCCAATCAGGTGGCCATATAGTTGTCTTCCATGTTTCTTGGCATAGATAAGTGAGTGCCTCCAGTGCAGCCTCATTTTCTTGGAAGTTTTCAATTTATATTCCATCAATTCCTGGTGCCTTGTTCTTTGCCAGTTCCATTAATGCACCTTGGACTTCTTCCTTTGGTATCATTGGCTCTTGATCAGATGCTACCTCTTGAAACTGTTGAACATTAACCATTTCCTTTTGGCACAATGACTCTGTGTATTCCTTCCATCTTCTCTTGATGCATTCTGCATCATTCAATAAATTGCCCTGAAAATCTGTTCAATAAAAAGTCAAGGCTTGAATTTTTCCTTTAGTTCCCCCAGCTTGAGAAGTGCTGAGTGTGTTCTTCTCTTTCGGTTTTCTGACTCCATATCTTTGCACATTTCATTGTAATATTTGATTTTGTCTTCTCAAGCTGACCTTTGAAATTTTCTTCTCAACTGACTGACCTTTGTCTTCTCAAGCTGACCTTTTAAACAGTTGTTAGAATTATTCAATTTCATCATCACTTATTTTAGTGGTTGGTGCATAAATTTGAATAACAGTTGTGTTAGCTGGTCTTCCTTGTTGGTGTATGGATATTATCCTCTCACAAAGTGTGTTGTGCTTTAAGATAGACCTTAAAATGTTCTTTTTACAGAAAGCAACAAAATATGGAAGAAATACAGAGTTGCTTTAACAAAAACAAATGGTTGAGGTTCAATGATTGGATGAGATAGTTTATGATCAAAAGCCAATGATGCTAAAGGAAGAAATCCAAGGTGCACTGAAGGCATTGGCTCAAGGAATTGATGGAATATAAACTGGACTCTCGTTCCAGAGGCCGTGGAACGAGAGATATCATTGCTGATGTCCGATGGATCTTGGCTGAAAGCAGAGAATATCAGAAGGATGTTTACCTGTGCTTTATTGACTACGCAAAGGCTTTCGATTGTGTGGATCATGACAAGCTATGGACAACATTGAGAAGTATGAGTATTCCAGAACACTTAATTGTACTTCTAAGAAATCTGTACCTAGACCAAGAAGCAGTTGTTCGAACAGAACATGGGAACACTGAAAGTTTTAAAATTGCGAAAGGTGTGAGACAGGGTTGTATTCTTTCACCATACTTGTTCAACCTGTATGCTGAGCAAATAATACGAGAAGCTGGGTTCTATGAAGAAAAACGTGGCATCAGGATTGGAGGAAGACTCATTAACAACCTGCGATATGCAGATGATACAACCTTGATCGCTGAAAGTGAAGAGGACTTGAAATATTTACTTATGAAGATTAAAGAGCACAGCCTTCGATATGGATTGCATCTCAATGTCAAGAAAACAAAAATCCTCACCACTGGACCAATAAACAACATTCTTATCAATGGAGAAAGGATTGAAGTTGTCAAGGACTTCATTCTTCTTGGATCAACTATCAACACTCGCGGAAGCAGCAGTCAAGAGATCAGACGACGTATTGCACTGGGCAAATCTGCTGCACAGGAACTTTTTAAAGTATTGAAGAGCAGAGATGTCAGCTTGAGGACTAGGGTGCGCCTGACCCAGGCCATTGTGTTTTCAATAGCCTCATATGGATGTGAAAGCTGGACAGTGAATAAAGAGGATCGTAGAAGAATTGATGCCTTTGAGTTGTGGTGTTGGAAGAGAATACTGAGGGTGCCATGGACTGCCAAAAGAACCAATAGATCTGTTTTGGAAGAAGTGCAGCCAGAGTGCTCCTTGGAGGCCAGGATGGCTAGGCTTCGTCTCTCCTACTTTGGACATGTAGTCCGGAGGAAACAATCGTTGGAGAAGGATGTCATGCTGGGTAGGGTGGAGGGTCAGAGAAAAAGAGGAAGACCTCCAACGAGATGGATCGGCCAGGTGGCATCATTGATGGACTCGGGGGTGGCAGCGGTGGTGAGGTTGGCCCAGGATCGAACATTGTTTCGTTCTGCTGTGCATGGAGTCGCTATGAGTCGGTTCCGACTCGATGGCACCTGACAACAACAAAACTGGACTCTTTCAATAAATTGAATCAACAGTAAAGGCACTCATTCATCTATGTCAATAAATTTGCAATACATCTACTAGGCCAAATGATTGGAAGAGATCCATGTCTGTGCCCATTTCAAAGAAAGGTGACCCAATGGAATGTGGAAACAAATAAAATATTATCATTAATATCACATGCAAGTAAAATTTTGGTAAAGTTATTTCAAAAGCAGCTACAGCAGTACATTGACAGGTTGCTGCCAGAGGTTCAGCCTGTATTCAGATGGGGACATGGAATGAAGGATATCATTGCTGATGTCAGATGGATCTTGGATAAAAGCAGAGTATACCACAAAGATGTTTATATTTTCTTTATTGAGTATGTAAAGGATTCCAATTGTGTGTATCATGACAAACTATGGACATTACACAGAATAAGTATTCAGGAATACTTAATTATGCTCATGAGTAAACTGTACATAGACCAAGAGGCAGTTGTTCGAACAGAACAAGAGGATCCTTGGTTAAAAATTAGAAATTATGTGTGACAGGGTTGTATTTTTTTACTATACTTACTCAAAATGTATGCTGAGTAAATAATTGGAGAAGCTGGATTACATGAAGAAGAATGTGGTATCAGGATTAGAGGAAGAATCATTAGCAACCTGTGACATGCCGAAGATACAACCTTATTAGCTGAAAGTAAAGAGGATGTATAATGTTTACTGATGAAAGTAAAAGACTACAACCTTTGGTATGGATTGCAATTCAATGTAAAGAAAATAAGAATACTCACCACTGGACCAAAAAAATTACATCATACTCAGATCAGTTATCAACCCTGATGGGTGTAGCGGTCAAGAAACAAATGATGCATTTCATTAGGTAAATCTGCTACACAAGCCCTCTATAAAGTGTTCAAGAGAAATATAACAGTTTGAGGACCAAGGTGCACCTGACCCAAGCTATCATATTTTCTTTCTTCTTTCTTATTTTTCAACTCATCTTTTTAATGACACTCTAAAATTCAGAGGAATGAAAAGTGGGGCCTCTGGGCTTAGCAGCTGTGTTGGAGGGGCCCTGACAATCCCTAAGGTGGGTCCCTGAAAGAAGGCACTCATGAGGGAGCTTTAAGTCCCTGCCTTATTTCTTCATATAAATTGGGGACAAGGGAAACCCTGAAGAGGGAGGGAGGGAGGCTATCATTTACAACCTCTGGGGAGAGGAAAATGTGAACAGGGTGCCAAATGCTTAGAACTAAGAGAAATAAACTGGCAGGTGCTATGACCTGCCTTCATCCCTTGCCCTACTCTGGGCCCACTGAATCTGCAAATCTACAGCCAGGGTGGTCTTTAAATATGGAAGACACACATTTTCCCAAATCTAAGACCCCATCTCTTTTGTCTTCTACCTGGAGTGAAGTTGATAATCACCACTCTGGGTGATGTAGTGAACCCAGGTCAGGGCCTGGTAACCATTCTTTTCAATGATCTTCATATACATGACCTGAATCCCAGAGACAGTGAAATAGGGGATCTCAAACTTGACCCTGATAGGGGGTCAGCCCTCCAGTTCCTCATTTTCCACCCTGGAAAGGTCAAAATGGATATGATTCCAATACTTCTGAATCCCGGAAAGGACTTAATACTCCAAGTGATGTACTTGGCACTGCCCATGCTGGTCTTGAAACACGGAGAGTCAGAATAGCTAGGGACAGGCACAGAGATCTCCATACTGTTGGCCACAGATTGCTTCATGTTTTTAAAATGGTTTATTGTGAATTATGTGACAGTTTACATGGGAGAATTTAGTTTTACATTCATCCTATCGTATATATATATTTTGTGTGTGTGTGGTGTTGCTGCTTTCTTTGTTCTGTGTGTCTTTGTTGAATTCATGATTTTTGTGTACTTTCGTGTGAGTTTCCTTATAGTTTTAATGTTTCCATGTTCTTCTTGGATTTTCATTCTCTTTGTATGTTGTTAAGTGTTAATTTTCTATGAGGTTGCCTTATACTCCATTAACTTTTCTCTCCATTTAGTTTAGTCTATTTTATCCTGTAGTCTACTTGACCTTCTCACCATCTGCATCTCTGTTCCTACATGTTTAACTCCTTTTACATTGTAATTGTTTTGATCATAGACTGACCTCTCAGATTCTCAGAGTTTGTTATTACAGTTTTGTTCTTTTCTCAACTCTTCCTTCTGTCTATTTAATTCTAGGAGATGCTGCCATGTATATCCATCTCTGGTTGTTGTCTGTTCTTGTTGGTTCTCAGTCCACAGAACTCCCTTTAAGATGTTTTTCATCTCAGGGTTGGCTTTGGAAACTCTCTTAGCTTCCGTTTATCCTGGAATGCTTTGATTATACTGTCGTATTTGATTGATAGCTTTTCTGGAAAAAGGACTCTGGGTTGGCAATTTTTTTTTTTCAGGGTTTTATATATGTTTCCCCATTGCATTCTTGCTTGCATGCTTTCTGCTGAGATAGCTGAGCTTAATCTGACTTGCTTGCCTTTGTATGTAAAACTTCTGTGTTCCCTAGCTGCTTTCAGGAGTGTATCCTTATCTTTGATTTTGAAGAGCTTGATTATGATATGTCTTGGTGATTTTCTTTTGGGGTCTATCCTTCTAGGGGTTCATTGAGATTCTTGAATGTTTATCTTTTCACCTTTCAGGATGTTACACAAATTTTCTTCCAGCAGTTCTTCAACTATTTCCTCTGTGGACTTTTGTGATTCTTCTTGTTCCGGAATGCTGCAACTTCTAAAGTTATTCCTCTTCATGTTTTCCAACATGAATCTTACACCTTCTTTAGATTTTTTATCCTTTTTTCTGTTTGCTCTTCAATCTTAGTGGTATTGAGAGATTTGTCTTCCAGCTCACTGGTTCTTCCTTCTTATCTCTTCTATTCTACTCCTTTGTCCTTTCAGAGTATTGTCTCTTTCTGATATTCCATTATTGATTGTTTTGACCTCTTTCTGTAGGTTTTGAAGTGTTTTCAATGCTGTATCTGTCTTATTTAATTGTTCCTGTAGTGCTTTCCTGACTTCTTCCTTATTTTTCTAAACTGCATTGTAAATATTTTTGAAACATTTTATAATCATTTTTCTGAATTTCTTATCATGCAATTCCCAGGCCTGTCCTCCTTCTAGAATGGAGTCCAGGTCTACCTCTAGGTCATTTGTTTCAGACATTTTATCTTGTTTCTGGACATGTCCTGATATGGTCATCTGCTTTTGTTTCTTAGAAATGTTTAGTGTTTATCTGTGGCTTTAATATTTAATTGAGTATGTGTTTTGGTATTCTTATGCTTTGTGATTACTTCCAGGTAGATGTGATCAGGATGTGGGTTTTCATTTTCACTCTTCTTATTGCTTAACTCAGAGTAACTTTCCCAGGTGTTGTCTGTTTTCCTGGTATATGGCAGTTGGTATTGGTTCTTGACTGGGTTTTGGTGTTTTATAGAGTGTGATTGTAACTTGACTATATGGCAGCAGTTGCTGATTCTTCATGGGTAATATAGGGAGAGAAAGGGCCCCCTGAAGGTAGAAGGGGGAGCATAAAACAGCAAAACAACACCAGCAATAAAACAAGGGAAAAAAAAGAAAACCCACCAAAAACAACAACAATAAAACTAGACTGAATACTGTAGTCTGTAATCACAGAAAAGGGAGAGAGAAAACAAACAAACAAAAAAATCTGTAGCCTAATATGAGTATGACTTTAATGTCCTCTCTTCAGCTTCTTGCTTTCAAAGCTGCCTGAGATTTCAACATGTCACTGTTGGTTGTTATACTATACCTCAGACTTTAATTTAGTTTTTGGCCTGTTTTGTTTTTTAAAGTCTCTTTCCCTTTCTATGGCCCTGTCCTGGTGCTTCACGTGTTAAAATTAAAAAAAAAAAAAAAAAAAAAAAAATTTTTTTTAAATAAAAAACTCTTCAGGGCCTGCTTTTAGGCTGAGTATCTGTGCGCATTCATGGCATAAGATCCCACGAGGATAAGGGTGGGGGTTGTCCACTTGCTGAGGTATCCCCTCTAGTCACCAGAATGGAGGTGCACCAACAGTGGGGCAGCCAATGACCAGATACCAAAAATAAATAAATAAAAGAAAGAAAATCAGAACAAAGCAAAACTGAAAAAGTGTATTGTCCACCTTTGCTCCAAGGTTTCCGATGCATTTTTCCATGGTGTTTCTTCTCCCCTTCTGGGTCTTTGGTATGAGGGACATGACTGAGACATAAAATTATAGGCTTATATTCCTCATGAACATATATGCAAAAATTCTTAACCAAATCCTAGACAACAGAATCCAGCAGCACATCAAAAAAATAATACATCATGATCAAGTGGGATTCATATCAGGGATGCATGGATGGTTTAACATTAGAAAAACAAACGGTGTAATCCACCAAATAAACAAGAAAAAAGAAAAAGAAAACAACAACAACAACAACAACAACAGGATAATATTGATTGATGCAGAAAAGGAATTTGACAAAATCCAACATCTATTCTTGATAAAAACACTCAACAAAGTGGGAATTCAAGGAAAATTCCTCAACATAATCAAGAGTATATATACAAACCAACAGCCTACATTACTCTCAATGAATGGAGAGAAACTGAATGCCTTCCCTCTGTGAACAGGAACCTGATAAGGATGCTTTTTATAACCACTCCTATTCACTATTGTTTTGGAACTCTTAGCCAGAGCTATAAGGCAAGATAGGGAAATCAAAGGCAACCAAATTGACAAAAAGGAAGTAAAACTCTCTTTATTTGCAGACAATATGATCCTATACATAGAAAACTCCAAAGACTCAGTAAAAAAGCTACTAGACCTCATTGGAGGTTTCAGCAAAGTGGCAGGATATAAGATCAACAACCAAAAATCAGTTAGATTCCTCTATACCAAGAATGACATTGCTGAAAAGGACATTAGGAAGACAATGCCATTTACAATAGCCACACAATGGATAAAATATCTAGGAATCAATGCAACCAGAGAAACAAAGGACCTGTACAAAGAACACTACTACAAGAAATCAAAAGAGGCTTACAAAAATAGAAGAATATCCCATGCTAATGGATAGGAAGACTTAACATTGTGAAAATGTCAATACTGCCCAAAGCATTTTCCACATATAATGCAATCCCCATCCAGATTCCAATGACATTCTTCAAAGAGATAGAAGAAACAATTGAAAACTTTATATGGAAAGGAAAGACACTGAGGATAAGCAAAGCAAGGCTTAGGAAGAACAGGGTTGGGAGTCTTTCACTCCATGATTTCAAAATTTACTACACCTCCACAGTGGTCAAAACAGCCTGGTACTGGTAAAATGAAAGGTACATTGATCAATGGAACAAAATTGAGAATCTAGAAATTAATCTACCCACATATAGCCAACTGATTTTTGAAAAAGTACCTAAATATATTGCATGGGGAGGAGATGGTCTCACATGGGAGAATTGGAAAGCGATATGTAAAAGACTGAAACAAGACATATACTTCATGTCTTATACAAAAAACAACTCAGCATGGATTAAAGATGTAAATGTGCATCCAGAATTACAAAGGTCATCAATGAAAAAAATAGGGACAAATGTGAGAGCTCTAATACAGGGCATACACATACTACCAAACATTTTGAAACATACACAAACAAAAATAGACAAACTAGATCAATGGGATATACTAAAAATTAAAAACTCATGTGCATCAAAAGACTTCATTAAAAGAGTAAAAAGGGAGCTCACAGAATGGGAAAAAAATATTTTGTAATGACACACTAGACAAGGGAATAATTTCCAAAATATATAGGAACGTGCAACAACTCTACAAGAAAATGACAAATAACTCAATTTAAAAATGGGCACAGGACATGAATAGACACTTCACCAAGGAGGAGATCTAGGCAGCCAACAAACATATGAAGAAATGTTCATGATCACTAGCCATTAGAGAGATGCAAATCAAAACAACAATATGATATCACCTCACACCAGCAATAATAGCAAAGATCAAAAAGTGAGGGACAATAACTGTTGGCAAGAATGTGGAGATACTTGGACCCTCTTACATTGCTGGTGGTATTTCAAAATGTTCCAAACACTCTGGAAATCAATATGGCCCTTCCTCAGATGGCTGGAAATAGAGATACCTTATGATCCAGAAATTCCTCTACTTGATATTTATCCACAGGAAATACAAGTCAAAAGCAAGTAGATGTATGCACATCAATGTTCATAGCAGCACTATTTATAATAGCAAAATAGCAAAATGATGGGGACAGCCAAAGTGCCCACCTATGGAACAATGGATAAACAAACTTTGGTATATACACACAATGGAATACTATGCTACCCTGAAGAATAACAAGGAAGCAGCAAGCAGCGGCATAACATGGATGAACCTTTAGGACATTATGCTGAGTGAAATCAGTCAGTCACAAAAGGAGAAATACGGCATAGAGCCATTATTATAAAAGATTATGAAAAAACACCCACACTAAAAGGGAGGGGGATTATCTTTTATTTTATATTTATTATTATTGTTGTTGTTGTTTAGCGGCATGTATGGGGTGAGGTGAAGGGGAGGGATGGGAAGGTGGAGCACAGGGTAGGGAAGAGGCACAGAATAATTGAACTCAGGTTTGGTAATAGACACAGGATAGTTTGTTGCTGGGGGAGGGTAACATAATAGAAGGGAAGGAGAAAGGAAAAATAAGGCAGATGGGAGAAAGCTAGGCAGGTTTACATGGGCTAAATGGGATATAGGGAAATAATGATCTAAGCACAAACGTGGAACAACAGGGCTCATGGATACAAAGATTGAGTCATGGTTTGAATGTGTAAAAGTGGGGAAATGATGTTAAGATGCTTAGCTGTTTGTTGAAACTTGGTTTCCCTTGCCTACTCTTGAGAAATAGACACTTGAAGGGGAGAGAAAGGAATAGCCAGAAATATCACCAGAGAAAGCTTGTAAGTCCATCTTCAGCCTATAACTTTTTGGAATAACTAAAATGGGGCTAGAACTTGCCCAGTGAAGGAGGCTCCCTGCAGAGCCTTTGCATTGCACAAGACCATATAATCTTCATTCAGAATCTTCTGAGGAGGGACATCCCCACGTCAAAGGACAAATAGACCAGTCTGGAACAGCAAGAAGAACAGAATATACTTCTTGAAAGAGAGACCAGCAGGGGGAAAAAACAAAAAAACAATAATAGCAGTCCAATTGACTATTACAAGCACAAGTAAGTTGTTCCCCAGGGGGTCATCAAGGCAAGTGGCCAGGTCCCCTCAAGGCAACCCCCCTTGAAACTCAAATGGAATACACTAGCATGCATATTGTCCTGCTGCTGACCACCATGGTCACCGATAAGGGGAAGAGGGGGAAAAGCAGCAATGAAGTTGTGAAGTAAGTCCAACCACATTCAATAGACTTCTGTTAACCTGGATTGAGACCTGGTTAACCAGCAGTATGTCGAGACCTTGGGACTCCTGGGCCCAGAGTCAGAGACATGGCCCCAGAGGACTAGAATGGAATGTGAAGCATCCAGGTGATATAAAGTGAGGAGGGATGCACAAGAACACCCATACCTGCAGATAGCACCCATTTGACCTGGCATCAATGGTTGGATGATCAGAACATGACTAGAGGAAGAAAGAAGAAAAACTTAAAAAAAGAAAGAAGGGGGGGGGGGGGAAAGGAGTAACCCACTATAAGTAGATGATCTTGACCTATGTAGTATGACAAAGGAGCAGACATATCTCTACAGTGAGGATCATTCCCACCCCCTTGATACACTGGGTCGATAGGGAGGGGGAACTTAGACATTAGCTACCTAAAATGAGGGGACTACAAAGGCAAGAAGTGACTGGCTTACACGCTTTCAATAGGGAACCTAACTCCAGAGGATACAGGGAAAGGTAGAATCTCCACTGAATTGTTTCCAACCTGCCTGGATGGGCTTGATAAAAGGTGAGGGGGAAAGGATTCCTGTAGTTCAATAGAGAATGATTGCTATCAGGTATGACAGTGAGTGTTGGAAAGATAAACGTAAATGTTTGGTAACAAAAGGAGTGGAGCAGTTAATTTTGCAGTCCAGGAGCAGAGATCACTGGAACCATCAAGGGAGAAAAGCAAAGTGTGAGACCATGTCCAGAGAGGCAGTAACACAAGGGATGGAGGCAGAGGCAAAGACGTGGACAGAAGGAACCAATGGGGACTCTGGACTCAGGGAGGGAGAGGGGTTGTGTGCGGGGGGCAGGAGTGTGGGGTGTGTGATGATGCATGCAGGGGATTGTGATCATTACAATGAAACAAAATATGATAGGATGAATGTAAAGATAATGTTCACCCATGTAAACTAACAAACAATTCACAATAAAAACTTAAAAAAAAAAATAACCCATGGGTATTGAAGGAAGAAATTCAAGCTGTACTGAAGGCATTAGCAAAAATCAAGGGGCCAGGAATTGATAGAATGAATCAAAATTTTTCAACAAACTGATGGAGCCCTGGATACACTCATGATCTATGTCAAGATATTTGGAATTTGTCAAAGATTTTGTTTGACTTGTCTCAATCAATGTTCAAGGAAGCAGCAGTAAGAAATCAAACAATTTATTGCTTTGGACAAATCTGCCACAAATAACCTCTTTAAAGAATTAAAGAGTAAAGCTATCACTTCGAAGACTGAGATGTGCCTGACCCAAGTCATGGAATTTTTAATTGCTTCATATGCTTGTAAACGCTGGACAGTGAATAAGGAAGACTGGAAAGAATTGAAGCATTTGAATTATGGTGTTGGTGAAGAATACTGAAAGTACCATGAACTGCCAGAGTAATCCACAAATCTAACTTGAAGAAGTACAGTCAGGATGACTTCAGACATGCTATAAGAAGGGACCATTCCCTGGAGAAGGACATCATGCTTGATACAGTCGAGGGTCAGTGAAAAGAAGAAAACCCCCAATAAGGTGTGTTGACACCGTGACTACAGCAATGGGTTTAAAGGTAAATGTCAGGTTGGTAGTGTTTTATTCTGTTGTACACAGGGTCACTATGAGTCAAAATCAACTCAAATGGCATCTAACAACAACAACATAAAGAAATTAATATACTCTATTATTGAGAGAACTTGCCTCCAGCCATCCACTGATGACAGAGACATATTTAAACATATGTTGTTTGGAATAAACCCAGGCAGGTATGAACTGGAATCCTAGTAGCAATACTTTTTGACTTACCATCATATTACATTGGGCAAACTTGCTGCATAAGACTTCTTTTTGCAAGGTTTTAAAATCAAAGATGTCACTTTGATGACTAAGGTTTGCCTGACCCACATTATGATCTTATCAATTGCCTCGTATTGCATAGGTAGGCGAGACAATCAAGAAGTAAGACAAAAGAATTAATGCATTTAACTGTGGTTTTGGTGAAGAATATTGAATATATCATGGGTTGTCATAAAAATAAACATATCGATGTTAGATGAAATACAACCAGATGCTCTGCAGAAGCAAGGGTGGTGAGAAAGTGGCTTACTTTCTCTGGCCATGTCATCAGGAAAGCCCAATTGCCAAAAAAGGACATCATGCTTGGTGAAGTAGAAAGTCAATAAAAATAAGAAAATCTGTATGATATGAACTCAAACATACCAAAGATCATGAAGATAGTGCTATAGAGCAAATTAGAACTATGTGGTCTCCAAGGTGATAGCGTCCATGTCAGCATGAGCTCCCATCCCCACAGTGAAGGAGGTCGCACATACAGTTTTTCTCCAATGGAGAGATTAGTGGGTTCAAACCACTGACTTCTGGTTAGCACCCAAGTACTTTAAACGCTGTGCTTGAATTCTAGCAAAATGTTGGTTATCAAACCTGGCTCTTCCTGGTGGCTTGAATTTTCTTGAAATTTCATGCCATCCAGAGATTTTTAGTGACAAGTTCCTCACCAGCTGTCATTTGAAACCAGAAGCCCCTGCAGGCACACATGCCTGAGAAATTTAGTTTCCTTGGGACATTTGAAATTCAATCTACAGAACAATTTCCAGAAGCATTCCTATCATAGGAAATGGCATATGGCTTGTGTTGGAAGCAGGCCTGCATAGCGTCCATGTCAGCATGAGCTCCCATCCCCACAGTGAGGGATGTTGCACATACAGTGAGGCTTCAGAGCTAATGTGTTGTGATGCTTATAATGATGGTGGTGATGATGAGGATGAGGATGGGATCACCATGCCTTTTTCAGAAATAAATTTCTGTGTCCCTTTCATCTAGGGTTCAGTAATTGCTTGCAAGAGACTCTCAGATGGCTCCTCTCAATGTAGTTACTTTAATTAAATGGAACTTCTGATATTTTGGTTTTCCTCCCTGTTTGAACAACTGCTGGAACTAATAGCTACTAATTACATATGATGTTTACAATAGACACCTAGAGGCTCTGACAGGCGACTCCAGAGAGCCCTTCACTTGAAGGACAATAGGAATAGGCAGAGAAACTGAAGCAGGAAATGGGAACATCATCAGTAACCAATGCCTCCCATCTTACAAATATTTATCCAGGTAGTAGAGGTATTAGGATGAGGCAACTGTTGGCACTTCCTTTCCCATTTCAAAGATGATAAACAAATAGCTCTTCTGACAGCTGAAACAGAAAAAAAAAAAAAAAAAAAAATGTGTGGAAAACAAACAACCCAGGCCTGAGAAGTGGCAAGCTCATTGCAGAGCTTTCAAAAGGAAAGCAAGAAAGGCTCAGAAGGAGATTAACACAAGGATGGAAGTAAGAACAATGCTGTGAGGAAGGCTAAGATCTTCAGAACTGGCATGTTGAGATACTGATGGATAATTGTAATTAGCTTTCAAAATTTTTAATTATAGAAGTGGTATAAATAATCACCCTGCCCAGCTTCACTAATGAGAGTCCTTGTGTTGAAATATGTGGGGAGGCTTTTGATAGGTGCCTTTGAAAGTGGGACTGGTAATTAAGTGTTGTATAGCCAGCAGAGCTTCAGGAAAAGGAGCATAACTCGTACACCAAAATCGGATTCTTTGGAAGGGAGAACCAATACCCATGAAAGGACTCAAAAGCAAAATGCAGATAATTAGTGAGTTTAGGTTTGACTTAGAAGATCAAACATCAAATCATTTGCTCTGGAGTCCATTCCAATTTATGGTGGTCTCATATGTATGAACAGACATGTGCTCCATAGGAGTCCTGGAGTGGATCTGCAGGTTAATGCGCTGGACTGCAAAGTCAATTTGAACTGCAAGGTTGGTGGTTCAAGCTCATCAATCACTCCTTGTTGTTGTTGTCAGGTGCCATTGAGTCAGAACCGACTCATAGCGACCCCATGCACAGCAGAACGAAACAATGTCCGATCCTGGGCCAACCTCACTACCGCTGCCACACTTGAGTCCATT
>NW_006408691.1:6331134-6347980 GCF_000296735.1 Chrysochloris asiatica | reverse complement strand
GGAAGTTCTCTGTCAATGTATGATTGTAGCCATTTCTGTATTACCTTTAGCAAAACTTTACTCGCTTGAGATATCAACGAGATTGTCCGATGATTTCCGCATTCTGTTGGGTCACCTCTCTTAGGAATGGTCATAAATATAGATCTCCTCCAATCAGTCGGTCAGATAGTTGTCTTCCAAATTTCTTGGCAGAGATGAGTGAGTGCCTCTTGTGCTGCCTCACTTTCTTGGAGACCCTATATAGGATTGTTATGGTTGGAACTGACTCAACCTCACTTGACAACAGCAACAGCAACAGCAACAAATATATTAAAGATTCCTTTTAACTGTGGCAAAGAAAAGAACATATCCTGACCAGTACAACACTGTCTGTCATAGGATAGTATCCATGTGCCTGTAGGGAAGACCAGTTAATAACACTGTTTATAGGATATAACAATAAAACGGGAGTCCTGAGTAGAACAAAAGGTTCAGTGCTCAACTACTAGCTGAAAGGTGGTCAGTTCGAAATCACCTAGGTGTGTCTCATAAGACAGGTTTGATGATCTACTTACAAGAGGTCACAATCTTGAAAACCCTCAGGACAGCATGAGCCGAAATCAATTCGACAACAAGTATCATTAAAAAGTGACTTATTTTTAAACTACTTCTGACCAGGTGTATAGAACTCTAAGGTTAGAATTGACATCATGAAGACTGTTACTGAGTATTAGGAGGTAATTCCAAGATTTCCAAACTTTTTAATATAAACTGGAGCCCTTTATGTGGTAAACAAATAAACAAACAAAAATGACTTCTGTGGTCAAATACATTCAGATTTTATGGCTTACTCTATCTCCTACTTGAGGATTCATAACATATAGTAAAGTCTCTCAGAAGTTCTGAATTAAAGGACCCCATTTAAAAACCTTTTTTTTTTTTTCCTTTTGTAGAATCTGAAAATATTGTAATATTAATCATTTATGAAGTGGTATAGGAAGCATACACTGAAGTTACAGGAATTATCAGAAAGTAAATGTCAAATTAATAATCAAACAGGTAAGAAATAGAATGTCTCAAAAAACAGGTGTCTCCCCATGCTCCTTCCCTATCACCATCTCCTTACCATTTTCCTTCATAGATGATTCTCCTCCTCCCTTCTTACCTTGCCTATAGTTTCCCAGCTCCTGATGTTTATATAAATGAAATTGTAAAGTATATGATCATTTAAGAGCATTTGATTCCTCCTACTTAACATCATATACACAATGGCAGTTGGTTAATTCATTTTCCTTGCTATATAGTATTCAGCTGTTTTATTATACCAACTTTAATGATCCATTCTATGTACTAAACATACAGATTACTTCAGTTTGTTTGCTGAGCAAATAATCTGAGAAGCTAGACTATATGAAGAAAAATGCAGCAGCAAGATCGGAGGAAGAGAGAGTTCAAACACTGTGGAAAATGTTGTTAGATGATGTTGTTGTTTCTAAGTGCCATTAAACTAGTTCCAACTCAGGGTTTCTGAGGAGAGGTTGATGAGTTTGAACTACATTTTTTTTTTTTTTTTTTAATCAATGGCATGTCTCTGCATATCTAATAATGTTTTTTACATTAACTTTGACTTTGTTCTACATTTTTGTTTTTGTTAATATTGCATGGTATGTATCTTTTTATACTTTTAAACCTTTCTGTTTCTTTATATTTTAGGTGTTTTATGTAGCCATTGATTTTTTTTTTTAAATGGGAACATGTAACTTACATTTAATGTAATTGTAGTATTTCAAATGAACCATATTAGTTTTTTTTTTTATTTGTCCCAACTTTCTATGTATCTTTTACCCCCTTTCTTGCCTTCCTTTTGATTTATGGAGCATTTTTTGTATCATCCTTGTCTCTCCTCCCCTAAATGTTTGTTATATACTCTTTTACTATTTTTTAAAGTGATTATCTTAGACATTTTAGTCTGATTCTTGACTTACAAAATTTAGGATTGCTTGGTACTTTTATATCTTGTTGGGTAAGAAAGGATCTTAAAACACTTTTACTTCATTTGCCCTTCTCTTAATTTATATGCTATCATTGTTACACATAATCAAATGTAATGAAATTCTTGACAAAATCAATTTGGGGAGTAAATTGAAATTGTCAAGAATTTCATTTTGCTTTAATTAACAATCAATATCCATAAAAGCAACAGTCAAGCAATTAGGTGACATACTGCACTTGGTAAATCTGTTGCAAAGACCTCTTCAAAGTTTTAAAAAGCAGAGATACTATTTGATGACTAAGATGCATCTAAATCAGTAGTGGTCTTTTCAGTTGTTTTATATGTAAGTGAAATTTAGATAATGTAAAGGGAAAAAAGAAGAAGAATTGATGCACTTGAATTGTGAAGTCGACAAGGAATGCTGAATATACATATTGTGGACTCCCAGAAGAATAAACAAGTCAGTCTTAAAAAGAAATACAACTAGAATGCTCCTTACAAGAGAAGATACTGAGACTTTGAATTGCTTATTTCAGACACATCATTAGGAAAAACTAATTGATAGAAAATGATCTCATGTGTGGTAATACAGAAGGCCAATGAAAATGAGGGAACTGTCAGTGAGATGCATTGACACAGTAGCCACAGCAGTGAACTCAAACTTACCAACAATCAAGAAGGAAGATGGTGGAGAAGCAGACAATACTGCATTCTGTTATGTGTAAGGATGCCATGAGTTGTTGCTGACTTAATGGTAAACAACAACAATTTACATAGAGAGTGTCCTTATCTCTATGAAGGTCTTCTAAGGAAGAATTATCTAGTTTTCATTTGTCTGAAAATTCTTTAGTTCATCTTTATCCCTGAAAATATATATTCACTGCATATAGAATTCTAGATTGGTAGTTATTTTCTTTCAGCACTTTGAATGAATATGTCATTACATTCTGTTCTGTCTACAGTTCTTTTTATTGTGAAATTAGTTGCCAGTGTAATTGTGACTCTTTTGATGCAACGTCTCTCTTTTTATCTGACAGCTTTAACATATTTTTCTCTGTCTTTGGCATTCAATTTATTCTGATATGCCTGTGCAGCGTTTTATTTTTGTTTATTTTAATGGGACTATTCAGAGGTTCTTGGATCTATGACTTGATAGCTCTCATTTGTTTTTGCAATATTATGAACAAGTATCTTTGAAAATATTTCTTTCATTTCATTCTATATCTCCTTCTTTATGACTCCAAGTATACCAGTGTAAGAAATTCTCAGTGTTTTCCTATGTGTCTTTTACTCTTTTCTGAATTTTCAGTCTTCTTGTCACTTCAGAGTTCATCCTGAATATTTTCTTCTCAGCAAGATTTCACAGTTTAAATTTTCTTTTCAATTGTGTTTAATCTGTTGTTAAATCAATACATTGAGCTTTTAAATATTGCTCATTGTATTTTTCAAAATTTTATTTGATTGATCTTTATCATTTTCATTTTTTTCCCCAAAATGTTCACTCTATTTTTCCCCTTGAACATAATAATTATAGTTATTGTAAATCTAGTATCTTATACTTTTATTTTTGGTTCTCTTGTGGGTCTATTTCTTTGCTCTCTTACTTCTCTTGGATTTCATTCATATTATCTAGCCTATTTCAACACCTGGTTATTTATTTTTTTTTTTTAAGTTGGACATTGCATCTGAAAACACTATAGACATAAGTTGTGGCCTAAAGTGATGTTAAATTCCTCAAAAAAATGTGTATTGCTTCTGGTAAGTAACTCAGGAAACCACCAGTTAGGTTTATCTGAATTCAGTTTCAGGGAATTGAGATAACATGAAGCAAGACTTTGCCCTTGAGAGAATAATTTACTTCCAATCTACCCTTACAGCTAGCATGTAGTCCAATAATGTATCAGCACTTCACAACAACAACAACAACAATAAAATAAGTTGACCAGGGTTCTACACAGTGGGTCTCCAACTATAATTTTTGTCCCTTAGCTTTGTGTGACTCTTAACAATAATGTTCAGCTTCTTATCTTCTCAAACACCTCTTTCAGAATGGGTAGAAATCTCTTGAGTTAAAGGAACTCCAAATGTTAGGTTTACTTCTATGGGTTGGTTTTCTTCTTCTCCTCCTTTCAGCTCAGTAATACCTCACTGCCTTGTTAGTTCTCTAATGCCTCAATATTTTCCATTAGTGTTTTCCTAGGTTCTTTTAGTTGTTTTCAGCAAAAAAAAAAGTTTGTTTGAGTTAACAAGTCTAGTAATACGAAAAAAGACAAATTCCTGTTCAACATTATCTAAAGGATCTTTTAGAAGGATCCAAACATACTTAATAAGAAGCAAACCTTTTACATGAAAATTTTGTTAAGATACTGAAGAATTAAATCTTGGGAACTATTGATATTACTTTATTTATTATTTTGGAGTAAGTTTATATATAATATTATGGGATAAAATTAATCCAAAATATCATCTTTACCATTGGACTTTCTGATTAACTATTGAATACTGTGAGGGTTTTTTTTCTAATTAAACTAGAGTCACAATTATTTTCATACTGCTATTTGTATTTTGATCCCTGGTGTGGTTCTGTAGGATAAGTTCAAACCCATCAACTGCTCTTGCAAACCTTATACAGGGTCACTATGAGTTGAAACCAACTTGAAAGCACACAACAAAACAGCATCATTTGTCTTTTATACTTATATAAGAAGTCTGGGTTGTTGTTATTGTTAGGTGCCATGGAGTTGACACCAACCCAAAGCAAAGCTATGCACAATAGAATGAAACACTGTCAGATCCTGAACCAAACTTACATTTATTGCTATGTTTGAATCCATTGCTGCTTCCACTGTGCCAATCGTTGAAGGTCTTCCTCTTTTTTTCTGACACTCCACATTACCAACCATGATGTCCTGCCTCAGGAACTGGTCTCTCCTGATAATATGTCCAAAGTATAAGAGACAAAGTCTGGCCATCCTGGCTTCTAATGAGCATTCTGGTTGTACTTGTTTTTGGTTTTGGTAGTCATTGTTACTTTTATTATTCTCCTTCAGCACCATAGTTCAAATGTATCAATTCTTCTCCAGTGTTCCTTATTTACTGTCCAACTTTCATATGCATATGAGGTTATTGAAAATATCATGGCTTTAGTCAGGTGCATCGTAGACTTCAACCTGACCTCTTTGCTCTTGAGCACTTTAAAAGAGGCCTTGTGCAGTAGATTTGCCTAATGTAATACGTCGTTTGATTTTTAGACTGTTGCTTCCAAGAGAGTTGATGGTTGATCCAAGCAAAATGAAATCTTTGACAACTTCATTCTTTTCTGCATGTTTATGGATGTTAGTTAGTGGTCCAGTGCTAAGGATTTTTGTTTTCTTTACATAGAGATGCAACCCATACTGAAGGCTGTGATCTTTGATCTTCATCAGTAATTAATTTAAGTCCTCTTTACTTTCAGCAAGCAAGGATGAATCATGTACCTTCCTTCAATGCTGCATCCTTCTTCATGTAACCCAAGTTTTGCATTACTTGCTCACCATACAGATTGAATAAGTATGGTGAAAGAATACAACACAAGCACACATCTTTTACACACTGAACCATTCAGTGTTCCCTTGCTCTATTCTCTCTTAGTCTATGTACAGATTCCTTATGAGCACGATTAAGCATTCTGGAATGCTCATTCTCTGCAATGTTGTCCATAGCTTGTCATGATAAACATAATTGAGAGCCTTTGCATAGTCAGCAAAGCACAGGTAAACATCTTTCTTGTATTCTTCGCTTTCAGCCAAAATTCAGCTGACATCAGCAGTGATATCCCTCATGCCACGTTCTGGTCTGAATCTGGCTTGAACCACTGTTAAGTTCTCCATCAATGCATTATTGCAGCTGTTTTTGAATTATCTTTAGCAACATTTTACTTGGATGCGATATTAATGATATTGTCTGATGTTTTCCGCATTCCATTTGAATAGGCACAAATCTGGATCGCTTCCAATCATCTGGCCAGGTAGTTGTTTTCAACTCACAGTGTCCTAGTGTAGGGTTCCCAAGGAGTAGTTAGTGGGTTTGAGCCACCAACCTTGTGGTTAACAGTTCCCACATTGCAATTTCAAGACCCCTCTGTAAAGATTGTTGCTGGTTCTTAAGTGTTGTCAAGCTGATTTTGACTCATAGCTACCCAGTATAGTGTTTCTGAGAAGTTACCGGTTAGTTTGTACTGCTGACCTTGCAGTTCAAATTGACATTGTAGTCCAGTGTTTATTCTATAGTGTCACACCAGGACTCCTTGTAAATATTACAGCCTTGGAAATCCAATGTGGTGGTGGTGGTGTGTCATGGAGTCAGTTCCAACTCATAGTTACCCTGCATAGAGTTTCCGAGGCTGTAAAATTTTACAGGAACAGACAGCCTGATCTTTCTCTTACAAATGGCTGGTAGTTTTAGACTGCTGACCTTGAGGTTAGCAGCCCAACTCTTAACCACTAGGCTACTAGAGCTCCTTTGGAAATGCAATCGGATCGTTCTACTCTATTCTTTAGGATTACTGTGAGTCAGATTCACCTGATGGCAATGAGAATATTCCTACTTCTCATATAAACAGTCTGGCACATAGGTTCCATAACACACAGCTGGTAGACATACCTACTTCTCATTGCAGACCCAGGCTGGGGTCAAAATACACTCATGTGAAATGATTGGCCCAGAAGGACCCACCCTCTTACTTTCTGATGGATATGGTTTATTTTTTCAGCTCCCTTATTCTTGTTGTGCATACATCAGGAAATTTCTATAAGTTAAACGCTCACACAATGAGTCTCCATTGTAGCTGAGAAAGAGAGAATAAATAAGTTTTGATGACGATTGGAAGGTACTTCTTTGATTAAAATACAGAGTTTTAGTGCCTAAACATCTGTTTTAGCTGTTCATTGCTCCCAGGCCTTCATCTTGTTTATGTTTTTGCTTACTTCCTCTTATTTTTTTTTTTTTAGTATAACAATTGTTATGTTGATTACATTAAAAGACAGAAAATTGGAACTTTTGTTCCTTTATCCTTTGTTTACCACATCCTGCACACACATTACACTGTGTCTCTTCACTTTAAAAGCAGAATCCTCACAGCAAAAGTCTTTTGCCTAACAAGCTTAACAAACACATTCCAATTAAATAGAAACATTCGCTTCAGCACAATAGCAGTAAACTACCTGCTTTGTGTGAGCAAGGTGATTGTATCCCATAAGCAAAAGACTGTGAAACACAAGGTCCAAAGCTAGAGTTTGGAGTGGTTACGAATCGGGCTGCTAACTTCAAGGTCGGCAGTTCGAAACTACCAGCTGTTCCATGAGAGAAAGATGAGGCTTTCTGCTCCCATAAAGATTTGCAGCCTTGGAAACCCCGTGCAGGGTCATTATGAGTCGGAGCTGACTCCACGGTACTTAACAACAATAACAACAACAACTCAGGAGAACTGGTGTGGCCCTGTGGGCTAATACGTCAGACTGCAAAGTCATTTGAACTCTAAGATTGGTGGTTCAAACTCACATTGGTGGTTCAAACCCTATACAGTTTGCTATGGGTTGGAATAGAGTCCACGGCATTTAACAACAACAAATCAAGAGAAAGATAATGCTTTCTGCTCCCGTGAAGATTTAAATCCTCAGAAACCCTATACAGGGTTGTTATGAGTTGGAAATGACTCCAAGGAACTTAACAACAGCAACAAACTTGATTTGCACTGTTCACATCATGATTCCCAGGATCTGATAGTTGAAGCTTCATCCTGAGGACTCCTGGGTAATGCCTTACTGTGGAGTGTTAATCAAGTGTCGATTCTGCAACAGATCAGGGGAAGCACAGAAGAAACAAGAACAACTTCTTGGAAGTTTACACCCCAGAGAAACCCTCAGAATCTGACACTTAGCTTTGCACTGTTGTTGTTAAATGCCATCGAGTCAGTTCCAACTCATAGCAACCCTGTATAGGGTTTCTCTGAAGAGCAGCTGGTGGGTTTGAACCCAAAGCATTGCAGTTAGCAGTCCAGTGCTTACCTTACTGCACCACAATAGGACTCTAATTGGAAGGGTAAATCACTGGAAATGCCTCATACTGCCATCAGAGAGGTGTGAAAAATTAATCCTAGCATAAAAACACAATGGAGTTATTATACCAGTGAAACGGAATGAAACCAGGTTGAATTTATTTGCATAGGTAAACCCTACAGTCCTCGTGAGGCCCTGTAGGATAAGTACTAGACTGTTAACCAGAAGCTCTGCTAGTCAAACCCTGTGCAGGGTCGATATAAGTCAGAGCTGACTTGACAGCTCTTAACAACAACAATAATACATTTGAATATTTCAAGCACATGTTGAATGGAAAAAAAAAAAGTTGCAGTATAAGATGTGTGTGTGTGTGTGTGTGTTGCTATGAGTTGGAACTCACTTGATGGAGTCCTGATGTAGTGCTGTTGGATAATGTACTGGACCATTAAGTCGGTTTGATCCACCAGTTGAGAGTTTCAAACCTACCAGTCACTTCTCTGAAACTCTATACAGGAATGCTATGAGTCAGAACCAATTCTACAACACTTAACAAGAATAACAACATGGAAGTTATTGGTGTTAGGTGCAGTCAAGTCCGTTCCGACTCATAGCAACCTTATACATAATAGAAAGAAACACTACCCCTTCCTGTGCTCTCCCGACAATCACTGATAATCATGAGCCCAATGCCGTGGCCATATTTTCAAACTATTGAGCTTTCCTCTTTGTTTCCAGCCTTTGCATTCCAATAACCAGTAACGATCAATACATTTTGAGTGCATGTTTGATCAATTTCAGATGAAGAAGTTTGTAGAATTTCACCGTCACTGGCTTTAGTGATTGGTGTGTAAATTGGAATAATAGTTATATTAAATGGCCTTCCTTGTAGGACTATGGATGTGATCCTATTACTGATAGCAATAGGTAGATATTGAGATGTTCTTTTTGATAATGAATCTGACTCCATTTCTCTTCAATTTGTCATTCCTGCCACAGTAAATCTTGTGATGGTCAGATTCAACGGTCTATACCAACCCCTTTCAGCTCATTAATGCTTAGGGAATCAACGTTTATGTGTTCCATTTCATTTTTGACAACTTCCAATTTTTCTAGATTTAGAACTGCTGACCTTGCTGTTAGCAGCCCGAATGTACTTCATACATTCCATGTTCTGATTATCAATGTGTGTTTTCAGCCATTTCTATTTATTTTAAGTTGTGTCTCATAACCAAATGATGAGAGTAAGCTTTCCAAAAGATTACTCCATTCACATCATCACAGCCAACTCTACTTTGAGGAGATAGCTCTTTCTAAGTAGTGTTTTGAGTTGTGTACATATGGTGTTGTTGTTGTTGTTCAGTGCCATCGAGTCAGTTCCAACCCATAGCAACCCTTTCTGAGGAGTGGCTGGTGGGTTTAAACCACTGACCTTGCAATTTTAACTGACCTTGCAGTCCAGAGCATTATACTACAGCACTATATCAGGACTCCAAATATGCATCTATATTGTTGTAAAATGCTATTGAGTCAGTTTTGACCCATAACAACTCTGTATAAGGTTTTCAAGGAGCAGCTTCTGGATTTGAACAGCTGATCTTTTGGTTCTAACTAAAATTTCAGACCAGTGCTTATCCAACAGCACCACACAAGTACTCTCTCTATATATATAAATATATGTGTGTGTGTGTGTGTGTAGCACAGGACTTTGAACCATAAGGTCAGCAATTCAAACCTACCAGTTGCTCCTCGGAAACCCTATACAGGATCTCTATGAGTTAAAACTTAGTTGACAGCACTTAACAATAGCTATCTATCTATCTATCTATCTATCTATCTATCTATCTATCTACATATATATATACACACACACACAAGTGCAGTGGCTCCACTGGATAAGCACTAGACTGAAAATCAAAACATTGGCAGTTTGAGTCCACTAGCACACTCAATATAAGAAATATGAGGCTTTCTGTTCCTGTAAGATTTAAATCCTATACAAGGTTTTTATGAGTTGGAATTGACATGATGACACTTTACAACAACACTATACACACACACACACATAGATAAATATATTCTTAATCTGTGTATATGGCCACCATCCATCCATCAGTGTGTCATAGTATGGTCGCTTATGGGTAGCTGTGATGTCTGAAGCTATGCCATCAGTATTTCAATTAGAGCAGGGTCATTCATGTAGGCAGGATTTCAGTCTCACTTCCAGGCTAGAAGAATGCAGGAATTAAGACCTGGAGATTTACTTTAGGAAATTAGCCAAAGAAAGCCCTATGTACAGCAATACAGCATTGTCCAATATAACTCTGGAAGATGAGTTCCTTTTGTTGAGAAAGACGGAAAAAACAATGGACTCAAGCATACTAATGATTGTGAAGGTGACCCAGTGCTGTGCAACATTTTGTTATGTTGTAAACGGTGTCACCATGAGTGGGAGATAAGACAATAGGATGATGACATGTGTACATATATATACAAGTCATATATAGCATGGCAGGAAATGCATGCTGGACGGCAAGGTCATTTTGAATTGCAAGGTTTGTGGTTCAACCATACCAGCCACTCCTCAGAAACCCTATACACAGACGCTGTGAGTGAAAACCAGCTTGATGGCAGTTAACAACAATATGCATATATATACAAAAGGCATATATATATATGTTGTTGCAAAGTGCCTTGGAGTTGGTTCCAACTCATAGGATTTGTATAGCATTTCTGAGGAGTAGCTGATGAGTTTGAACTACGGACCTTATGATTCACACTGACCTTGTGGTGCAGTGCTTGATCCTTATATACATAATCTTTCTTTTGTAGGACTGGTGTTTCTGTTGTTGTTAGGTGCCATCGAGTTGGTTCTGACTAATATCGACCCTGTGCACAACAGAACGAAATATTGTGCTGTCCTGCCCTAGCCTCACAATCGTTGTTATGTTTGAGCCAATTGCTGCCGCTACCATGCTAATCCATTTTGTGGGGGACTTCCTCCCTTTCACTGAGCCTCCACTTTACCAAGCATGATGTTCTTCTCCAGGAACTGGCCCTTCCTCATAAGATGCCTGAAGTATGATACATGAAGTCTCTCCATCCTGGCTTCTAAGGAGTATTCTGGCTGTACTCCTTCCAACACAGATTTGTTTGTTCTTCTGGTATTCCATTGTATTTTTAATATTCTTCTCCAACACCATAACTCAAATGCATCAATTCTTCTGTGGTATTCCTTATTCATTGTCCAACTTTTACACACATATGAGGCTTCTGAAAATAACTTGGATTGGGTCAGGCACACCTTAGTCCTCAAACTGACATCTTTGTTCTTCAACACTTAAAGAAGTCTTGTGAAGCAGATTTCTCTTATGCAATTATGTCGTTTGGTTTCTTGACTGCTGCTTCCATGAGTGTTGATAGTGGATCCAAGCAAAATTAAGTCTTTGACAACTTCAATATTCCTCCATTTATCTTGATGTTATTTATTGGTCCAGTGGTGAGGATTTTTGTTTTCTTTACATTGAAGTGCAACCCATACCTAAGGCTGTGATCTTTGATCTTCATCAGTCCTGTTTCCTCATACACCTTCCTCAGGCGCTGAACCCTGACACACATCTTGAATTCCAAACTGTCTCAGTGTCTGCATCCAGAAAGCCCAATGTGCAACCAAACTAACACTGTTATTTTATTTCTTAGAAAACATTTCCTGCAGCTATGTAAATAAATACAAGCATGCAAGTAGATTTTTGTCCTTTATTAGTTGACAAGTGCTAATATTTTATTTTATCAATCCTTGTGTTCACCAGGTGAAGATCACTAGAGGTGCATAGATTTTTAAGTTTTATTTTTATTTTATTGAAAACTTGAGAATGTTACATTTTTGCTGACAGAGGTTCCTGTTTCAGATCCTGACTTTCACATCTACACTATTACTGCATAGATTCATGTTCTCCAAATGAGGTCATGAATGAAGAATCACTTTGGGAAAAAAATTAAGCATCTGACCTACACTTTTTTTTTTTTTTTCCCATTATCCTCATTATTATTACCACCCTCATGAAAAGCACAATGACAGGCAGTGAAGTAAAAATGGCATTGTGTAGGTGCCTATGTCTGTGGCATTCCGAGTTCCCAGATACACAGAAGGTCTTTTTAGAGTCATTCAAACACTGGTGTTGTACTGAACTGCTAATCACAAGGTTGGCAGTTCAAATTCACCAGCCTATACAGGACTTTTATGAGTCAGAACCAACTCGACAGCACATGGCAACAACAAAACACAGTCTGAAGTATTGAGTTACTTAGTTGAAATCATCATTTAGAGAACAGGACAGTATCACAGAGATATAGTAGGAAGAAAAGCCTGGTAAAAAATGTTTACTAGAAAAAAAAACAACAACCCATAGACAAGAACTAACAGCTTCAGAGGTAGACCCACTCACTGCCAAGATCAAAGTTCCACACCCTCAGGGATGGCCTTCTGATTAATCTGCAGTCTTGCTCCTACAGTATTTACACACACACAAAGAACAGAGAAGCCACAGACCCCTAATACCTGTATAACAGAACCATCGATGAAAATGATGATAGTGTGAAATGCAAAAGTAGAGACTCTCCTGTAGAAAACAAGACGTTCCTGACAGGTGACAATAAAAATTAAGACTGATATTCTCCCTCACCTATTAAGACGCAAGGTCCCTCTTCTTTTAGGACTTCCCCGAAAGTACCCATTTTCAACCCTATAATTTTTAGGCTCTGTTACAGTAGTTTATGAGAGTAATTATGTTTATCTTTATTTGGCTAAAACTAATGAACCAATGATAAACAACTCATCATTTTCTCCCATGCTGAATAATGAATATTAATTAACCTGTCAAAATAGGACTGGCACTCATTACCAAATATAGCATTGATGCATTTGCCTGCCAATCTGTGGAAGGGAAAGTATGTTTTTTGTGAAAGCAAAGTATGTTCAGATGGCCTCAGAGACTTTAAATTTCTGGTGGAATCAATCTGTGAGCTCAGACACAGGACTATCAGGGACATGGTTTGAGCTCCTGAAGTCTTATAGAGCTTGAATCTTTAGATGGCCACTCATCCAGCTTCTCAGCAGTTGATGTGAAAATGCCTGTGTTCAGAAAGGCATTGCCAGCAAGTGCAGAAACGAGGCCCAGTGCAACCCAAGGCAGCCTTTGGTGATATACTGTGGAATCTTCATTTCTGATGGAGCTGGCTTAGAGATGATAGGTTTTGCCTTTTGGGAAGAGGAGTTGGTGTGGAAGAAGGAGCTGTTGATCCAGGGATCTGGTTTCTGGGTCAACGCCTAAGTGCTATGCCAGAGCCTTCATCAAATATTCTTTGGTTGCCAATTTTCAGGCTTTAGTTCCATTGTTGGTGGGTCAGTAGTAGAATTTTTACTTTCCAGGAGAGAGCCAAAGGAGTCCTGGTATTTCAGTTGTTAAGCACTTGACTGATAACTGCAAGTTAGGTGATTCTATCCCAACAGCTGCTCTGAAGGTCAAAGACAGGGCAGTCTGCCTTGGGCTATGAGGCTGTAATCCTACAGGGTCATGATGAGACAGAATCCACTTGATGACAGTGGGTTTGGTGTTTATGTGGAAGACCTGGATTCACTTCCTGGGTGATTAACTTTATGCACGGCCACCGCCCACCCGTCAGTGGAGGCTCCTGTGCTGCGAGATGTGGAAAAGGTTTCAATGGAGCTTCCAGACGAAAATGAACTAGGATGAGAGGCCTTGTTATCTACTTGTGAAAAATCAGCTAACAAAAACCCTATGGATCACAGTGTTCTGATCAGCACCTAACCATGAAGATAGTGTAGGAACAGGCAATACTGTGCATGGCGTCCCCAAGAGTTCAGGCCAGATAATCACCACCACCACCACACAGCAACAACATCTGTCTGGGAGAGCAATGGCTTCGCTGATATGTCCAAAGGAAGCAGTCTACCAAGACAACTTTAATGCTATTTTTGTAGAACTTCAGAGAGCAATTTCTTTAATACAAAAGACACTGCATTACAGAAAAGAATGGGAAATTAAATTATCAATATTATGAGGGAAAATTTTTAATCTAAATTAATCTGGAGTTAATGAGAATGTGTGAGGGGATAATAAAATATTAACTTTTCTATTATAATGAGAGAGGAAATGAAGACTCCCTTTCCCAAACTCTCCACCGCTGTTTGGAACGACCAGTGAAGTTGGACAGAATCAATTATGCTCTTGTTTTTCAGAACCTGGACATGTCTCTTTTCCTTGCTTTCAACCCTGGGAATCACTGCTGAGTCCAATGTTTGTTTTTTAACAAAAGGAACACTGAAGCCAAGAGCATTTAGATCTCATATCTGGCACTGTGCTTCACTTATCTACTTCCAGGCCAGACCAAGACTGGTTTTACAATGACTTGAATTGTGCCTTCAGTAAGTTGTCCCTGGAGGAAGAAGAGGAGAGGGAGGGAGGGAAAGAGAAGGAATGGACAGAAAAGGGGGAGAAAGGAATATGAAGGAATGAGAAGACAAGATAGGGAGAGAGGAAGGAGGAGGAAAAAGAAGGAGATAGGAAAGCAGAGAAGGAGAGAAGAAGAGAAAAAAGGAGGGGAGCAAGGAAAAGGGTGGTATAAAAGAGAAAGGAACGGTAATTAAAAACAGGAATGGAGCAGAGGAACTACTTTTGTGTACATTAAGGAAGGATAATGATTTCAATAAGTTTTTAGAGTATTTCATGAGGAATTCCCCAAATTGTGCCTTGCCATAAAGGACCTCTCAAGAGGAGCCACCATCTTAGGAGAGACCAAGTGGAGGAAGGATCAAAACAGCCACAAATGCCTGACAGACTCACGGAGATACAAGTGTGGACATTCTTTTTTTTTTGGTATCTGTTCATTTGTCCCTTGCTGTCTGAGCACCTCCATTCTGGTGACTAGAGGGGATGCCTGAATGAACAGACACCCAACCCTACCCCTGGAGGGTTCTACTATGCATGCACACAGATCTGCTCGAAATTTAAAGTGACAGTTTCCATTTAAAACCACAAGGCCACTACTGATCAGTCAGTTTGTCTTACTGTAGTGGCTTGTGCATTGCTGTGATTCTGAAAGCTATGCCACCGGTATTTTAAATGCCAGCAGGGTCAGCCATGATGGACAGGTTTCAGATGAGCTTCCAGACAAGGACAGACTAGGAAGAAAGAGTGATGTACTGCTTCTGAATATTTAGTCACTGAAAACCTTATGAATAGCAGAGAAACACGGTCAGATATAGTGCCGGAAAATGAACCCCTCAAGATGGAAAGCACTCAAAATGCAACTTGGGAAGAGCTGCCTCCTCAAAGTAGAGTAGACTGTGATAATGCAAATGAAGTAAATCTCATAGGAGAAAATCCTGTAGGACCTACATTTGCTGATGGGGCACAGCTCAAAGTGAAGAGAACTAGCTGTAAAGAAAATTGGAACATGGCATGTACAAAGTAAGAATCTAGGAAAATTGGAAGTTGTCAAAAGTGAAATAGAACACATAAACATTGATATCTTAGGCATTAGTGAGCTGAAATGGACTGGTATTGGCCATTTTGAATCTGACAACCACATGGTTTACTATGCCAGGAATGACCAATTGAAGAGGAATGGTGTTGCATTCATCATCAAAAAGAACATATCCAGATTAGTCATGAGGTACAAAGATATCTGTGATAGGATGATATTCATGCGCCTACAGGGAAATCCAGTTAATACCATTATTATTCAAATTTTTGCATCAACCACTAATGGCAGTGAGGATGAAATAGAAAAATTCTACCAACTTCTTCAATCTGAAATCGATCAAACATGCAATCAAGATGTATTGCTCATTACTGGTGATTGGAATGCAAAGGTTGGGAGGAAAGAGGAAGGATCAGTAGTTGGAAAATATGGCCTTGGTGATAGAAACGATGGTGGAGAACACATGATAGAATTCTGCAAAATCAACGATTTGTTCATTTCAAACACCTTCTTTAGACAGCATGAGATGACTATACACATGGGCCTCGTCAGATGGAATACATAGAAAACAAATTGACTATATCTGGGGAAAGAGGCAATGGAAAAGCTCCATATAATAGGTCAAAACAAAGCAGGGGCAAAATGTGGAACAGACCATCAATTACTCATATGCAAATTCAAACTGAAGCTGAAGAAAATGAAAACAAGTCCATGAGAGCCAAAATATGAATACATCCCACCTGAATTTAGGATCATCTGAAGAACAGCTTTGATACATTAAAAACTAAAGACCAAATACCAGAAGAGTTGTGGGATGACATCAAGAACATCATACATGAAGAAAGAAAAAAGTTATTGAGAGGACTAGAAAAAAAGAAAAAGTCAAAATGGATGCCAGAAGAGACACTGAAAATTGCTCTCCAGTGTAGAGATGCCAAAGCAAATGGAAGAAATGAGGAGGTACAAGAGCTGAACAGAAAATCTGAAAGACCAGCTCGAGAAGATAAAGCCAAATATTACAACAAAATATGCAAAGATCTGGAATCAGAAAACCAAAAAGGAAGAACACACTCAGCATGGCTCAAGCTGGGGGAACTGAAGAAAAAATTCAAGTCTCAACTTTCGTTTTTGAAAGATTTTCTGAGCAAATTATTGAATGATGCAGAATGCATCAAGAGAAGATAGAAGGGATACACAGAGTCACTGTACCAAAAGGAAATGGTCAATATTCATCCATTTCAAGAGGTAGCATATGATCAAGAGCCAATGATACTGAAGGAGGAAATCCAAGGTGCATTGAAGGAATTGGCAAAGAACAAGGCACCAGGAACTGATGGAA
>NW_006408691.1:6324262-6330344 GCF_000296735.1 Chrysochloris asiatica | reverse complement strand
ATTCTTATCAATGGAGAAAAGATTGAAGTTGTCAAGGACTTCATTCTTCTTGGATCAACTATCAACACTCATGGAAGCAGCAGTCAAGAATTCAAACGACATATTGCATTAGGAAAATCTGCTGCACAAGACCTTTTTAAAGTGTTGAAAAGCAGAGATGTCAGTTTGAAGACTAAGGTGCACCTGACCCAAGCCATGGTATTTTCAATAACCTCATATGCATGCATGAACATATTGTCAGAAGGGACCAATCTCTGGAGAAGGATATTTTGTTTGGTTAGGTGGAGGGTCAGAGAAAAAGAGGAAGATCCCCAAGAAGATGGATTGGCCAAGTGACAACATCAATGGACTCAAATATGGCAACAATAGTGAGATTGGCCCAGGATCGGGCAGTGTTTTGTTCTGCTGTGCATAAAGTTGCTATGGATCGGTACTGACTCTATGACACCTAACAATAACAACAAGAATATATGGATGCGAAAGCTGGACAGTGAATAAGGAAGACAGCAGAAGAATTGATGCTCTAGAGTTATGGTGTTGGAGAAGAATATAGAAAGTTCCATGGGCTGCCAAAAGAACCAATAGATCCGTTTTGGAAGAAGTGCAGCCAGAATGCTCCTTATAGGCCAAATGGCCATTCATCTCTCATACTTTGGACATATTGTCAGGAAAGGCCAGTTACTGGAGAAGGATATCATGTTTTGTAAGTGGAGGGTCAGAAAAAAAGAGGAAGACCCCCAACGAGATTGAATGGCCAAGTGACAACATCAATGGACTCAAGTGTGGCAACAGTAGTGAGGTTGGCCCAGGATTGGCCAGTGTTTCGTTCTGCTGTGCATATGGTCGCTATGGGTCGGTACCTACTCAATGGCCCCTTACAACAACAACAACAATGAAGGACCTTGGGTGCCAAGCATGTGGAGTGAAGAGTTTATCCTAAAACACTGACATCAGTTATTGGTGTTATAAACCTAACTCTGGAAGCATGGAGGATTGAGGGTTGAGGTAGAGTTAGCATAGGGAAGGAGAAGATACACCAAAAACAAAAAAAAATTCTGGCAGGATATCTCTTAACCTCCCAATATCTACTGAGGAATGAGATCATTGGCCTTTGAAATCTAAACCCAACCTCAGAAAAAATACACTTGTTTTTGTACTTTATCTATTGAATGCACAATATGAAATAAAAATAAACCTAAAATATAGAGATGTTAACAAGGCACTGGTGTTCAACCAGGCTGAACTTTCAGTGTAAGTAACTACATAAGTAATACTCAGCGATTGTTATTGGTTACCATAGAGTTCATTCTACCTGTGGGTGTGTGCATTCAAAGATAATAAATACAGAAAAGGGTGAGAACAGAGAAACTGTGCACCAAAGTGTGTGCATAGGAGCTATAATAGAATAGATTAGAAGCTTCTCAGCTAATCATCGAGGCCCACAAGGAGGAGTACAGACAGAAGCAATCCCTCTTTTGCTCCCTGTACAAGTGTCATAAGGGATGTTCTGGGTCCTTTGGGTGTCCCTAGATGATGATGATTTCATTTTCCTCCCATTCAAGATGCTTTTTGGAAACATCTGTATCTCTGTCATCCTGTAGTACATCCTGATTGTTGCTGTGATGTAGGAAGCTATGTCACTGGTATTTCAAATACCACTAGGGTCACTCATAGTGGACAAGTTTAAGCAGAGCTTCCAGATTAAAACTAGGAAGGAAAGTCTGATAATCTACTTCCAAAAATTAGCCAATGAGAACCATCTGGATCATAACAGAACATTGCTTGATTTAGTACTGGAAAATGAGTCCCTTCATTCAAATAAAGGTCACTACACAATGCTTGCAGCAGTGGACTCCAACAAAATGTTGATGGCACAAGACTGGGAAATGTTTCATTCTGTCATATATAACGTCCCCATGAGTTAGGGACAACTACCAACAATAACAACATGTGACCTGAAGTTTCCACTAAGAAATCCACTTATTTGAGCAATAATCATCTAACAGCACTTTCTGTTAATTGTAAGAATGACAATTCATTATCAATAGCTTGCTGCCAGCCTCCTGAACTGGATACTTTGTTCGCTGCTTTTTTTTTCTTCATCCTTGGAGAGCCACAAAGCATTTTGCATGCTGATGGGAGAAGTGTGGAGAAGTAATCTGTAAAACATCAACCACACTTGAAAGCCAGCTTATTTGAAGGGGAAAACACTGATCTGCCTCAGGTGCATGTCTCTTGCACATGTGGAGGTCATATGGTGTTTTCTGATGCACAAAGACCTCTGAGGAGACGACACTACAGTTACAAACTAGCCCCAATACCTGTCTCATCAGAAAAATAGGTAGCAAAGCTCTACGAGATCGAAGATAAAAGAATTGAGAAATCTGAGGGTGCAGAGCTGTAAACAAGCAAGGCCTTTGTGAAATCACTGGGACGGAATCTGTATTTACAATAACACTACTGTTCCAACCCGATGAAGTTACAAGAAGCGACAAGAAATTGCTGATTAAATCTCAACCAACAGTGATTTCACTGCAACTCTCTAGGGCACAGATAAAGCTTGGTTTATCTTGGTTTATCCATGAGATACATCTCTGTCCTTCTAAGATAGAACTTCAAACAAGGAGGTTTGTTTCTAGTAACCTTGACCCTGGGGAGACAAAGACATTACATAGAGTGGGCTGAGTGCATTGTAGAATTACCCACAAGAATAATTTTCATCTCTCTGTGCCATAGTCAATGCAGTTATAATGTCAAGGATTGAATTATGTGTTCCCAAAATATGTGTCAACTTGACTGGACCATGGTTCTCACTGGCTTGGAAGTAATTGTTGTTGTTATTAAGTGCTGTTGAGTCTGTTCTGACTCATAGCAACCCTATGCACAACAGCACAAAATACGGCACCATCCTCATAATTGTTACCCTTGACCCCATTGCTGCTGCTACTATAACAACCCATCTTTTTGGGAGTCTTCCTCTTTTTCGCTGATCCTCCAGCTTTACCAAGCATTGTGTCCTTCTCTGGGGACTGGTCCCTCCTGATAACATGTCTGAAGTATAAGAGACAATGTCTTACCATCCTGGTCTCTAAGGAGCATTCTGATTGGACTTGTTCCAACATAAATCTGTGTTTTTCTGACAGACAGTGGTACTTTTGGTATTCTTCTCTAACACTATAATTCAAGTGTGTCAATTCTTCTACAGTCCTCCTTATTCATTGTCCAATTTCCACATGCATGAGAAGCTACTGAAAATACCATGGCTCTGGTCAGACACACCTTAATCCTCAAACTGACACCTTTGTTCTTGAACACTTTAAAGAAGTCTTGTGCTGCAGATTTATATAATACAATGGTTTTTGATTTCTTGACTGCCACTTCCATAAGTGCTAATTGTAGATCCAAGCAAAATGAAGTCTTTGACAATTGCAGTCTTTTCTCTACTTATCATGATGTTATTTGTTGGTCTAGTGGTGAGGATTTTTGTTTTGTTTACATTAAGGTGCCATCCATACTGTAGGTTCTGGTCTTTGATCTCCATCAGTAAGTGTTTTAAGTCCTCTTTTCTTCCATCAAGAAAAGTTATATCATGTGTATACCACAGATTGTTAATCAGTCTTCCTCTAAACATGATGCCACATTCTTCTTCAAATAATCCAGATTCTCAGATGATTTGCTCAACATACAGATTTAATGTTGTTGTTGTTGTTAAGTGCCATTGAGTTGGTTCTGACCCATAGCAACCCTGTATAAGGCTTCCGAGGAGCAGCTGGTGAGGTTGAACTGCCGACCTTGCAGGTCAAATGGCTTTGCAGTCTGGCGCATTAACCCACAGTGCCATACCAGGACTCCTACAGATTTAATAAGTGTGGTGAAATGATACAACCCTGGTGCACATCTTTCCTGATTTTAAATGACTCAGTTCCCCCTTGTTCTGTTCTAACAACTATTTCTTGATCAATGTACAAGTGTCCTGGAATACTAAAATAGGGCAGTTATGTAATGATGTAATCATTTTCCATAATGTGATCTAATATGATCAACCAATCCTTTGCAAGAGGATTGGGGTGGGACAAAGCAACCTCACTCAGATCACAGACTCAATCTGATGTGAGAGGAGTGCCCCTGGGGTGTGGTCTGTGTCACTTCTTAATTTAACAAGAGCTAAAATGAGAGGAGCTTTGGTAGCGTAGTGGTTACAAATCGGACTGTGAACTGCAAGGTCAACAGTTTGAAACTACCAGCCGCTCTGTGGGAGAAAGATGAGGCTTTCTGCTCCCATAAAGATTTACAGCCTCAGAAATCCTGTACAGGGTCGCTATGGGTCAGAATCAACTCCATGGCACTTAACAACAACAACAACAACAACAAAATGAGAGGAAGGCAAGCAGAGATGGAGGAACCTACCAAGATAGAGGAACTGGGATTAAAGGAATCCATTGGACCTGGGATTCCTGTTCTGAAAACCATTTAGATCCAGTGGGAGCTTGATGGCAAAAAGCATGAAGTTTTCCAAGGAATACCAAAGCCACAGATGTTGAAAGGAGATAAGGATCCATAGAGAGAGAAAGTCTTGCCTTAGATTTGGCACCTTGAATTCAGCATGCAAACCTAAATTGTGAAAGAATTTGTTTGTCAAATCACCCACTGTTACTTTAGCACACTAGAGAACAAAAACAGGACCTATTGGGGAAGCTTGGGGTTATTATTTTAATGAAGACTCATAAGCTAGTCTAGTGAAGAGATGATTCTTATCTTATTCTTATTTTCCATTACAATGACCAAGTCCGACTTGTGGCAAAAGACAGTTTCACTGCCTGGAGTAAACGTGGGTCATGGAGCTAAGAAGAAAACAGAGATTACTCTGAAAACAAGAAAGTCAAAAACGATCCATCATGTTCAATTTATTTAGCCACAAAAGAAAAGAAAAAGTCCCACACGAAGCAGTATAATTAGGATTGAAGAGATTGTTTTGGTCACTGTTACTATGCACTACATCTGAGGGTGGGTCTGATTCTGATGTCTTCAGCTTTCTGATTAGAGACTCACATTTAGCTGAAGCAGGTTGGCCTGTGTGGTTAGACTGTGTAGCAAACCAGGTTTTTGAAGTTTATTTTTTAAATGTCTTTCCACAGCAATGTGTCTGCCTATTGTTTTCCAGATACATCTTGCCACCTGTTCAAGTAATCTAAATAACTTATTGCAAAAAACCATGTGGGAATCATGTCTGACTTCTACTGGCTTCATAAGTGGGAAATAGAATCAAACTCAAAATCAACCTAAGGCCAATTCCTATGAAGTGAAAATCAGACATGTGTCCACCCTATAACCTTCTTTACCCTATTCTGACACCAATGATCCCTCCCACGGCACTTTCTGCTTCACATCTAGGTTTGATAATCCTTTGCAGTGGTCACACAGAGCTCATAACAATACTCATTATTAGGTAGTTTATCAGGGAAAGGAACAGTATACAATTCAGGATCAGAAAAACTCAGGGCACAACAGTTCTCTAGTCAGGAAAACCTCATGTCAGCCGTATCGCAGGCTTGCCTTACCCTTGTCTTCGGCCTCTCAACCATGTGGGCATGGTCATTGCCCTGCTTGGGAAATGGTTAACAAGCTTCCTTAAATGTCCAAAGGACACATTCTGTAAGCCAGCTTTCTGACAGTAGGCACACAGCTTTACTCAGTCCATGGGCCTAGATGTCTACATCTGCTGTTCCATGTCACCACCTCTGCTGTTGCTCCTTTCCTATATAGAGATTTCACACTCCACTCATGTTCTTCTTTCTTGATGGTCCTGGGACCATCTCATGATCATCTGCTTATGAGATGTGTTCCTTTAAAACTAGCTGGATGACAAAGTTAATCAACCCCAGCATTAGAGTCTTGTACACCTTCTTTCAAGAAAGTGAGGCGACACAGGAGGCACTCACTCATCTCTGCCAAGAAATTTGAAAGACAACTATCTGGCTGACTGATTGGAAGAGATCAATATTTATGCCCAATCCAAAGAGAGGTGACCCAACAGAATGCGGAAATCATCAGACAATCTCTTTGATATCTCAAGCAAGTAAAG
>NW_006408691.1:6321297-6323082 GCF_000296735.1 Chrysochloris asiatica | reverse complement strand
ACCATCTTTGCATGGTGCCACCCAATCACTTGGTTGGAATAAAGAGCCATATCAAGTAAATTCAAGGTACTACAGTTGTACATATTTATCAACATTCTCTCTTTAAAACCATTGACATCCATGGATTCTGATTCATAGTGACCCCAAAGAGCAGAGAAGAATTGCCCCACAGAGTTTCCAAGCTTGGGAGTTTTACAGAAGTAGATTACCACTTTCTTCTTTCATAGAGTGGCTGGAGAGTTCAAACCACCAACTTTTGGGTTAGCAGCCAAATGCTTAACTATGGTACCACCAACTCTCCCTTTTTTGAGAGATTGTTTTAGATTTCTATAACATTTTACTTCTACATTAAAACCAAAAAGAAAAAAAGCAGAAACAAACCATTTTCCATAGGGTCAACCTCAACTCATAGTGACACTGTGTGTATCAGAGTAGGATTGGGCTCTGTAGGGTTTACAATGGTGTATTTTTCAGACATAAATCAGATCTTTACAAGATGCCTCTCAGTGGACTCAAACCTCCAACCTTTCAGTCAGTAGAAGAGTGCATTAGACTCTTGAACCATCATTGTTGTTGTTGTTGTTGAGTGCCGTTGAGTCAATTTTGACTCATAGCTACCCCATATAGGGCTTCAGAGGATCCTTTGGTGAATTTATGGTTGCTGGTCCAGTGCTTCTCCCACATTGCCACACCAGGTCTCCAGCCTGGATAACACGTTTCCTGTGGAGTAGCAAAAGTACTTGTGAAAGCCACAGAGTTTCATGAATACTCTCAATTGGATGACCAGTATGTCTATTTATCTGTTTCCTCCATTGACATGAAAACATTCCTTCCAACCACCTGGTTAGTGAGCCAAGGAAGTAGGAATGGTCCAGGAAGCAAAACATCAGCTAGGAAGGGAAGCTGTGATCCTGGTTATTAGAAAGACATGCAGAAAAGACAATCTTTCCAGCCAGCTTTCCTTATGGTGCTTTTTTTTTGCTGTTGTTAGAGTTGGGAGAATTAGGGTTCTATACCATCCTCTGCCATGTTGTCAAGGGAATTACAGCTTTTGCAGATAGCAGCACAGAACTGTCCAAATGCAATTATTATAATTATAGTACCTTCAAAACTTGATTTCCTGGCACTAAATGGACTGTGACTGATGTATTTCTAGAAAAAAAAGCCCTGCGTCTTTCTCAGCACAGCTTACATGTAATGAGGTTTTGTCCCAATTGAATACAGCAAATTGGGTGCAGTGGAGTAAACACTGGGCAGTTTGCAAATGTCATTACGGTTTCAAGAAAAGATGGCTTGGGAGGACCAAATAGGGACAGAGATGGGTGGAAAAGGCTCCTAGTAAACAAGACCACCACCCATCTGTCATCTATCATACTGTTGTTAGTTGTTTTTATAATGCTATGATGCTCGAAGCTATGCCACCAATGTGTCAAATGCCACCAGGGTTACTCATGGTGGACAGGACTCAGTAGAAGTTCCAGACTGAGGCAGACTAAGAAGAAGCACTGGGTATCTATTTCCAAATATTAACCAGTGAACATTTGAATCACCATGGAATATAGTTTGATGTAGTGCTGGATGTCACCAGGAAAAGCCAAATGCTAGAGAAGGGCATCACCTTTGATGAAATGGAAGGTCAACAAAAGTGAAAGAACCCTTCAATGAAATGGACTTATACAATAGCCATAACATCGGACTCAATCACACCTAACAACAACAACAATATGTGACAGCCTTATGTAAAGCAGAACAAAACATTTCCCACACCATGAAGATAGTACAGGT
>NW_006408691.1:6318923-6320647 GCF_000296735.1 Chrysochloris asiatica | reverse complement strand
TGATAGTTGATCCAAGAAGAATGAAGTCCTTGACAACTTTTATCTTTTCTCCGTTGATAAGAATGTTGTTTATTGGTCCAGTGGTGAGGATTTCTGTTTTCTTTACATCCAGATACAACCCATACTGAAGGCTGTGCTCTTTGATCTTCATCAGTAAATATTTTAAGTCTTCTTCATTTTCTGCAACTAAGGATGTATCACCTGCATATCGCAGGTTGTTAATGAGTCTTCCTCCAATCCTGATACCATATTTCTCTTCATTTAACCCAGCTTCTCAGATTATTTGCTCAGCATACCAGTTGAATATGTATGGTGAAAGAATACAACCTTGTCACACACCTTTCTTAATTTTAAACCATTCAGTTTTCCCATGTTCTGTTTGAACAACTGCCTTTTGGTCCATGTACAGATTCCTCATGAGCACAATGAAGTGTTCTGGAATATTCACAATGTTGTCCATAGCTTGTCATGATCCACACAATCAAAAGCCTTTTCGTAGTCAATAAAGCACAGGTAAACATTAGAGCCATCTTAATACAACAAGTAATAGATGATGAGACTTCTCAACAAAGGCCAGTTTAGCTGGCGTACACAACAGGTCCTATGAAGGATCAGGAGCTATCATCTCCTAGTGAGACTTTCACAGACACCTCTCTCTGACTCCAGCCCCTCATCTTTTTTAGGTGTCCTTCTGCTGACTCAATCATCTCCAGGTGCAACATTTAGACCAGCAGCTAAGAGCACTAAATTTGGTGCTAAATCTGAACCAGATATCTCCTTTCTGTGACATTCCACACATACACTTCTCAGTAAAATGGAGAATAAGGATGAAATGTGAAAAAAAAATTTTTAAAAAAAGAGGGCACATAGGTCGATGCAGTGAAACCTGTTATAAGCTGATGTTCAGAGGGCAGGAAGGTCTGTGTTGGTGAATAAACCAAGGTTGGAGTACCAGAAATCAGGCACATCAAACTTTCTTGATGTTGTCATTTGCTTTTGAGTCAATTTCAACTCTTGACGACATATTATATAACAACAAAATGCTGCCCAGTTTATGATCATTGGTATGGTTGTGTCCATTGCTTTGTATATAGTGTTAATCCATTTCACTGAGGATGTCCCTCATTTTCTCTGACCCTCTGCTTTACCAAACATGACACCTTTTCTTTTTCCTATAGTCGATTTAGAAAAGGGGGGAAAAAAAAGTTTTATGTATTCTTCCTTATATTGATGTATATTTATGTTGGTTCCAGGTTGAAAATATATTGATAATGTTGCTACATTCTATTTTGTGGGGTTGTGGATATGAGGAGAATTAAGACATGAGGGTTAGCATTAGGACTATGATTAAGTCTAGGCTAGGGCTGTTGTTGTTGCTATTAAATACTACCCAGTTGGTTCTGAGTCATAGAGACCCTGAATAGGGTTTCCAATGATGTAAATCTTTATTAGAGCAATTTTCATTTATCATTAGGGTTATGGTTCGGACTAGAGTTAGTGCTAGGGGTAAAGGCTGGGATAAGTCTAGATTTTAGAGTTGTTACTGTTAAGTGCTGATGAGTTGGTTCTGACTCATAACAACTCTGTATAGGGTTTCCAAGCAGCAGCTGATGAGTTTAAACTGCAGACCATGTGATTCGAACCAACCTAGAATTCCAGTGCTTATCCTACAGTGCCACACCACTACTCCAATTATTCCTCTAGCAGATGACTATTGAGAGATT
>NW_006408691.1:6313656-6318576 GCF_000296735.1 Chrysochloris asiatica | reverse complement strand
TGTTTGAAGCACTCTGTCTTGTTTCTTAATATAAACTGAAATTATCTGTTTGCTCTGAGACACTGTGGTGTTGAATTTATATTTAACCAATGACTGTATGTTGATGTGTTCTCAGGCACTCACCACCTGTCTCCTGGTAGATGTGATAGAGACTAGAAGTGTGTATGTGGTTTTCTGTTCACTGATGGTTTAGTATATAGTTCAGCAGGTTTCACAGACCTCAAGAAGCAGAGGCACTATGCTCAATGCCTGACTCCAGCCAGAGCAGAGGCTGTACATGACAGAGTGACATTGGCTTTTGGGTTGGTGAGGGCAAGAATGGCCATTCCTCCACTTGCCAGGAGGTCCTGGAACAAGAGGGAGCTGCGCCCTTCCCTACTTTCTGCCAACCTTCAGTCTTGTCCTATGCCTTCAGGCCACTGTATTGTAAAAGCTCACAATGGTCACTCCATTCCATGCCAGCCCACAGTCAGCCCCTTTTTCTTTTCTCTTGCTGCTCTTGTTTCATTTCCTCCTTTAGTCAGCACTCAATTCACCTCACAGTCCTATCCTCTGAAACAGCATTCCAGAACAAACTTCCATATCGGTTTCACTTGGTCTGCCATGTCTTTGTTGCCAAGGGTCAGTTCAGTGCATCCACTTACTTGTATCTTGCCCTAAAAATCTCCAATGATATTAGGTTTTTTGTTGTTGTTGTTGTTGTTGTTGTTTTATCAATTAGTCTGTCTTTATTATGTGACCAATGTAAAGGAGTTGAAGTCTTGTCATCCTCAAACATTGGACCACATCAAAGTCCATGGGAATCTAAAATATATTTACCATGCTATTGATGTTTACCTGATGGATAAGCTCTAATATGAGATTTGGAAGGTACTGATAAAATCTCAATAACAACACAAGCATGATAAATAACATTTATTGAATACTCCCATGATGGTCACAAATAAACCAACTGCATTCTACATGGGTCACCTGAGTTTTAGATCAGCTCCACTTACGTTCATTACTCTTCTGTGTATATAAAAAATTCCATTGTAAATCAATGCACCTTAGACTGAAGGTCCATGATTCATTGCTATTGTATAAGAAGACATGGCCGTATGTTTTGAATGTGCCTGGTTAACATGCTGTCATTGTAAATTAGGACCCAGATTGCTTCAGAAATATGATGCACCCTGAATTCTGTGAGAGACAACTAGAGCTGCTTTAAGAATAAGAGTCTGGAGGGAAAGGCAGAGACTTGATTTCTATTCCCTACATATCCTGAGCAAGTGTGAGTAATAAGGCTTTTTAACATTTAGGATTAACATACAATGACCTCCATAGTTTATTCAAAGAGCTCAGAAACCTCTCTCTTAAAAATTATGCATTTGCCTTGTTAAACTTTACCTAAGCCCTGTGATCCTAGAAAACAACAATGACTAAAGAAAATCTCCTAACCCTTTGTATTCTAGATGTCAGTTACCAAAAGGAAATATCCTTCCCCTTACGGAGTCCTGGTGTGGTACTCTGGATTAATGTGCCAGACTGAAAAGCCATTTGAACTGCAAGGTCGGTGGTTCAAGCTCACCAGTGGCTCCTTGGAAACCCTATACAGGGTCATTGTGGGTCAGAAAGGACTTAACAACAACAACATCACATGACTTACTTAAGTTTCAGGTGCCACTTTGTTGCTTATTATAAGGCCAGACACTGACCCTCAAAATTCCCATCCTTCCTCATTAATAGCTATCCTGCTTGCTTTCCCTCACCGATCAGTCAGAACAAACTGCTTGTCAAATGAGCTTAGGTTATGATTCTCCCCTTCACCCACATCCCTGAACTCTGGTCCTCCTTCAGCCTTAGCTGACTTAAGAGGTCCCTCCTAAACATGGGCTGTCCAAAGATGAAGCATTATTTCATCTACTAAAACATAACTCATTACATCCCAATTCCATACACCTGGTTCCTTTAAGCTTTGTTTATCCTTCTCTAGAAAATTAACACCACCATGTGTTACTATGGGTTTTGAGGGTAACACCACCATGTCTCACTATGAGTTTTGAGGGTAGCTGTGATTCTGGACACTAGGCCACCACTATGCCAAATACCAACAGGGTCACACCATGGTGAACAGGTTTCAACGAACTTCCAGACCAAGATAGATTAGAAAGGAAGGTCTAGTGACCTTCTCTTGATAGTTAGCCAATAAAATCTTATGGATCACAGAAAAACAATGTTTTATATAATGCTGGAAAATGAGTCCCCAGGGTGGAGGATGCTCAAAACATGAAGAATAATAACTTGGGTTGTCAACAATGAACACCAATGTACCAATAATTGTAAAGATTGTACAGAATCAGGCAATTCGGTTAAATATAAGGTTTTCAGGAACTGGAGCTAACTTGGCAGCAATTAACAGTAGCAACATAAGAGAAAAATTCCTTTTTACCTAATGCTTGAGATGCTTGTAGAGTTTATGCTTAAGACATTCTCCATATTACAGCAACCCATCTCCTCTTATTGCAACAGTCCCCACACCCTTGCAATAATCCTTGTGCGTTGAGTTTCTTCTTGCCGTGTCCAGAAATCTTACTGTTCTTTTTATTTGACAGGGTACACAGATGCACAAATATTTCCTTCCCCATGAGCTTGTAAAGTTTTTGATGTCATTGTCAAAGAATAATTTTCAAAAAAACGAATGAAATACCATTTATACCAAAATATGGAGACTTGGTGTGGTGCTGTAGGATCAGCACTGGACTGTGCACCAAAAAGTCAGTGGTTTGAGCCCAACAGCCACTCTGCAGGAGAAATATGAGACTTTCTGCTTTGGCAAATATTTTTTAAAACCTTGGGAACCCTATATAGGGTCAAACAGCATAGCAGTATAAAATAAACCCATATTAAAAATGTTACTCAACTCATAAGTCATTGAGGAAATTAAGAATATGACAAAGCAGTGAGGATAGGGATTTTATAGACCAGAAGAAATAGTTAGAAAGAAAACATGTTAATATATTTATTGACATTGTTGTTATTAAGTGCTGTCCAGTCAGTTCCAACGCATAGCAAACCTGTATAGGATTTCTGAGGATCAGCTGGTGGGTGTGAACCAACAATCTTGTAGTTAGCAGTCAGGTGCTTACCCTACAGCACCACACCAAGACTCTGTTACCATCAAATCTGGTCTGATTCATGGTGAAACACATATGAAATGAGACACTGAGAACCCCCAAGATGCTAAAAGGGTTTTAGTCTGGTCAAAGCAAAATCTAGAAGAGAGTTCAATTGGCCATCCTGCCATCAAAATACAATGTTGTTGTAGGTAAGTGCCACTGAGTTGGTTCTGACTCATAGTGACCTTGTTTAGGGTTTCCAAGGAGCAGTTGGTGGGTTTGAACTATCAACCTTGCAGTTAGAAGTCAAGTAGCTAACCTACAGTGTCTCACCAGAATTCTTCACTGTACACTAATTTTCTCTAAAAGCAGCCATTTCTTCAATTAGCAGTCAAAGCCTAACCTTAGGACTATCTCAGGAATGAAAGAAAAACAACCATGTGCCTTTATGGCCACTGATAACCACCACCTGGTAAGATTAATGGTGTTGAGTGGAGACAGTTTGGTAGTAGGAAGTTCAGCAGAACCTTGAATAAACAGACAACAGAGAATCCCTGAATTTCCTCAGAGTCCAAACTTCATACCACAAATCCCTATATAACTCACCTCCTCCCAACCTTGGGGCGACACACCTGGGAGATTTTCTACTCCCCTGTTCTTCTGAGTTTTGATACTTAGTAAATGGTTTGCTCTGTGTCCTGTCTCTGAATATTGTCTCCATTTGTGGCAGATGATAAATAAAAAATTTCCTCCCTGATTGGGACAGGTGAAAATTAGTGGCTCTGTGGAAGACAAGTCCCCCTAAAGTGACCAACCAGGGAGTTTTCCCCCTCACAGTCCTAGATGGAAGACTGGATCTTAGCACTCCTTATCAGCTCTTGGAGCAAAACTGAGCAAAGCTGCAGCCAGCAAGCTTCCTAGAAAGTCCATGACCCTCTCTCTACTCATTGTGCTCAAGGCAGGATCTAACAGGACTATAGCCAGAGGGGCCATTTGGAAAGCCCTTGACCTCAAGATAAGAGGTGTCTTTGATCTCAAGACAAGAGGATTACACAGGCTAAGGACTATAAAAGATATCAGGAAGGCAGGCCTTGGGTTTTGATTTCTGATTTTGGAAAAAGTGGGTAAACGTTCTGTAACTTTGAGGTCATGGTGTGTGTGTTTGTGTGTACATGTAGGTGTGAGAACGTGGACACAGATGGGGTAGTGTTTTGGGGAAGTGGGTAGGTGTGCATGCATGGATGAGTAGCCAGTCTGAGCTGTCTTGTCCTCTGACCATGTGGAAGTGTCCAGTTGTTGGGAACTTCAAAGTTTGTTCCCCTGGAGCTGAGTGTCATTTGTGATCTTTTGAAATGTTAAGGACTGTGGGGAGCATCCCTAGGTTTCTGTGTTATTAATGGAATGTGAGAATGAGGCAAACAAATGATATAAGAGTGACTGATTTTTAAAATATCTCAAGTGTTCAGATGTTTGTATGTCTGTGTTTTTGTCTGTCCCTTGTTTTGTTGGTTACTTTTTGTCTATGAATAGGAACTGGATTTTTGGCCTTTTCAGAGTTTGAGTTTCAGGTTTTGATTTTAGGATAATCCAGAGGTCCCAATCTGGGACAGAAGGGATATTTGAGCTGTTGGGGTGAGGAATAAGATAAAGAAAGCAGGTGGGCCTGAAAGCCAGTGAGCAGGAAGAAAAAGGAGGAAAATTACCTTGACCATCAGACCACTGTGTGCAACAACCATGCTTAGTCAGGAGTAAAAATTGTTTTCTTTCCTCTTTAGGGACTGAGTCCACCCTGGAAAGACAGATGCCAATTACAAGTAGGCAT
>NW_006408691.1:6311263-6312736 GCF_000296735.1 Chrysochloris asiatica | reverse complement strand
CTTGTAAGCCAGTCACTTTGTGCCTTTATTGCCCCCTCATATTAGGTAGCTAATGTCTAAGTTGCCCATCCCTATCAACTCTCTTTAGAGAAGGGTAGGATTGATCCTTGATGTGAAGTCTCCTTCTATTTTGGTTGATATTTTGAGCTACTACATCTGATAGCATAGTGGTTACGAATCGGGCTGCTAACTTCAAGGTCAGCAGTTCAAAACTACCAGATGTTCTGTGAGAGAAAGATGAGGCTTTCTGCTCCCATAAAGATTGACTACTTCGGGAACCCATGACAGAGTTGTGGTGAGTCGGAACTGACTCCACAGCACACCACCACCACCACCATATCCATAAGTATAGGTCAAGTTCATCATAATGTAGCAATTTACATTTGATTTCTTGATCAAATTTCTTTAGTTTCCTCTAGTCAAGCTTTAGTCATCAAGCCATTGAATCTAGGTCAAATGGGTACTCTCTGCAAGTTTAGGCATTTTTGTGTGTCTCACCCCCTTCATATTAACTGGATGCTTCACTATCAGCTCTAGCCCTCCATGGCTAGGTCAATGTCCATGGGTTCAGGTGTCACCAAATCTCTCCAAACTTTGGACCAACTAGCCCCTCCTCTTCTCTCTCTCATCTCCAGGTTAACAGGAATCTATGGAATGTGGCTGAATTTAGTCCATGTCTTCTTTACTGACTTTCCCCCACTTCCACTCACATGCAGAACAATGCAGTCACCAGAAAGCTTATATGCCTGCTTGTGTGTTTCCTTTGAGCTTCAGTCTTGGAGGGGTTTTTCCAGAAGGCAAACAGCTTGTTTGTTCTTGTAAGAGCCAGACTGTCATTTTTGTTTTTTATTTTTTTTCCTGCTGGTCTTTCTTTCAGTTCTTCTATACATTCTGGGCTGGTCTGCAAGTCTTTTCAATGTCCCACCTCAGAATGTTATGGATAGAGCTTAGGATTTCACATAAGATCCTATACACTATAAAGGTTTCCCAAGAAGCCTATTTCACTGGGCAAGTTCTAGAACCCGTTGTAGGTATTTCAATCAGTTATAGGCTAAAGATAGGTTTACAAACATTCTGTAATCATGCTTCCTGATATTCCTTTCTATCCTACTCAAGTGCCTATTTTACAATAGTAGGCAAGGGAAACTAATATCCATAAGACAGTCAAACATCTTAACGTTACTTCCCGTCTTTTATTCATTCAGGCTATGCCTCAATCCCTGTATCACAGAGCCCTGTTTTTCCAAAGTTGAACACACATCACTATTTACCTCTGTCCCATTTAGCCTATGAAAACCTGCCTAAGTGTTCCGATATCTACCTTGTTCTTCTATCACCCTCCCCCTTCTTGCTTATTGGCTTCCCCTTCTTTCTATATTGCCTCCCAACATTCCAGCTATGATGTGTCTATCCCCTAATCAGTGCTTTACTGACTCCCTCCCACTCCTGGTAACCAACATTTTTTTTTTTTTT
>NW_006408691.1:6286124-6294204 GCF_000296735.1 Chrysochloris asiatica | reverse complement strand
AAAGTTTATTGTGCTGTTGTTGGCTTGAATGCTCTGTACACATTTATGAGGTCGAGTTGGTTGATTGTGCTGTTTAGTTCTTTCTGGTTATTCTGTCCTTTTTCAAAAGTGGCACATTAAAATCTCTCACTTTAATTGTAGATTTCTTTCTTTCTTTCTTCAATTCTAGTAAGCTTTGTTTTATAAATCTTGGTGCTTTTTCATTGAGAGTGTAGATTTTTATTATGATTATGGTGTCTTGCTTAATTCACCCTTTGATCATGAGATAGTGTCCTTCTTTATCTCTTATGCTGGTTTTTGTCTTAAAGTTTACTTTATGATGTTCCTGGATAGGTAGACTCAACATCGTGAGTTGTAAAGTATTAACTTTCTTTGGATTTACCTTATAGTCTATTAACTTTTCTCTCCATTTAAGATCTCTGTTCCTACATTTATACCTTCTTTAGCATTGATATTATTTTGATCTTCAGTTGACCTCCTAGATCCTTTGAATTCGTTGTTGTAGTTTTGTTCTATCTGAACTCTGCTATTTGTTGACTAAGTTCCAGAAGGTGGTGCCACGCCTGTCAATCTCTGGTTGTTGTATGTTCTTGTTGGTTTTCAGTCCAAAGAACTCCCTTCAGGATGTTTTGAAGTATTGATTAGTTTTGATAAAATCACTAAGCTTCTGTTTATCCTGGAATGTTTTGATTGCACCATCGTATTTGATTGATAGAGGATTCTTAATTGGCAATTTTTCTTTTAGGGTTTTGTATATGTCTCCTCATTGCCTTCTTGCCTGCATGGTTTTTGTTGACTAGTCAGAGCTTAATCTGATTTGCTTGCCTTTGTAAGTGACACTTCTCTCCTATCCCTGACCACTTTTAGGATTCATTCCTTGTCTTTGATTTTAGAGAGCTTGATTATTTATATATCTTGGTGTCTTTCTTTTTGGGTCTATGCTTCCTGGGGTACGTTCGGCTTCTTGAATGTTTATCTTCTCATCTTTCAAGATGTTAGGGACTTTTTCTTCCAGAATCTCTTCAACTATCTCCTCTGTGGACTTCTCTGATTCTTCCTGTTCCAGAATGCTCTTCACGTTATCCAGCATGAATCTTAGACTCTCTTCAGATTTTTTTATCCTTTTTTCAGCTTGCTCTTCTATCTTAGAAGTATTGAGAGATTTGTCTTCCAGATCACTAGTTCTGACTGCCATCTCTTCTATTCTGCTCCTTTCCCCTTTCAGTGTATTGTCTATTTCTGATATTTTATTATTAATCATCTGGACCTCTTTTTCAGGTTTTGAATTCTTTCCAATGCTGAATCAATCTTGTTTGATTGCTCTTGTAGTACTTTTCTGACTTCTTACTTGTTTTGCTCCACCCCCTTTTGAAGCATTTGAATTTTTTTCCATATCATTCTTCTGAATTCCTTCTCAGGCAAATCCAGAACCTGCTCTTCCTCTTCTGGGGAGCCTTTGTCTGTCTGCAGCTCATTTGTCTCAGTTACTCTATCCTGTTTTTGAGCATGTTTTGAGATCTTTTGTTGTGTTTTGTTTTTCATTTCCAGTAGTTGTGTTGGTTTTTTAATGTTTAAATGTTTGTTGTTGTGTTGTTAAGCTTACTGGGTACCTCGTGGTGGATATGATCAGGAGATAGGCTTCCCTTTTCACATGTAATGCTTATCAGCTGTTATTGGCTCTTGTTATGGGGCATGCTTGTAACGTGGCTATATGGCCACAATTGCTGTCTCTTCTTGGGTAACGTAGGGAGAAAAAGCTCCCACCTCAAGGAAAAATATGTGATCAAAAAGACCGAAAACAGAAACAATATAAAAGCAGAGACAAAAACCACCACTTTTGAAACAAAAATAAAACTATGGCCAACTGTCCAGTTTCCTTGGTACACAGGCAGTGTGTGTGCACCATAGAAGCCTCCAGCAGTGGGTGGGGGTGTCCACTTGCTTAGGCCCCTCCTCTAGTCACCACCATAGAGGTTCACAGATAAATATTGAGAAGTTAATGGGAGAAAGATTGTCTACTATTTTTGTCTCTGAAGGTCAGTTAGGTATCTGTTTGTGCACAGCATAATTCTCAAGATAGTTGCATCCTTTTATGTTGGGGATTTTACAAATTGTTCCTCTGGTTTGTCTGTCAGGCCTGATGGGCCTGTGTTGTTTTTTTGTTTTTTGTTTTTTTTGCTAGTAAAGGGTCTTGCACAAGTTAATTTTAGGGCTGCCACCCTGATGCTGATGTCATAAGCAGCCACCAAGCTCTTTCTGTTTGTGCCGTTGGAAAACTGTGGGGTCAGCACTGGCCTTTGTTATTGGGGTACATACCCACCCACCTGAAGGTGTCCAGACTGGGCAAGTAGGCATGTCAGGGAAAAGGAGGAAAAAAAATGCATAGAATTCCCTGCACGTCCTTTTGCAGATGTCACTGCACCACTTGTAGCACCTGTTCCCTATGCAGGTCTGGCTTTATTCCCACCCTCTGAACTCTGCCTGGGTGGGGTGGCTGAAGAGGGAGTCCCATCTCAAGCGATTCCTAACTCACAGTATTTTCCTTTATATCATGATTTTTCTACTTGCACATGCAGGAAACTGATGCCCTGAATCTTGTACTAGATCCAGAGTTCTGGTGTTTTTCCATGCATGCAGCTTCTCTGGATTTTCAATCCTTACCCCACAGAGCCTTTCCTACTGGCTGTCTCTGCCACTGCCAAAACTGGAACTCCTCATAATGCTTTATGAACGTAAAATTTAAGCTAAGCAATATTTCTTTGTTTCATTTAGTTCTAGAAGGTAAATATACTGGTAGACTAGACACCTCTATGAATAGATTTTTTCATTGTTAAAGCCCATGAATGCTCTGAATTTTTTCTGGTTTTGTTCAAATTTTGACCTAGATTTAATTAAATATATTTATGAGTATATGCTATCAGAGAAACACATTCTAATTAAGAATTTCTCAGTTATAATCCTATGGGGAAAAAGAAAGTCTTCCCCCATTCCAGTGTTATATAACAATAGTATCCATTGTATTGACAGTATTAAAGATTTAATATGTACAAAAGATAAAGTAAACTGGGTTCCCATGTATTTATGCTACATTGCACTTTATAAACATAAGTTTTAAACTACATATATTGTTTGCTTCACTCTATTCTGCCTGCTGTGTTTTAAGTTTCTGTTTTTTATATCAAGTTGAAGGCCACGACTAATATCTTTTGTAAGAAAATGTAAAAAAGTCTCAATTCTTTCCTATGGAGAAAATACAAGTGAATACTTGTAAGTTAAAAAGTCTTAATGTTATAAAGAATCAATGATGGCAATTCATTTTAACAAAGGTGTTTGTGTTTATAACAATTTTAAATGCAAAGTCTTCTCAAGTAACTTATACTAAATATTGTAAGATATGCTCTAATGAAAAATAATTTTGAGACTAAAACTGGTATTCCCGAAATTTTTTAAAATAATTTTTTATAATATTGTCTGACCATTTTTAAAATAATTGTCTGACCCTGAAACTCCTTCTGATTGAGGAAAACTTGTCCCTGAAGTTTATGGATTGTTTTGTTTTGTTTTTTACCTCACTATTGTATAAATAGTTTTGTTTTGCCAAATACAAGAGAAGTGGTATAAAATCCCACATATTTAGGTGTCTATGTCATTGTATCAGAATGAAATATTTTGCTCCAGTAGACAAAATCATAAGAAACTAGGCCAGAGCAGCTGGCCTCCCCTGGGGAGGAGTTCTTGTGACCTCTGGAGGGCATGAGGACATGAAGCCCTCATGACTGCTCCAGATTTAGTACCTGCCCCTTGTTCCTTCACCACTGCGATTTGATACTCTGAAAACTTCAGGATCATTCATCACCACTCCAGAACATAGGTCTCCCCATCTCATACCTGGAAGGGTTTGCAATTCAGCCAGGAGGAAGCCTCTGATCTGCTGGGGAAATTCCCCTTCAGGGAGGTCCCCATGATCTTTGACAAGGAGAGAGGATCCCATGGATGCATGCTTATTCACACTTCCTTTTCCACCTCAAACTTTGCTCACCACCCAAACACTGCAAATAATTTTGAAACAACCAGGAAAGAGAGTGACAGAGTAAATGATCAAAACGCGATGAATAGGAGCCCCCTCCTGAAGACAACTAAGAAAGTTTCTTGAAATGGTTGGGGTTTGCCAAATGAGAAAGAAAAAAAATTTTTTTTTGAACTAGTTACAAAATCCCTTTACAAGGCTTTGAGGGAGGAGAAAAACACCTCCCCAGAAGTAAACTCCAGAATACCAATATACCTTTAATGAGATCAAGAGCAAGATGATGGTAGCCCCTCCTTAAAATGACCTCACTTGAGAAAGTAATTTAACCTATTTGTGCCTGGGACCAAGTGCTCACCCAGACTTGAGACCAAAATGTCTATAGCATACCTTTCAAAGCAGTTGACTAGGAAAGCAAAAAGGTAGCCAACCTGACTGCATAAAAGGCAGAGCTAGTACCCTGAACCAGGACCCTCCTTCTAAACAGTCTTTCATGCACACAAGAGAGCTATAAAAACAAAAGGGGGGGGGGGGCTGCTACTCATGGCAGCTCCACTCAGCACAAGACAGCATGTATCTCAGAAGATTTGTATTTATTGAAAGCCATCTGAACCAGCTGCAGTAACTATCATACATGGTCCAGATCTCTTGACTGAATGCAGAGAATATTGGAAGGATGTTTGCTTGTGCTTTGTTAACTATGAGAAGGCTTTAGACTATGTGGATCATGGCAGGCTATGGATACCGTTGCAAAGAATGGCTAGTCCAGAATGTATAAATGTGCTTATGGGGAACCTGTAGATAGAACAAGAGTCAATCATCCAAACTTAAAAAGGGAACACTGAATGGTTTAAAATTAGGAAAGATGTACACCAGAGTACTCTTTCATTATATTTATTCAGTCTGTATGCAGAGCAATTAAGACAAGAAGCTAGATGATATAAAGAAGAACATGACACCTACATTGGAGGAACACTCATTAATAACCTGTGATATGCAACAAACGTAACTTTGCTTCCTGGAAGTAAAGAGGACTTAAAGTACTTATTGATGAAGATCAACGACTGTAGCATTAAGTATGGATTGAACCTCAATATAAAGGAAACAACAATCCTAACAATTGAACCAAAAAAATAGCATCATGAAAAATTTAGAAAAGAATGAAGTTGTCAAAGATTTCAGTTTGCTTGGATCCACAATCAACAGTCATGCAAGCAGCAGCCAAGAAATCAAAGGATGTATTACATAAGGCAAATCTGCTGCACAAGACCTCTTTAAAGTGATCAAGAGCTAAGATATGCATTTGAGGACTAAGTTGTACATGCTCCAAGCAGTATTTCCAATAGCTTCATATGCATGTGAACGTTGGACAATGAATAAGAAGTCCTTAGAAGAATTGATGCATTTGATTAGTGGTGTTGGAGAAACTATTGAAGGTAGTATGAACTGCCATAAAAACAAATAGGTCTGTGTTAGAAGTACTGTCGGAGTGCTCCTTAGAAGCCGGGATGGTGAGACTTCATCTGTCATACTGAGGGCATATCGTCAGGAGAGACCAACCCCTGGAGAAAACCATCATGCTTGGTAAACTAGAGGGTCAGCAAAAAACAGGAAAAGCTCCAACAAGATGGATTAGTACAGTGACAGCAGCAATGAACTCAAGCATAGCCACATGTCCCAGATCATCAAAAACACCACTACAGAAGCTGAGGGAAATCCTCACACCTACAAACCACCAAGGTTGCAGCTCAGTTTCTATTCTGCAAACTCTGGCCTTAAACCTTAATCATGGATTGAAGATGTATACACTCAAGTTAATCCCCTAAAGGTCTCAAGAGAACAGCTGACTGGAGATTCAGAAATCTCCAAAGAAAATGAAAGCTTCACACCTCCTGGAGATGCCAGTCAACTGGAAAAAAAAAAAAAAAAAAAAAAAAAACAGGAAGAAGGACCACACCTTAAAGAAGACCCTGGGCAAACCTTGCCTAGAGACTAATCTAACTAATGATAGGGTGCTTCCCTTTGCCCTGTTCAGAGTCAGAGTTGCCCTAGATGTAGGCTCACCTTGTTGTTGTTGCTGTTAGGTGCCATCGAGTCAGTACTGGCTCATAGTGACCCTATGCACAACAGAATAAAACACTACCCAGTCTTACACCAACCTCACAATCATTGTTAGGTTTGAGTCCACTGGTGCTGTAACTGAGCCGATCCAGCTCATTACGGATGTTACCCTCTTTTCCAGCTCTCCACTTACCAAACATGATATCATTCTCTAGGGGCTTGTCCCTCCTGATAATATGTCTGAAGTATGAGAGATGAAGTCTGGTCATTCTGGCTTCAAATAATCATTCTGTCTGTACTTCTTTCAACACAGTTTGGTTTGTCCTTTTGGTAATTCATGATAGTTCTAATATTCTCCTTCAGCACCCTAACTCAAATGCATCAATTCTTCTACTGTCTTCCTTATTCACTGTCTGGCTTTGACATGCATATGAGGTTACTGAAAATATCATGGCTTGGGTAAAGTGCACAGTAATCCTCAAACTGACATCTTCACTTTTGAGCATTTTAAAGAGGTCTTGTACAGCACATTTGCCTAATGCAATACCTCTTTTGATTTCTTGACTGCTGCTTCCATGAGTGTTGATGGTTGTTCTGAGCAAATTGGAGTCTCTGACTTCAGTCTTTTCTCCATTCATATGGATGATCCCCCATGAATTGATATATGGGAGATCATTCCTAAAACTCCAATATGAGTAGTTTCGAACCCTTGGCCCTACCTTATTGTTGTTGTTGTTAAGTGCTGTGATGTTGATTCTGACTCATGTCAATCATATATGGGGTTTCTGAGTCTATGAATCTTTGCAGGAGCAGAAACCCTTGTCTTTCTCCAGTGGAGTGCCTGAAGATATTGCCGAAAATACCATCTGGGATTTCAGATGTCCTTGGACCAGCAAAACAGGCCAATGCTTGATACCACAACAAAGATTTCCCCATTTTTATTCAGGATGTGTTCTCTTTAGATGTTGTAATTTATTATTGTGCAAAATATGAGAAAACTAGAGGCAAAGATAATGAAATTACCTGGAAAAAAGGGGTCTAAATCATCACAGGATACATAAGCTGCCACATCTCCTAGGTTGCTGGGACCTCTAATGAGCTAGTTTCTATGTCTCAAGCTATATAGCAAAGTATTGTTAAGTGCCACTGAACTGGGTCAGACCCACAGTGACCCTGTATATGGGTTCCAAGGAGAAGCTGGTGCACTTGAACCACTGATCTTGTAGTTCAAACCCACCTTGCAGTCCAGCACATTGACCCACAATGCCATACCAGGAAGATTGTTGAGTGTGCCACCACTCTCTCAGTCAGGAGCTGCACTGACTCCTATGGTTGTCTCAGTGTTTGACTACACTGGAGTTCCCAACCTCTCTCTCATCCACCAGCTCACTAGAATTCTGTGTGTGCTCCACTAAATCAATACCCTATACCAGTTTCCTGTTTTCTTCTTTCAGTTCTCACCAATCAGATGGGAAGTATCACTGAGGTGGGAAATGTACACTTGAAAGGACAAGCAGACAAGCCTGGAGTGGCTAGAAGAACAGAAGATACTTCTTGAAAGAAAGACCAACAGGAAAAATAAACAATATCGGCAGTTGGACTGATTACTACAAGAACAAGCAAGTTGTTCGCCTAAGGCAAGTGGTCGGGTAAAACGCTCTTCCAAGACTAAGACTCAAGGGGAATACATGAGCAGGCATGTGGTCTGACTGGTGACCATGTTGGTCACTGATAAGAGGAAGTAAGGGAAAAACAGCAATGAAGTTGTGAGCTAAGTCCTACCACGTTCAATAGATTTTTGTGAACCCAGATGTGTATCTGATTGGCCAGAAGTATGGCAAGACCTGGGGACATCTGGGCCCCAGAGTCAGTGACTTAGTCACAGATGGCTAGATTAGAAAGTGAAGCATCCAGCTGATCAAGAAGTGAAGGCATATGCACAAGAACACCCACGCAGATAATACTCACCTGGCCTGGTTTCAATAACTGGATGAT
>NW_006408691.1:6279673-6285239 GCF_000296735.1 Chrysochloris asiatica | reverse complement strand
AAAAGAAAAACATGCGAAGTATTTTCTAAATACCCAAGAGCTATAGAGGGTAACCCTACCAGGATTTTTCAGCTTTTTTCTTCCTGTAATCATTCCTTGTAGAACCTATAGTTGACCTTAATGAACATTAGTCTCCCGAACACTCTGAATGAAAACCTGTCCCTGTGTGCACGCCCAGTATATACTTTCTTATATTGTGGAAAGTCCTTTCCCACAATTCACCTCCCTCAACCTCAGGGGTATGCATACATTTCAGCCATCCAATACCTGACTAGAATTCATTTTATAAGACAATGTACCCTGTTTTTTTTTGGTATTAAGTACCGTGGAGTAGGTTCCGACTCATAGTGACCCTGTATAGGGTTTCCAAGGTTGCAAATGTTTATGGAAGCAGAAAGCCTCATCCTTCTCCCACAGAACAGCTGGAAGTTTTGAACTGCTGACCTTGAGGTTATCAGCTCAATTCATAACCACTACACTACCAAAAAATAATAATAATAATAATAATAATAATATGATGGCTTTGCCCTAAAATAACAAGCAAAAAGAAAAAGCTGGGAAGTTTTGCCTAAATACCCAAGAGCTATAGTGGGCAACCCTACCAGGATTTTCAGCTGTTTTCCTCCTGTAATCAGACCTTGTAGACCCTATAGTTGACTTTAATGAACATCAGTTTCCCAAGCACCCTGAAAGAAAACCTGTCCCTGTGCGCATGCCCAGTATATACCTTCTTATGTGGTGGAAAGCCCTTTCCCACAATTCACCTCCCTCAACTTCAGGGGTCTGCATACATTTCAGCCATCCAATGCCTGATTAGAATTCATTTTGTAGGACAATGCACCCTGCATTCCCTCAAATCCTGAGCTTTCCCATTCAAATCCATCTTTCAACCTCTAGAGGTCAGACAAAGAGAAATATTGGTGACAATGCAATAATTGTGGTGGGAGAGGGCTATAATCCAACTGTAGAAGAAAGGGGATTTGTGTGGTGGTTCCTCCAAACAGCCATCCCAGGTCTAGAGGAGGTTCATCTAATGGAAGTGGCCATGCAAGTCTTGTACAGGGCAAGTTAGAGACCAATATCTTCCCCAGCTGACTCCCCTACTTATTATGGAAATCATAATACTACTAATTTTTTCTATTTGTCTCATGCTTAGTAAAGGTAGTGGCTAAGGGAGCAGCTAGTACTTCTGGGGTAGTTGAAATCCTCACCATACTAGAACATGCTCCCTCTACTTCAGAAACAGGGAGATATCTACCAATTAATTCAATGCAACACCTTTAATTTTCATCACTCAGGTCTTCCTAGCCCCCATTATTCCAAATTGCATTTGTTTTTCTCACACCACAGCATCCTTGTTCTGCAGGAAGAATCCATAGAAAGAGATCGCATCCCAGACACATCTGGGAGATTTTCTACTCCCCTGTTGTCCTTGGTATCAATACTCAATAAACACTTTACTCTTTGGTCTGAGTCTTGTCTCAGAATATTGAATCCACAGTGGCAGGTGATAAAGAACCATTTTTGTCAGTAATACATACATCTAAATAGCTCCCCAGCCCCACACCATCTTCATAATCATTGGTACATTTGAGTTTGTTGTTGAGACTACTGTGTATTTTAAGTGCCTTGAAGAGTCTGGAATTCTTCTTCCAAAACTATATCTCACAATGTTCTCTTGTGATCCATAGGGCTTTCATTGGCTGATTTTCAGGAATTGGTTCTTGACCTTTTTTCCTATCCTGTCCTAGTCTGGAAGTACCCATGAAACTTGCCCATCATGGGTGACTCTGCTGGCATTTAAAATGCCCGTGGCATAGCCTCCAGCATCATAGCCACATGTAAACCTCTAATGTACGCAAAAAGAACACATGGCAGGTGGAGTTCATTTTTAACAGTAAAACAAAATTATTCTGCAGGGTCTAAGCAATCTCAAACCCAAGCACCTTGCCCTAGAATCTGTTTTGTTCAATAGATTGTCCTGTGAGGTTGGAAATATTGTGTACTTGTGCTGCCCATTGCAGTTGTCACAAGTTACTGTAGATTCTGGAGCACCTTAGATGTAGCTAGTGTGACAGGGAAATTTAATTTCTATTTTATTTTCTGAAAATTTAATTTTAAATCCACGTAGGTATTTGGTTAGTGTCTCTGCTTTTGGGCAACAAAGCATAATCAATGATCATAGGTGAGTTTGCTAATCATACCCCAGAATGATACTGAACAGGGGTGCCACGAAGTTGTAATTTGTCCTAATGTCACCTTTGTTGTTGTTGTTAAATGCTATGGAGTCCATCATAACAATCCTGTATAAAATTTTCAAGGAGTGGTGGAGAGTTTGAACCACTGACCTTGTGGTTAGCTATACAATGCTTATCTTACAGTACCATATTACCTTTTTTTGTTGTTGTTAATTGCTGTTACATTGGTTCTAACTCATAGCAACTCTGTACAAGGTTTCTGAGGAACTATGGGTTGACCTGCCGAACTTGCAGTTCAAATGGACATTATGGTCCAATGCTTAGCCTATAGCACCACACCAGGACTCCATATTACCTTTAAGTTGTTGTTGCTAAGTGCCATCAAGTTGGTTCCAAATCATAGCAACCCTGTATAGAGTTTATGGGGAGCAGCTGGTAGGTCTAAACTGCTGACCCTGTGGTTCGTACTCCAATGCTGATCCTAGAGCACCACACCAGGAGTCTATATCATTTTTTCGGTTGTTGTTAAGTGCTATCAAGTCTGTCCCTGTATAGGGACATGGTGACCCTGTATAGCGTTTCCTAGGAGCTGCTGGTGAGATTGATCTGTCAACCTTGTGGTTGAAACCAACTTTGCAATCTAATGCATTAAACCACAGCATCACACAAGGACTCCATATTACCTTTGGTGGCATAATTATTATGGCTTGTATTTGTCTTAAACACAAACAAACAAACAAAAAAAAAACAGTTGCCCTCGATCACCTCCAATTTATGGACTCCCCAAGGTTTCTATGGCTGAGTTTTTGGAAGTAAATCACCTGGACTTTCTTCCTGGGTGGGCTCAAACTTCTGACATTTAGGTATGCAATGGAGCACAATGACTTTTGCACTGCCCAGGGACTCCATTGTATTTCATTTAAAGGTGTTTCCCCCTCTTAACCGCACGTATGTACCCTGTATCTCTGGAACTTCTATCCTTTTACCACTGGTTGAGAGCATATGTCATAGATCAAAATCAGACAGAACTGGCCAGATGTAGAATCATCTGGATCAAAGCACAGTGGATTTTCTTTCTTTCTTTCTTCTTCTTCTTTTTAATTTTTTTAGTGCTTCAAGTTCCTCCTGGAATTTATAATTCACCCTATTTTCCCAAGTGAAGGTCAATTTATTTAGTGGGGGCCATTAGCACATCAAAATGGCAATTGATAGCCAGAAAGCAATACATAGTACTTACATTTTGTTAACTTCAATAACCTTTGATGTTAGAGAGCCCTCAGTAAGTGCAATTGAATAAACATCCTAATTCACTAAGCATATTGATCCACATTGGGGTTCTGTTCTAAATTGCCATGCTTTGATGGACATCTTCACTATATCTAATTTGGGAAGCATGTGAAACTTTCTCAATGGCAGATAGATTTTCAGGGACTGGTGGGCTGTGCTTAAGTGGAGAGAAACATTAACAAGCCAGTTACTGTTGAGTCGACCCTGATTCATGATGAGTCCATGTTTGTCAGAGTAGAACTATGCTCCATAGATTTTCAATGACTGATTTTTTGTTTGTTTGTTTTTATAGTAGGTAAATAGGCCTTTCTTTCAAAATGCTTCTGAATGAACTTGGACCTCCTACTTGTCTGCTATCAACCAAATGTGTTACCTGTTTACACCACCCAAGGACTCCAGAGAAATATTATTGTTGTTGTTAGGTGCTGTGGAGTTGGTTACAACTCATAGTGCCCCTATGCACAACATAATGAAATAGTACCCGGTCCTGCATTGTCCTCACAATTATTGTTACATTTAAGCCCATTGCTACTTTCATTGTATGAATACATCTAGGTAGAGGTCTTTCTCTTGTTTGTTAATCCTTCGCTTTACAAGGCATGGGGACTGCTTCTTCCCCATAAGTAGCATTCTGGCTGTATCTCTTCCATCAAAGATGTGTTTGTTTTTCTGGCAGTCCATTGTATTTTCAGTGTTCTTCTCTGACACCAATACATGCATGATTCAAATGCATCAATTCTCCTACAGTCTTCCTTATTCATTGTCCAATTTTCATACACTGACAGAGAACTTTCAGAGGTTCGAGTGGGATTCAGAAGAGGACGTGGAACAAAGAATATCATTGCTGATGTCTGATGGATCTTGGCTGAAAGCAGAGAATATCAGAAAGATGATTACCTGTGCTTTATTGACTATACAAAGGCTTTCAATTGTGTGGATCATGACAAGCTATGGACAACATTGTAAAGTATGAGTATTCCAGAACACTTAATTATGCTCATAAGGAATCTGTACATGGACCAAGAGGCAGTTGTTCTAACAGCACATGGGAACACTAAATGATTTAAAATTAAGAAAGGTGTACAACAGGGATGTATTCTTTCACCATACTTATTCAAACTGTATGCTGAGCAAATAATATGAGAAGCTGGGTTCTGTGAAGAAAAACATGGTATCAGGATTGGAGGACGACTCATTAACAACCTGTGATATACAGATGATACCATCTTGCTTGTTGTAAGTGAAGAGAACTTAAAATACTTACTGATGAAAATCAAAGACCACAGCCTTTTGTATGGATTGCATCTCAGTGTAAAGAAAACAAAAATCCTCACCACTGGACCAATAAATGACATTATTTTCTATAGAGAAAAGATTGAAGTTACCATGGACTTCATTCTTCTCGGATCAACCACTAACACTCATGAAAGTTGCAGTCAAGAAATCAAATGATGTATTGCATTAGGCAATGTTGGGAAGAACTAAACTGAAGGTCTCAGACATGGGAGCACTTTAACTGAAGGATTGCAACTGAACAGTTGTGGTTCAGAAAATTGGGCTTATCCCAAGCCAGGCTGCCCCCTGATGAACTTGCAAAGCCTGCCTCAGGGAACAAGGAATTTGCAAAGTCTTTCCTTGTATGCAGCCATGGCCTTCAGTTTTGTCAGCAAAAACATCTAGCTGCCCTATCTCTATTTCCCTAACAACTATATTCTTCTGATAAGGTCCCACTTACTGCATGCACAAACACCACCAGATGTTTTTGTACTCTTTTCCCTGCCCCCAGCACTTCCTTTTGATATGTGTATAAAATAAATATGCTGAATCTGGCATGCATCACAGTAGCTCCTTCAGAGTGCTGTGTCTCACCTGGTCCCAACTTTTATTTAATTCTTTTGTGTCTTGTGTTTTCCTTTTTTTTTTAAATTTCCCTTTGTCCCTACTTGGGTTTAATGGCTCTGTGGGGTTTGCAGGGAATAGCCATTGTTGGATGTGGCAAGGCAAATCTGCTGCACAAGACCTTTTTAAAGTGTTGAAGAGCAAAGATGTCAACTTGAGAACTAAGGTATGCCTGACCCAAG
>NW_006408691.1:6268851-6279142 GCF_000296735.1 Chrysochloris asiatica | reverse complement strand
TTGATTTCTTAACTGCTATTTCCATGAGTGTTGATTGTGGATACAAGCAAAATGAAGTATTTGATATTTTCTCCATTTACTATGGTATTAATTGGTTCATTGGTAAGGATTTGTGGGTTCTTTACATTGAGGTGCGATCCATATTGAATGCTGTAGTTTTTTATCTTCCTACATATTTGTAAGTCCTCTTCATTTCTAGTAAGCAAGATTGCATCATCTGCATATTGTAGGTTGTTAATGAGTCTTCCTCTAAACCTGATGCTACGTTCTTCATATAAACCAATTTCTAAGACTATTTGCTCAGCATACAGACTAAATAAGTATGGTTAAAGAATAATGCCCTGGAACAGACCTATTCTAATTTTAAAACCATTCAGTATCCCCTTTTTCTGTTCTAATGACTGCCTCTGGATCTTTGTGCAGATTTTTCATAGCACAATGAAGTGTTTTGGAATACCCATTATTTGAAGTGTTATCCATGTCATGATCCACATTTAAAACCTTTGTATGCTAAATAAAGCACAAGTAAACATCTTTTTGCAGTCTCTACTTTAATCCAAGATCCATCTGACATCAGCAATATTATCCCTAGTTCCATGTCCTCTTCTTAATTTGGCTTGATCTCTGGTAGAGAAACATTGTTGTTCTTTTGTAAATGCTATTGAGTTGGTTCTGATTAACAGCAATTCTTTATAGGGTTTCTGAAGAGCAGTTGGTGGGTTTGAACCACTGACTTTGTGGTTAGCAGTCTAGTGCTTATCCTACAGTGCTACACCAGGACTCCATTAGGCTCAACAGGAACAAAAAAAATAATAGAGATGCTTGCTTTGTACTTTTATAAGCAAAAGAGATCCTTCTCTGGAAAGTCCTAAATAATTATGCCTTTATGGGTCATCAGATCTAAGTTTGTAAGGTAGAATCGGTTCACAGGTATGTTTGAATCATCTAACTGGACTTATCACTGGCTTTTGACTCTACAGCATTACCTTATAGATAGTATATTGAGAGGCTTTGGGGGTTAGAGTTGTTATCTTATTATTTTCCTTCTTTTGGATAAAGTTAGTAAGTAACTGATAGAGAACATACTATGAAAGACTCTGAAATACACTGGTGAATGAGACAGAAAAAAATGTCCTGGCCTACGAGACTGGGAACTCAGAAACAAGCAAACGTTTATGAAATTAATAATAGAACATGAAACATATGTGAATATGCCAAATATGTTTGTCCTCATACATTATCATGTTCCACAGTGTTTCCAGAGTTGACCAAAAACAATAAAGACCCCCAAATTTATGACTTCATTCTATGGTCATTGGCTAAACCCAGTTATTTCAACTAACCCCAATTCATGAAAAAAGCAAAACAAAACAAAGGAAGGTAACTCTTTCTTTATTATTCATCACCACAAAGTCAGTCTCCATAATAAGGCTGCTGAATGCACTTCATGACAAAATATACTGGAAAGTGTGATAAGAAATCATATACCAAGAGCAGTTGTATCTTATAAAAGATTATACCTGTTACTTGTTCCATTCCACAAGCACATGTTTCCCAGTGATAAATCCACCTACTCTGGAAGCTGTGCAAAGTGTAACTAACATCTGTGTGAGAGAGAGGACCACTTTTAAGAGCTATATGATCTGGGAATACCAAAGATTCTGAGTAGTAGCTCTATGTTTACCACTACTGCATGCCATCAAATCAATTCCAGCTCGTGTTATTGTTAAGTGTCATTGAGTCAATTTTGACTCATAGTGGTCCTGTATCCAATTTCTGAGGAGTGGTTGGTGAGTTTGAACCATGGTTCCAACTTATAGGGATCTTTAAAGGAGCAGAAAACCTCATATTTCTTCCATGGAGCAGTTTGTGTATTTGAACTCCTGGTCTTGTGGTTAAGCACCCACTATGCTACCAGGGTTTCAGGTTTACTAGTCTAGGAAAAATCCTCCTCTGGAAGAGATGGCTAGCACAGTGCATCCTCATAGATACATATTGTCCTGGGGAAGTACTGCAAATAACCTAGGGCAATGAAGTTGTTAAGTAGCTATGGTCATTGTGAGTGGTTCCACTGATCCTCTACAAGTGCTCATAATTTTCTTTGTCTTGGAGGAGGAAAATACCCCATACAATTGTTGATTTGTTAGTTTAATTAAATGAGGGTAGACTTGTTGTCTGACTTCCTGGGAAAAGTGGACAGGGAAAGGTACATAATTGGATGATGATAGATTGATAGATCTCAGGGTGATCAACTTCTATGCCTGGGAAGTCATACCAAAATCAGACTAAGGCAGTTGCCATGAAGTCAGCTCCAATTCATGATGAACCCATATAAGTCAGAACAGAATTGTGCTCTGTAGGATTTCCATAGGGTATTTTGGTAATAAATCTCTAAGTTTTTCTCCAATGTGCCTCTGGGTGGATTTAAGCATCCAACCTTTCTGTAAGCAGCTGAGTGTTCATTTGTATCCCTCTAGAACTTAATGGGAGTCCTGGTGCGGCATTGTAGGTTAATGCACTGGACCACAAAGTTCAAGCTCACCAGCCTCTCATTGGAAACCCTATACAGGGTCACTATGGGTTGGAATAAACTCCACAGCACTTAACAACAACAAGAATTCAATGGGAAATCTAGTTACATAGAAACACATGCAGATGACAAAACAAGTGAATGTAATGCTGCCCTGTGAGCATCTCTAGTTGTTTTCTTCCTAGTTCATGGTAATCAGGATGCCAGTGATTTAAACTCCAACCTAAAACAGTGAACTGGGACTAATTTGGGCAGGATTTATCAAAGATATTACAAAAAGAACAGGACTTCAGATTCTCATGGAATTCAGACTTTCTTGAGCTCTGGAGTCTGGATGAACCCCTGAAAGGGTTGCCTTGAGATAACCTTTGACCCTTAAGCAAAAAATACCTTCCCAAGCCCTCTTAAGACAAAACAATAGTTTAGATTAAGTAGTAAAGAATGTCTGCTTTGAGCATTGTGCCCTTTCAAGATCTATGTATATGGCATTAAATTGACACTAGAAATTCAAAAGATGAGATAGGAAACTTAGAGGGCAGTGAGTTTATGTTAATGAAGGAGAAACAATTCATAAAAGGAGATTGAGAATAGTTGCATAACTTAAGGAATGTAATCAATGTCACTGAATTGTATGTGTAGAAACTGTTGAATTGATGTATGTTCTAATGTATATATTGTCAACAACAAAAATATATATTCTTGACTTGCATTTCTTGTTTCAGCACTAGTATATAAAGAACTGGAAGTTATCAAAGAAAAAAAAAGCTGAACAACTGAACAACAGCCAAAAGGAATGCTGAAAAAACTAAAACTTAATTACTTATTTTTAGACCTGTTGGAGAACAGAGTCACAGGGCAAACTGCCACTCCTAAATCTGGAAAGACAGACAAATCCAGACTCACAGCCAAGATTTACTTAGCTAGAACAATTTGAGCAGCTAAATATATAAATCAATATTGGATTATATCCCAAAGTATGAAATAAATATCTATGAGTCCATACTGATATAAATAAAAGACTGAATAAATAACTAAATGGAGAAGAGACAAATATCCCATGAAGAATTCCAAATAATTTATTCCCTATATAAAGCTGCACTTCTTAAGAATGAGCTGTGCTGGTGACTTCCCTCCAAATAGAGCAGTACAGAAAGAGAACTTCATTGCAGAGAAGGCTCCCTGGTGGTACAGTGCTGAAAGAACTGGGCTACTATCTGAAAGGTCCATGGTTCCAATCCACTAGTCACTCTACAGAAGCAAGATGTGGCAGTGTACTTCACAAAGACTTACAGCATTGGGAACCCTATGTGGCAGTTCCAACCTGTTCTACAACTCCAGATCCAAACCTACTGCCATGAATTCTAATCAGACTCATAGTGACCTTATATAAGTTTTCTGGCACTGTGGATCTTGATGGGAGCAGAAAACCTCATCTTTCTCTCAAGGAGTGACTGACAGTTTTGAACTGCTGACGTTGCAGTTAGCAGTTCAACATCTAACCCACTGTGCCACTAGGACTCTACAAACGGTAATCAACTTGATGGTAAAGCACTTTTGGTTTACAGAGTGGAGAAACAAGATGTTTAAAAAGTTCAACATCTCCAATGATGAGGAGCACTGAGAACATGTGTTCTTGATTGGATGTCATGAAAGTGGTGTTTTCCTTTCCTATGAAAAAAATCCATAACCCCAGTCTAATAATGAGAGAAATCTCAGACAAATCCCAATTGCAAAACATCCTACAAAGTACCTGACCAATATTTCATCAGAACCAAGGAGAGTCTGAGAAACTCAGAGTCTAGGTTGTCCTGGATGATATCCTGGGGCAGAAAAAGGACATTAGGTAAAAATTAAGCAAATCTGAAATGAATCATGATGGTATAGTGGTTAAAGTATTTAGTTGCTAACCAATGGTGTGTAGGTTGAATCCATCAGTAGCTCACTGGGAGAAAGATATGGCAGTTTGCGTCTATAAAAGTGTACCACCTTGAAAACCCCATGGGACAGTTCTACTCTTTCCTTTAGAGTCACTATGATTCATAAGGAACTAAACAGCAATTTGTTTGGTTTTTAAAGAAATCTGATTCAAGTATGTTGTTGTTGTTACTATCTTGTTACCAAAAAAATTGATTCTGACTCATAGTAACCTCATAAGACAAAGTGGAACAGTTCCATAGGGTTTCTAATGGTGAAATCTTTACAGAAGCAGACTGCCACATTTTTCTCCCATGGAGCAGCTGGTGAGATCAAACCACCAACCTTTCGGTGAGCAGCTGAGCATTTAACCACTGTGCCATTAGAGTTCCTTGTTGTTAGATGCCAACCAATAAGCATTTTACTCATGGCAATCCCATATATAACAAGATCTGATGGTTCTGATCCTTGACATTTTCACTGGGTAATATTTTTGAAGTAGATTATAAGTCTTTATTTCATCTTAGTCTGTAAACGCCACAGAAACTTGTTGATCATCATAGTAACATACAATCTCCACTGCCTCATGTGACTACACATGAGTGACATTGGCCAGAAATCAAATGTGAATTTCCTGTCTTCTTGTTGTTATGTGCCGTGGAGTCAGTTCCAACTCATAGTGACCCTGTACAGGGTTTCGGAGGCTATAAATCTTTACAGGAGCAGAAAGCCTCATCTTTCTCTGTGGAACAGCTGGTAGTTTTGAACTGCTGACCATGAGATTAGTAGCCTGATTCATAACCACTATGCTACCATAGCTCCTTGATTTTCCTGTCTAGAAGGTGAGAATTCTACCACCGAATCGCCACTGTTCTCAAATCAAGCATAGTAGTAGTTCAGGGTTGTCTAATTGGTTCCAACTCATAGTGACCATGTACAGTGACTGCTTTGAACTGCCAACCTGTGGTTAGCACTCCAGTGCTTACCTTACAATATCACACCAGACTTTAGTTGGTAATAATTTATCAAATTTGGTTCATTAGTTGTAATTAAAGTGCCATGCAAATAATCAGGAAAACTTCACAATTTCTCTGTAAATCTGAAACTATTATAAAACACAAAGTTTATTTTTTTAAAATATAAATAGGAATGTAGAGAAATGATTGTTATAGTAACTACAATTTCTATATTTTCAGTTTAAGATGTGTCTTCCCATCACAATCTAACTAGCATCCTTCTGATAAACTTGTCCCTGCCTGTATTTACATGTGCATCAAAGGCAACAGGTTCTCTTTTAACAAAATAGTTATGAGAAATAGCCAGACCCTTTTTTTTTGAAAAGCTACAGTATCATTTCTGCAGGGGAAAGATGAGGCGTTCTGCTCCCGTAAAGATTTACAGCCTCGGAAACCCTGTACAGGGTCGCTATGGGTTGGAACCGACTCCACGGCACTTAACAACAACAACAAAAACACGGTATCATTTTATAGTCTCATCAGCAATGTGTGAGAGTTTTCCAATTTCTTGACATTCTTGTCAACACTGGTTCAATTTGTCTTTTGATTAGAGACAGCCTAGTTTACACAAAGTGGTGTATTATTGTGGTTTGATTTGCATTTCCCTAATGGCTAATGATTTTGAGCGTCTTTTCATTTGCTTAATGGCTATTTGTACCTCTTTCTTGAAGAAATGTCTATTCACATCCTTTATCCACTTTATAATTGGGTTATTGGCCTTTTTAGTATTAAGTTGTAGGAGTATTTCATATATTCAAGCTGTAAGCCGCTGTCAAAGAAAAAAATGTAAGTCTAGACAAAGTAAGGAACCCTGGTAGTGACGTGGATCACAAGTTGGGCTGCAAATCACAAGAGCATCGGTTCAAATCTATTAGCCACTCTGCGGGAGAAAGATAAAGCTTCCTGTTGTTGTCAAGATTGACAGCCTCGGTAACCTGATTGTTGTTGCTAAGTCAAGTCGGTTCTGACTCATAGCAACCCTGTATAGAGTCTCCAAGAAGCGGCTGGTGAGTTTGAACCCCTTACATTGTGGTTCAAACCAACCTTAAAGTCAAGTGTTTATTTAACAATGGTGCACCAGGAAATCCTATACAAAGTTGCTATGAGTTGGAACCAACTCCAAGGCACACACCATTACCACCAGACTAAGTAAGGAATAACTTTAATAAGAAATATCACTGTGGGGGTAGAGGAGTAGGAGGGTAGCTGTTAGAATAGGAAACATGCGCAAATCATAGACTTTAAAGCATTTCAAGTCATGCAAAAACAGGGAAACAAAGACATCTAAAAGAGCAGGTCCCACTTATTTATTTATATGTTTATTTTATAAAGAGTAGTAAGCAAGTGTAGAAGGAACTGGGTGTGATGGAGTGGAATGAGCAGGCAGTGGAATCAGACAGTTGGAAAGGAAATGATTTTCTCTGTCATCAACTGATTCTCAGGAGATGTTCTGTGTTCAAATGCTTACTTAACTTCGTTGTTGTTAAGTGCCATGGAATTGGTTCTGAGTCATAGAGAGCCTGTATAGGGTTTCTGTGGAGTTCGAACTGTTGACCTTGTGGTTTGCAGCCCAGTGCTGATCCTACGGCACCACACCGCGGGCCCTAATTAACTTTGTTGTTGTTGTAGTTAAGTGCTGTCGAGTTGGTTCTGACTCATAGCGACCCTGAATAGGGTTTCCAAGGAGTAGCTGGTGACCTTAAACCGTCAACTTTGCAGTTCAAACGGCTTTGCAGTCTGGCACATTAACCCACAGCGCCACACCAGAACTCCTAATTAACTTTAGGTGTGAGTTAAAATTCAGCTGTCCATGGAGAGGAGATCAAACCTATTTAGTTCGACTGCCTATAATCTATATGAAAGCAGACTGCTCCATTTTCCTCCAATATAGCAGCTGGTGGGTTTGAGCTATCAAACTTTGGGTTAGCATACAAGTATTTATCAACTATATCACCAGGGTTACCCAGTGAGGAGAGAAGCCTAGCTGTAATTTAATTATTTCAAGCAAGCAGGCATTCTGTCAGCTTGGTGGGTGGAAAGTTTAAGCAATCATGTGGTGGTGGTGTTGGGTATGTGCCACCAAATCAGTTCCAACTCAGCAACACTGTCTAGGGTTTCCCAGTTTGTTAATCTTTAAAGGAGCAGAAAGCCTCATCTTTCTCCCTGGAGTGACTGATAGATTCGAACTGTTAACCTTGTGATTAGCAGCCCAGTTTGTAATCCACCACCCAGGTCTCCTAAGAAAATCATGTAGGAGATAAATAGTAAGAATGTTAAAAGTCTGTCTGGTTTAAAGATCCCTGAGTAGCACAAACTTTTTGTGCCAGACTACTGGTGGAGGAGCTCTGGTAGCGTAGTGGTTACGAATTGGGCTGCGAACCTTAAGGTCAGCGGTTCGAAACTACCAGCCGCTCCGCGGGAGAAAGATGAGGCTTTCTACTCCCGTAAGGATTTACACCCTCGGAAACCCTGTGCAGGGTCGCTATGGGTCGGAACCGACTCGATGGCACATAACAACAACAATAACAACTGGTGTAGCACTATAGGCTAAACACTGGACGGATAACAAAAGGCCAGTGGTTTAAACCTATCAGCACCTATATAGAGCCTCTATGAATCCAAATTGACATGATTGCACTTAAAAACAACAACAACAACAACAACAAGAACCAATCTCAAGATTGGCAATTCAAATTCACCCAGCTACACCGTGGAAGAAAGTCCTGGCTATCTGCTTCCATAGTGATTACAACCAAGAAAACCTATGAAGCAATTCTACTCTGTAATGCACTGTGTCATCTGCATATTACAGATTGTTAACATCTTCCTCATATCCTGATGCCATGTTCTTCTTCATCTAGTCCGACTTCTCAGATTATTTGCTCAGCATAAAGATTGAAGAAGTCTAATGAAAGGTAATGAACTAGCATACACCTTTCCTGACTTAAACCATGTAACAGCCCTGGTTGTGGCACTGTAGGATAAGCATTTGACCACAAAGTTGATTTGAACCACAAGGTCGGTGGTTCAAACCTACCAGTCGCTCCTGGGAAACCCTACAATGAGTTAGTATGAGTGAGAACCTATTCGAAAGGACTTAATAACAGCAGTACCCCCTAGTGTGGCACTGTAGGTTGAGAACTGGAATGCTAACTTAAAGGTCGGTAGTTCAAACCTACCAGCTGCTCCACAGAAATCTTATAAAGGATCACTGAGTAGAAACCAACTTGCTGATACTTAATAACAATAGCAGAATTCCTTAAACCATAGTGTTGTTGTTGTTAAGTGGCGTTGAGCTGGTTCTGATTCATAGCAATGCCTTATAGGGTTTCCGAGGAGCAACTGGTGGGTTTGAATTGCTGATGTTGCAGTTCGTAGTTCTTTGCTCATCCTACAGCACTACGACAGGACTCCTTAAACCATGCAGTACCCCCTCAAAGCATAAAATATTCCCTTGTTCTGTTAAAACTACTGTGTCTTGGTCTATGTGCAGGTTCTGTTTGAGCACAATTAAGGTTTTTGGGATTTCCATTCTTTGCAATGTCATCTATAATTTGTTATGATCATGCAATCAAATGCCTCTGTGTAGTCAATAAAGCACAGACAAACATCTCTCTAGTTTTCTCTGCTTTCAGCCAAGATCCATCTAATATCAACAATGATATCCCTTGTTCATTACCCTTTTCTGAATACAGCTTGAATTTCTTGCAGTTCTCTGTTGATGTACTGCTATAATCCTTTTTAAATTATCTTTAACAAAATTTTACTTGTGTGTCGTATCCCCTAGTGTGGAACTGTAGGATGAGAACTGGACTGCTAACTTAAAGGTCGGTAGTTCAAACCTACCAGTTGTGCCATAGAAATCTTATAATCATCTAATCCTTGTATGTCAGTTTCCCATACTGAGGTAGTTTGCGTGTTGCTGTGATGCACAAAACTAAGCCACAAATATTTCAAATACCAACAGGGTCACTCATGGTAGAAAGATTTCAGTGGAGCTTCCAGACTGCGAAGAAGGATCGGGCAATCTACTTCTGAAAAAAATTGACCACTGAAAACCTTATGGAAAACAGTGAAACATTGTTATAATGACAGATGAGCCCCTCAGGTTGGGAGGCACTCAAAATACTCCTCACAGAAGAGTCAACCTTAATGACATGAAAGGTGTAATGCTGCTAAGACCTTCATTTGCTGATGTGGCACACTCAAAAGGAGAAGAAAAGTAGCAAGTGTCTATTAGTAATCCAAACATGGGATATATGAAGTATGAAATTAAGAAATTTGGAAGTTGTTAAAAATGAAATGGAAATGTATAAAAACTGATATCCTAGGCATTGCTGTTGTTGTTGCTATTAGATGCCATCAAGTTGGTACCAACTCATAATGACTCTATGTACAACAGAATGAAACAATTTCCAGACCTGGTTCGACCTCACAATTGTTGCTATGCCTGAGCCCATCACTGACCCCACTGTTCCAATTCATCTCATTGGGGGTATTTCTCTTTTTCTTCCACATCCCACTTAAACAAACATGATATACTTCTCCAGTGACTGATACCACCTGATAACCTATCCAAAGTATGAAAGATGAAGTTTGGCCATTCTGGCTTCCATGGAGCACTCTGGCTACATTTCTTCCAACACATACCTGTTTGTTCTTTTGGCAGTCCATGGAACTTTTTTTAAAAAGTTTTTATTGTGAATTGAGTGATAGTTTACACGGGAGAGCATCAGCTTTACATTCATCCTATCATATTTCATTTCATTGCAATGATTATAATCCCCTCCATCAACAGCATTTGCTTTCAATCCCTCTGTTGTGTTTTTTT
>NW_006408691.1:6233432-6267866 GCF_000296735.1 Chrysochloris asiatica | reverse complement strand
GTTTCATTCTGCTGTGCATGAGGTCACTATGGGTCAGTACCAACTCGATGGCACCTAACAACAACAAGGGCTTTGCCTTATTGGGGTCATCAGCTTCAAAACTACTTTGAAGAGGCAACTCTTCCCCAGTTGCATTTTGAGTGCCTTCCAACCTAAGGGGATCATCTTCTGGCATTTTATCTGAAAATATTCTGGTTTTCATATTTCAATACTCATGTTTCAGTATTCAATAGTCTGGTACTGACAGTGTTCCACTGTCATTCATAAGGGTTTCAGTGACTAAATATTCAGAAATAGTCCATATCTCCTTCTTCCAGTCTGTCATTGTCTGGAAGCTCATCTGAAACCTGTCCACTATGGGTGACCCTGCTGGTATTTAAAATACCCATGGTATAGATTTCAGAATCACAGCAACACACAAGCCACCACAGTATGACAAACTGACAGATGAGTGGTGGATCTTAGGCACTAGTGAGATGAAATGGACTGGATGTGACAATTTGAATCAGATAATGCCATGGTCTACTATAACAAATTGAAGAGGAACGTCATCACATTCATTGTCAAACAGAACATTTCAAAATTTCTATTTATTTTGGTCTTTTAAAATGTTTTAAAGCAATGTTTTTTCATTGTAAGTGTATGTCTTGCAAGTTTTTGGCTAATTGTATTCCAAAGTATTTTATTATTTTTGAGACCACTGTAAATGGGACTGTGAACTTAATTTCATTTTATATGGTTGATTGCAAGTATATAGACATATAAATGATATTTGCATATTGTTGTTCTTATATTTTTCAACATTGATAAACTTGTTCATTAGTTCTCACAGTTCTTGTTTTCCTTTTTAGTGGATTGTTCAGGGCTTTCTATACACAGATTATATCATCTGTAAACAGATCATTTTAATTATTCCTCTTTAATCTTCTTGCTTTTGATTTGTTTGCTTGCCTAGATATCCTGGCTAGAACCTCCAGTATAATGGGAATATATATTATGACAGTGAGCATCCTTGTCTTATTTCTGATCTTAGGGTAAAGCAGCCAGCCTATTACCATTAAATGCAGCTGGAGGTTGTTCATAGATACCCTTTATCAGACTGTGAAAATTTCCCTCTATTTCTAGTGTGCTGAATTTTTTGATGATAGAACGGTATTGGATTTTACCAAATGCCTTTTCTGCAACTATTGAGATGACCAAGTATTTTTTCCCCATTTATTATCTACATGTGGTACGTTATGTTAACTTAGTTTTTATACTTGGCCATTCTTGAGTTTCTAGGATAAATTCTACTTGGTCATGGTGTGCAGTTATTTTAATATGGAGCTGGGCTCATTTTGCTGTTTTTTTATTGAGAATGTTTTGCATCTATTTTCATAAGAAATATAGATCTGTAATTTTCTTTTCCTGTGTTGTCTTTGTCTGGCGTGGGCACCAGTGTGCTATAGAATGGTGTCAAAGAATGCATTAGCAAGAGTTTCTTCTGTTTCTGGTTTTTAAAGAAGTTAAAAAGAATTGGTAGTAGAAGTCAGTCAGGTCACTTGCTTTACGGATTTTCCGTGTGGAAAATTTGTTGTTGTTTTTAAATACTGGCACAATCTCCTTATTTGTTATTTTTTCTTTCTTGACTTAGGCCTCACTGTTTGTTTTAGGACTATGTCCATTTCCTCTAGGTGATCAAATTTGTTAGCATAAAATTGTTCATATTATTTCTGCAAAATTAGTAGTAATGTATCCATATTCATTCTTGACTTTACTCATCTGAGCTGACTCTTTTCATCTTTTTCTTGGTCAGTATGGTAAAGGCTTGTCAATTTTGTTTATTTTTCAATGAACTAACTTTTGCTGTCATTGATTTTTATTAGTCTCTCCCTCTTGCTTGTTTAGGTTAAATTTGCATTACTTTTTCTAGTTTTGTGTGTTGTTTTTTAAAGACAGACGATAAGATTCTAGATTTGAGGTCTTCCTTCTCTTATAATGCAGTTGGTTACAGCTATAAATTTTCTGAGCCCGGGAGCCAAGGATGGAACCAGAATAAGTTAAGACACCACAAATACAACTGTGCATTTACTGAGATTCAGCTGGTTTTTCTAATTAGGTAAGCATCCCCTTAGTTAGTGTCTACAGAATTCTGAAAAAAAAAAAAAAAGATTTTGATAGTTTTTGCTAGCTTTTTATTGTTTTTATGAAGGCATAGATGTCTGAAGTTCTTTATTTCATCATTTTCATTAATGTTTTAAATAACTATTGACTGCATTAATTTTCTGCATTTTTTAAAACTTAGTATTAATAAAACTTCTTACGTTCTATACTATTTTCATTCTTCTAACGTTTTTATTTGGTTTTGTTGCTTTTGAAAATCTTCTTTAGTTAGAAATTTAGATATTTGATTTGTCAACATTTCTTTTATTATATTTATTTGCTGTTGTTTTGTTAAGTGCTGTTGAGTCACTTCTTACTCATAACAATGCTGTGTGAGGTTTTTCAAGGAGTGCTTGCTTGGCTTATCCTACAGTGCTATACTAGGACACTTACACATATATTCAAAGCTGGAAATTTCCCCTTAAATGGCATCCTAGTTATCTTAACTTCTCATTTAATTATCTTTAATTAACAAAGTTTTAGACAAAAAATAAAGGGATAACTAATAAAATATTAATAAAGAAGCCCAGTTAATACCACTATTATTCAAAATTATGCACCAACCACTAAAGCCATGAGGATGAAATAGAAGAATTCTATCAACTTATTAAATCTGAAATTGATCAAACATGCAATCAAGATGTATTGATCATTACTGGTGATTGGAATGTAAGGTAGGCAGAAGGAAGAAGGATCAGTGGTTGGAAAATATGTCCTTGGTGACAGAAATGATGCTGGAGAACACGTGATAGAATTCTGCAAAACTAATGATTTGTTCATTTAAAATACCTTCTTTAGACAGCATGACAGATGACTATACAAAAGGAAGAACACGCTCAGCATTTCTCAAGTTTGAGGAACTGAAGAAAAAATTCAAGACTCGACTTTCGTTATTGAAAGATTCTCTGGGCAAATTATTGAATGATGCAGATAGCATCAAGAGACTATGGAAGGAATACAGACTCACTGTACCAAAAGGAAATGGTTAATGTTCAACCGTTTCTAGAGGTAGCATATGATCAAGAGCGAATGATACTAAAGGAGGAAGTCCAAGGTGCATTGAAGGATTTGGCAAAGAACAAGGTACCAAGAATTGGTGGAATGAAAATTGAAATCTTTCAAGAAAGTGAGGTGGCACAGGAGGCACTCACTCATCTATGCTGAGAAATTTGGAAGACAACTATGTGGCCGACTGATTAGAAGAGATATGTATGTGTGCCCATTCTAAAGAGAGGTGACCCAACGGACTGCGGAAATCATCGGACAATATCTTTGATATCTTAAGTGAGTAAAGTTTTGCTAAAGGTAATACAGAAATGGCTACAATCATACATTGACAGAGAACTTCCAGAGGTTCAAGCTGGACTCAGAAGAGGCTGTGAATTGAGGGATATCATTACTGATGTCTGGTGGATCTTGGCTAAAAGCAGAGAATAACAGAAAGATGTTTACCTGTGCTTTATTGACTTAGCAAAGTCTTTCGATTGTGTGGATCATGACAAGCTATGGACAACATTGAGAAGTATGAGTATTCCAGAACACTTAATTGTGCTCATGAGGAATCTGTACCTGGACCAAGAGGCAGTTGTTCGAACAGAACATGGGAATACTGAATGTTTTAAAATTTAAAAAGGTGTGTGACAAGTTTGTATTCTTTCACCATACTTACTCAAATCATCCAAGAATCTGGGTTATATGAAGAAAAATGTGGTATCAGGATTGGAGGGAGACTCATTAACAACCTGCGATATGCAGATGATACAACCTTGCCTGCTGAAAGTGAAGAGGACTTAAAACATTTACTGATGAAGATCAAAGAGCACAGCCTTCACTATGGATTACTTCTTCAATGTAAAGAAAACAAAAATCCTCACCACTGGACCAATAAACTACATTCTGATCAACAGAGAAAAGATTGAAGTTGTCAAGGACTTCATTCTTCTTGGATCAACTATTATCATTCACGGAAGCAGCAGTCAACTAATCAAATGACGTATTGCATTAGGCAAATCTGCTTCACAAGACCTTTTTAAAGTGTTGAAGAGCAGAGATGTCAGCTTGAGAACTAAGGTGTGCCTGACCCAAGCCATAGTGTTTTCAATAACCTCATATGCATGCGAAACCTGGATGTGGATAAGGAAGACTGTAGAAGAATTGATCCCTTTGAGTTATGGTGTTGGAGGAGAATATTGAAAGTTTCATGGGCTGCCAAAGGAACCAATAGATCCGTTTTGGAAGAAGTGCAGCCAGAGTGCTCCTCAGAGGCAAAATGGCCAAACTTCGTCTCTCATACTTTGGACATATTGTCATGAGGGACCAGTTGCTGGAGAAGGATATCAAGTTTGGAAAGGTGGAGGGTCAAAGAAAAAGAGGAAGACCCCCAGCGAGATGGATTGGTCAAGTGGCAACATCAATTGACTCAAGCGTGGTAACAGTAGTGAGGTTGGCCCAGGATCGGGCAATGTTTCATTCTGCTTTGCTTAAGGTCGCTATGGTTTGGTTCTGACTCGATGGTATCTAACAACAACAACAACAGATTATAATCAAGGAGCTCTGGTAGTGTAAACAAGTTGGGCTGCTCACCTCAAGGTCAGCAGTTTGAAACTACCAGCCGTTCCACAGGAGAAAGTTGAGGCTTTTTCTCCTGTGAAGATTTAGAGCCTCAGAAACTCTATACAGGGTCGCTATAAGTAGAAAACAACTCCACAGCACACCACCACCACCACCACCACCACCAGGTTATAATCATTATATGAGTAGATTACCTGGTCTTTCCGCCCCCCACCACCTCCCCACGGCGCTGCTGGTTTATTTGAACAACCAACTTTTCAGTTAACAGCTGAGTGCTTTGCCACCAAGCCTCCTCCCACAATATAGAAAATGGACTTAAAGTTGACTGTCTAACTGGGATAAAACAAAGCAAAACTGTACAATGCTTGCAATGGAAAGAGTTGGGAAGTCTTACTGTTATTTCTGTTGTTAAAACTGCCTTCAAGTCAGTTCTCACTCATAGTTGCCCTATATAGGGTTTCCAAGGAGCAGCTGGTAAATTTGAACTGCTGACCTCTGGTTCAAATTGACCTTGCAATCCAGTGCTTATCCTGCAGTGCCAACCAGGACTACACAAAGTCTTATTGTTTTTGTTGTTAAGTACCTCAAGTTGGATTTGACTCATAGTGAGACTATATAGGGTTTCCAAGGAGCAGGTGGTGAATTTGAACTGCTGATCTTGCAATTTGTAGTCCACTGCTGATCCTACAGCACCACACCAGACTTATAAATATTGAAAGTAAGTAAAAGAAGAAGGCAAAGCTATCCCAGTGTAGACATTGTTCAAAAGAAAATTAACATAGCTACATTAATATTGTACAATGTAAACCAGAAGACATAAGCACTCCTAGAGATAGAGATATTTCATAAGGATGAACAATTAGGTAGCTGTCACAATCCCAAATATGTTGTTGTTGTTGTTGTTAGGTACTATCAAGTCAGTTACAACACCTAGCGATCCTATGTGCAACACAACAAAGTACTTCCTGGTCCTATGCCACCTTCACAACAGTTACATTTGAGCCCATTGTTGATATCACTATGAAAATAGCACATATGTCAATCCATCTCTTTGAAGATCTTCATCTTTTTCTCTGACCTTCCACTTTACCAAGCATGATTTCTTTTTCCTGAATCTGGTCTCTCTTAATAATAATCTCCATTGTCCCTTCTAAGGAACATTCTGGTTGTACTTCTTCCAATACAATTTGTTTGTTCTTCTGGTAGTCCATGGCACTTACAATATTCTTCAAAACACTGTAATTCAAATGTATGGATCTTTCTGTGGTCTTCACTATTCAATTTATAGCTTTCACATGCATATGAGGCAATTGAAAAGACCATGGTTTAGGTCAGGTGCATCTTAGAACTGAAAGTGATACATTTGTTCTTTAACACTTTGAAGATGTCTCTTGCAGCAAATTTGCCCAACAGAATACATCTTTTGATTTCTTGACTGTTCTCTCTACAAGTGTTGACTGTAGATCCAGCAAGTTGAAATCCTTGACATGGTCATCATGTATGCACCCAATAGCATCAGAATATGTAAACAAAAAATTGACAGAAATCAAACAAAAATGTCAATCTATAACCAATGTAGGAGACATTAACAGAATCACTTAACAACCAATAACAAGCTGAAAAATTTTTTGTAAGGGTATGTATATGGACCAGACAATTGAAGTGTAACAACCACAGAATGAATGCACATTCTTATTATGAGCTCACAGGTTGTTTATCAAGACTGATCAGGTGCTGCCTCATAAAGAATCCTCAATAAATCTGGCAGGATTGAAAAGATTCAGACTGTTTTCTAACAGTGAAATTAGGCTAAGGATCAATAAGGATAATAAAAAATAGATAATGAGACATACCCCCAGTGCTTGGAAATTAAATGATTCACTTCTAAGTCAATAAATTAAAAAAGGAAGCACATGCTTAGCATTTCTCAAACTAAAATAATTGAAGAAAAAGTCAAGCCTTGACATGTGATATTGAAGGATTCTAAGGAAAAAATGTTGAATGATGCAGGAACCATCAAAAGGTGATAGAAGAAATACATAGAATCATTGAACCACATATAAATGGTAAATATCCAACCATTTCAAGAGGTAGCATATGATGAAGAGGTAATGGCAATGAAGGGAGAAGTCCAGGTACACTGAAGGCATTGGTAAACAAGAAGACTCTGGGAATTGATGGAATACAAATAGACATCTTTCAATAAACTGATGCAGTACTGGAGGCACTCACTTATCTGTTCCAAGAAATTTGGAAGACAGCCACCTGACCAACTGATTGGAAGACACACATATTTGTGTCCATACGAAAGATAGGGGACCTAATGTAATGCTGAAATCATTGGACAATATCATTAATATCACATGCAGGTAAAATTTTGCAAATGATATTTCAAAAATGGCTGCAACAGTACATTAACAGGGAACTGCCAGAGGTTCAAGCCAGTTTCTGAAAAGGATGTTGAACAAAGGATATCATTGTTGATGTCAGATTGATCTTGGCAGAAAGCAGAAAATAGCAGAAAGATGTTTAGCTGTATTTTATTGAATATGTAAATTCTTTCAACTATGTGGATCATGATAAACTATGAATAACATTGTGAAGAGTGGGTTTTTCCATCACAATTAATTGTGTTCATGAGAAACAAACACACAGACCAAGAGACAGTCATTTGAACAGAACAAGAGGACAGTGAATGATTTAAAATCAGGAAAGGTGTACACCAGGGATGAATTCTTTCACCATACTCATTCATCCTAAATGCTGACAAGTAATTTGAGAAGTTGGATTATATGAAGAAGAATGTGTCATCTGGATTGAAAGAAGAATTGTTAATAACCTGACATATGCAAATGATACAATCTTGCCTGCTGAAAGTGAAGAGAACTTAAAATAGTTATTGATGAAGATCAGAGACCACAACCTTCCGTATAGGTAACACTTTAGTATAAAGAAAACATAAATCCTTACCACTGGACCAATACATAGCATATATGGAGAAATTATTGAAGTTGTCAAAGACTTCATTTTGCTTGGATCCATCGTCTAAACTCATGGAAGCAGCTGTCAAGGAATCAAATGACATATTGCATTAGGCAAATCTGTTGCACAAGATCTCTTTTTAAAGTGTCCATGAGCAAAAATGTCAATGTGAGGACTAAGGTGCACCTGACCCAAGTCATGGTATTTTCAAAGCTTCATATTCATATGAAAGTTGGACAACAAATAAGGAAGTTCATATAAGAATTGAAGCATTTAAGTTATGGCATTGGAGAATAATATTAAAAGTAACATAGACTTCCAGAAGGAAAATCAAATCTGAATGGAAAAATACAGCGAGAATGCTCCTTAGAAGCTAGGATGATGAGAGGTTGCTTCTCATACTTTATGCATGCTATCAATAGGGACCAATTTCTGGAAAGGAACACCATTCTTTGTAAAGTGGAGGGTCAGAGAAAAAGAAGAAAACCCCCAATGAAATGGATTGGTGCAATCTCAAGAGTAACAATGATTGTGAGGACTGGGCAGTGTTTTGTTCTGTTGTGCATAGGGTCGCTATGAGTCAGAACTAAACTTGGCAGCACCTAAAAACTACAACAATAAGTTATCCATGGGGAGAGCAGTGGCTCTGTACAATTATCATTGGACTGCAATCCACAAGGTTGGCAGTTTAAGCCCTATCAGCTGCTCCACAGGAGAAAGATGAAGCTCTCTCGGCTCTACAAGATGTACAGCCTAGAAACCCTATACAGGGTCCGTGTGAGTTGAAACTGGCTTGGCAAACTCAACCTCAACAATAACAAGTTATCCAAGTGTGCTTAAAAATTAATCACACTTGAAATTATAAATTGTTTTGAACTGAATGATGTTAGCGAAATGCCAAGCATAGACATTCACAGCATCCAGCAACCACAGGTCTAACCATTGTCCAGCAGTAGGCCTACAGCAACCTACTCTATTGATGCCTACATGTGTACTGATTGGTCCATGTCCATCTTTTCCCAGGTGTTGAGGATTTCAATATTCACCTTTGTTGGAGCCATGATTGTTTATCTTCCATAGGAGTAACATATGATACTAACACAGTGTGTACTCAGTGAGTCTTTGTTGGTAATAAATACTCAATATAACTCTGTCTGATTCTCCTAGAGGAGACCTTGGGTGGTGTAATTGGTTAAGTGATCCGTTGTGAACTGAAAGGTTGGTAGTTCTATTTCACCAGAGGTACCTTGGAAGAAAGTTGTGATGATCTGCTTCTGAAAGATCACAGCCATGAGCCCAAATCAACTAGATGGCAAGTGGTTTTCTTGTAAGGTGGAAAATATCTTTTTCTTATAAGAAGAAAAAAAATAATAAAGCTTTAAAATCCTCTGGTCATTCAAGAAAATAGCCGATGCGATTCCCATCTTTTCCTGATCTTTTGAATTGTCACCCCAGAAATACCAAGATACCCTCCAATTCCAAAGGACAGACTTCTTGCAAGTAGTCTTAATTTTTAATGACCATGTTAGTAGTCCTACCCACATAGCCTCAAGTGGCATACTTAACATGAAAGCTGTTTAATTGCCAGCAAATGGCAGAATAATCTTTTTAAACAATGAAGCAAACATAATTAATTGAAAAAAATTTCAATGTGTTTCATATGTTAATAACCACTTCTGTAAGATTAACACTACAGAAAGAAAAGACAAGAGAGATGCTAGTGTGTGCCTTAAGTGTGAGACTTTGCAGCAATTCTTCTGCCATTTCATTCATCAGTCATTTTTGTTGTGAACTTCTCCAAGTGAATGAAATAATGCAGTATTACCTTATACAGTGTAGTGGAACTGAATAAATGTGCTTATTACCTTAGTGCTTTGAATTTAATATATGAAATAGGAATTTTAAAACTGAGGCAGAAGACTATGTTTAAGAGAAAGATAATTTACACATGAACAAGGAAAGCAATAGATTCACCCATTTATTCACTCACTTATCCAACAATTGAAGACCCTTGCAACTAATGATTTCACTTGTAGTTAAAGGTTTTATGTGTCTTGTCCCCCAAAGACATCTGAAGTTGGAATTTGTGCCCAGGATAATTATAAGATGGAAAAAAACTCAATAATTTAAATCACCTACTATGTGCGATTCCACGGCACACAATTACCACCAACATCACTATGCGTGTAGGCTCCTGGAGTCCTGGTAAAGCACTATAGGATAAGCACTGGACTGCTAACTGCAAGGTCGGCAGTTGAAAACCACCAGTTGTTCCTCATAAACCACAGATAGAGTTGTTATAAAACAGAACCGACTCAATGGCACTTACCAGCAACAAAACTCTGCCCAGGAAGCTTTCTCAACATATTTTTTATGCCGTATGACGCAGTTGGTGTCATCTCCATTTGATATAGGAAAGGACACCAGGGCTCAGAGAAATGGACTGACTGCACTCTTGTTGTGATTGTTAAGTGCTGTCGAGTTGGTTCTGACCCATGGCGACCCTGTACAGGGTTTCTGAGGCTATAAATCTTTATGGGAGCAGAAAGCCTCATCTTTCTTCCGCAGCGCTGCTGGTAGTTTCGAACTGCTGACCTTAAGGTTCGCGGTCTGATTCGTAACCACTACGCTACCAGAGCTCCTTAATTACCTAATATTGCCATAACAAAAACTACCCCTCATGTGAGGCAGAGGGCTTTAAATAACAGAAATTAATGTTCTCAGCTTCAGAGACTAAAAGTCCAAATCAAGGGCATCAGCTGTACCGGAGAGTTCTTCCTTATCAGTAGCTTTGGGAGTTTTTTGACAATTTCTTGAGTTTCCTTAGAATCTATCTTCCTCTTTGTGTCTCTATGCTTATTCTTTATCCAATTTTAAATAATATTTTATTGTGTCTTTGATGAAGGTCGACATAGTAGCTTAAGTTCCTATTCAACAATTTTTGCACAAGGTGTTCAGTGGCATCAGTTACATTCTTCATAATGCAAGAACATTTCATTGTTTCCATTCTGGTTGCTTCTATTAATCTAGTTTTTCTACCCACTTGTATTTTCATCTTTGTATTAAAATTATTGTTGACCCTTTGGTTATTCTCTTTCTATAACTAAGAAGTGATTACGTTAAGTACTCACCCAACTTAAGTATGAACTCATTAATAGCAATAACAACAAAAATTGTATTTGTAAACAAGATCATATTCGTTTGAGAGGAGACAGGACTTCAATACATATTTGGGGGGTGTCACAATTCAACACATAACATGTGACTAATTAATGGTTAGGTAGAGAGTCTATCCTTTTGTCTTTCCCCAGAATCTTACTCATTCTTCTCCATCACAAGTGTAACTCATACACACCTTACTAGGCTCCAAGGAGAAATCTATTAATTATATTTGAACTGTATAGAACAGAAACTTCTATCCACAGAACTTCTTAAGAAGTGACCATAGTGCCTAAAGAGTACAGAATTTCTGCTCTGGGTGATAAAAAAACTTTTGGAAATAGATGGTGCTGGTGAATGTATCTAATGTCATCAAATTGTTCACTTGAAATGGTTAAAATGACAAAAGAAAAAACTGATAGAAAAGGGCTGAAGTGTGGGAGTAAACCTGATGGATGGTCCAGGATATTGATGAACCCCTGCTGTTCAACCTTGTGGCCAGTAGCTGAGAGGACTCCAGATTCCCTAGAGGAGCAATCAGAACGTTAAAATAGGACCTGGGACTTGGTGCAAGCAGTTTATTTGGGAGAAGATTCTAGAAAACACAAGTAAGAAAGTGGGGAACATAAAAGATGAAAGAAAGACCTATAGAAGAGACGCTAATGACTAGGCTCTTCTTGTTTGCAACCAAGGTTCAATTAATTCTACAAGTATTCTCACAGGAACCACTTGTAGCCTGCTCAAAACTGTCACCACACCCAAGGTGAGGCATTTGGACAGTCATTCAATGGATCCTACTGCCACTTTTTGAGAGATACCCTTTGAATTTAGGGGCTATGAGTGCACACATTTGGGGAGACTCCAGTGTGTGGAGGAAGCAAAGGGGAGAGTGTAAACATTTGAGGTGAGAATTGCTGCTGCAGGTGAGCCCAGGTGAGCAAGGACATCTGGGCTGAGGTCTAATATAGCTTCAAAAGCTAGAACTAAATAAGTTCTTTTAGCAAAGTATGTACACATCAATTTCATTTTCATCTATCAAGGGGATAGAGTGAAAGGAAGACAATACTTATGACTATTGATGTTCCTATCTGGTCTCAGGATCCAGAATCAATGTGCTACTTCTGAACCTTTAATCTGCTTCTTGTCTTGTGGACACTCTAAACTGTGTGACTCTCAGGGTTCCCTTTATGAGTAGACTGGGAAAAAAACAAAATCCCAGAACCAAATTCTTAACTTTCCTTTAAAAAGCATAGAAAAATAGATTTGTTGTTGTTGTTGCTTTTAATATTCATTTCCAGATCTTGTTATGATCCTTTTTGTTCTATTATTACAATGCATATAAATTTATGATTTGATGCTCAATTTTTTATAACATCATAAAATATATTGAGTATTTTCTAGAAAAACATCTTATTACTGAGGATTTTTGTTTGCAAATGTCAGAAACCTAACTCAGTATAGGTTAAATAAAGAACAGAGGAGTCCTGGTGTGGCACTGTGAGTTAATGCGCTGGACTGCAAAGTCAGTTTAAATGGTAAGGTAGACAGTTCAAGCCTATAAGCCGCTCCTCGGAAACCCTATACAGGGTCGTTATAGGTCAGAATTGACTTAATGGCACTTAACAACAACAACAACAACAACATTGTCTCTATAATGTATTGGCAAAGACCTTAATGGATCAAGGATTGAGTGTTGTTGTTGTTGTTAAGTGCCATCGAGTCGGGTCCGACCCATAGCGACCCTGTACAGGGTTTCCGAGGGTGTAAATCTTTACGGGAGTAGAAAGCCTCATCTTTCTCCCGCGGAGTGGCTGGTAGTTTCGAACCGCTGACCTTAAGGTTCGCAGCCCGATTCGTAACCACTACGCTACCAGAGCTCCTTAAGGATTGAGTGGAGTGGTTGTAATTAAGTGCACTTTGTAAGTATAAACAACCTCTTCCCCAAATTTGGAGACGCAAAATAGAGTGGTGCCAAAGGAAGATGCGAGTGAGGAAGTGGAAGGAGAAGCATTTAACATGCTAGAATGTAATGGATTCAATTTGAATTGCTGTTGTTGTCAGGAGTTATGGAGTCAATAACAAACCTTAGAGACTCTGTGCACAACAGAAAGAAACACTGCCCCGTCCTGGGCTAATCTCACAATCTTTCCTATGCTTGAGTCCATTGCTGCTGTCACTGTGTCAAGTAATAATTTGTTGGGGGTCTTCCTCTTTTTAGTTGACCCTCCATTTTGCAAGTCATGATGTCCTTCTCTAGGGAATGATCCCCCCTGATAACGTGTCCAAAGCATGGGAGACAAAGTCTAGCCTTCCTAGCGTCTAAGGAACATTCTGACTATACTTCTTCCAACACAGATTTGTTTGTTTTTCTAGCAAGCCATGGTACTTTTAATATTCTGCTTCAACACCATAACTCAAATACATCAATTCTTCTATGCCTTGTCAGACTTCCACATGCATATGTGGCTATAGAAAATACCTTGGCTTGGGTCAGGTGCACCTTGGTCCTCAAACTGACATCTTTGCTATTGAATACTTTAGAGCAGAAGTATGAGCACATTTGCCTAATGCAATACATCTTTTGATTTCTTTACCACTGCTTCCGTGAGTTTTGATGGTTGATTCCAGCAAAATGAAGTCTTTAGCAATTTCAACCTTTCTCTATTTATCTTCATGCTACTTATTGATCCAGTTGAGAGGATTCTTGTTTTCTTTGAGGTGCAAATCATACTGAAGGCTGGGGTCTTTGATCTTCATCAGTAAGTATTTTAACTCTTCACTTTCAGCAAACAAGGCTGTATCATCTGCATATCAGAGATTGTTAATGAGTCTTCCTCCTATCTTGATGCTATGTTTTTATTCATATAAACCATATTCTCCATTGTTTGCATACAGATTGAATAAGTATGGTGAAAGAATATAGCCCTGGCACACACCTTTCCTAATTTGAAGCCATTCAGTTCAAACAACTGCCTCTAGGTCTTTGTACAGGTCCCTCATGAGTACAATTAAATGATCCATAATACTCATTCTCTGAAATGTTATCCATAGCTTGTCATGATCCACACAACTGAAAGTGTTTGCATAGTCAATAAAGCACAGGTAAACATATTTCTGGTATTCTCTGCATTCAGCCAAGCTCCACCTGACATCAGCAATGATATCCCTCATTCCACGTTCCTGTTTGAATCTGGCCTGAATCTGTGGCAGTTCTCAGCCAATGTACTGCTATAGTAATTTTTTTATTTATCTTTAGTAAAATTTTACTTGCATGTAGTATTAATGTTATTGTCTATGATTTCCACATTCTGCTGGGTCATCTCTCTTTGGATTGGGCACAAATATGGATCTCTTCCAATTAATTGGCCAGCTAGGTGTCATCCAAATTTCTTAGTATAGATGACTGAGTGCCTCTAGTGATATCTCAGTTTGCTGAAAGATTTAAATTTGTATTCCATCAATTCTCGGAGCCACTTTCTTTGCTATTGCCTTCCATGCACCTTGGACTTCCTCTTTCATATCACTGGCTATTTATCATATGCTACCTTTTGAAATAGTTGAACATCAACAATTTCTTTGTGTTACAGTGACTCTGTATGCTTCTCCTTTTTTTGCCTACTTTATCATATTCTTCTGGTAGATTACTTAAAGATGGCAAATCTCTATAATGTGCAAAATCATCATCGTGTTAAACAAAATCCAAACTCATTAAAATCTCTCCCAGTCCCTCTCTTCCATTCCCGTTCCTGACACTACTTTTGTTTGTTTGTTTTTAAGATTGTATTGTGAATTGAGGGATAGTTTAAATGGGAGAACATCAGTTTTACACCATTGCTTCATTGCAATGATTACAATCTCTTCTGTGCACCACCATTTAACAATATTTGCTTCTATTCCCTCTGTGTTGTTTTTTTCTTTTTTGGGGGTGGGAGATGGTATACACAAAAACACTCAGGAATAAATAATAATTTAAACAATCGAAGGGCACATTCTGCAAGCCTGCCTCCTGGCTGCCAACACCCAGTCTTTCTCTTGCCATGAGTCTAGAGTCCTCAGCTGCTCTCTCTCTCTCTCCATGTCCTCATCTCTGCTTCCATCTCTGGTGTCACTGTTTCTCTAGAAAGGGTTCCCACATTCTGCTCATGCTCTTTTCCATTGATGGTCTTAGAGTCTTCTGTTTCTAGATTGTAAGATTAACTACTCCCCACTTTTTGTTGCAAAACTTTTACCTTTACAGTTGTGACAATCACAATTAGTCATAATAATGGTTACTCACTATTGAAGCATAAGAATCTTATCTCTTTTCACCAGACACATCTAGACAAGATGAAATCTATTCAGTGGGGACTCTACCTTCCCACACACCATCTTAAACTAAACTTCCTCTTGAAAACTTGTAAGCCAGTCATTTCATACCTTTATTGCACCCTCAGTTTAGGTAGCCAATGTCTAAGTTGCCTGTCCCTATCTGCCCTGCACACAGAGGTGATAAGATTGATACTTGATGTAAAGACTCCTTCCCTCTAAGTTGGTATTTTGAGGTACTACATCCATAAGTATAGGTCAAGTTCATCAAATTGTAGCAACTTACACTTGTTTCTTTAATCCAAATTTTTTTTTAAAAAATCTTTCTCTAATCGAGTTCTGATTATCAAGTCATCAAGGCTAGGTCAAATAGGTACTATTGACAAGTTTGAGAATTCGTGTGCATCTCCCCTCACTTCATATCAACTGGATGCTTCACTCTCAGCTCTAACCCTCAATGACTGTGTCCTTGTCCATGGGCTCAGGAGTCCCCAGGTCTCACCACACTTCAGACCAACAGCTCTTACTCTTCTCACTCTCATCTCCAGGTCAAGTGGAGTCTATGGAATGTGGTTGAACTAAGCCCATAACTTCATTGCTGCCTTTACCTCTTTTGCACTCACCAGTAGATCAGCATGGTTGCCAGCAAGCTTATATGCCTGTTCATGTGTTTCCTTTGAGTTTCAGTCTTAGATGAGTGTTTGTCCTGAAGGGACTTAATTGCTTGCCTTGATGGCTCCCTTGAGAACAGCTTGCTTGTTCTTGTAGTAGTCAATCAAACTACCATTTTTGTTTTGTATTTTTCCTGCTGATATTTCTTTCAAGATGTTTCTTTTGTTGCTTTAACTTTTCCAGGCTGGTCTGCTTGTCCTTTATTGTGGGAATGTCCCACCTCAGAAGGCTATGGATGGGGCTCAGGATTCTACCTAAGGTTCTATACCTTGCAAAGACTTCACAAGAAGTCTATTTCACTGGGCTAGTTCTGGAGTCCCTTTTAGGTATTCCAATCAGTTATAGGCTGAAGACAAGCTGGCAAGCTTTCTGTAATCATGTTTCCCCTTCTATCTTCTTTTGCGTTTTCTGTAACATGCAACATTTTGACCATTTCTTGTTGGTAAGTGGCCTCAAATTGGTTCAAACTCACATGGATGAAGTATAGGGCTTCAGAGGATTTGTTGGTGGATTTGAATCACCCACCTTATGGCTCAAACTGACCTTGCTATCGAGCAAATTATCCTGCAGCACCACATCAGGACTCCTTTTAACCATAGAATTTTGCACTATTGAAAGTCCAGACTTGTTTTTTTGTTTTTTGTTTTTTCTTTAGTTCCCTGAGCTAGAAAAATGCTGTGTGTTCTTTCCTTTAGGTTTTTCTACCTCTAGGTTTTTGCACATTTCATTACAATATTTGGCTTTGCCTTCTCAAGTTGACCTTTGAAACTTTCTGTCCAGCTCTTTTACTTCTTCATTTCTTCCATTTGCTTTAGCATTCCTATGCTGGAAAGGAAATTTCAGTGTCTCTTCTGACATCCATTTTGCTCTTTTTCTTCTTTCTTGACTTCTTTTTGTGTTCTTCCTGTATGATGCTTGTAATGTCATTCCACAGCTCTTCTTGTCTTTGATCATTAGTGGGTAATGCATCAAATCTATTCTTGAGATGATCTCTAAATTCAGGTGGAATATGTTCAAGGTCATATTTTTGCTCTAGTGGACTCGTTTTAAATTTTTTCAGCTTCAGCCTGAACTTGCATATTAGTAATTGACAGTCTGTTCCACCTACTGCCCCAATATTGTTTTGATTGGTGATATGAAGTTTTTCCACCATCAGTTTACCACAGATGAATTCAATTTAATTTCTGGGTATTCCATGTCTTGAGATCTGTGTGCATAATCATGTTTTATGTTTAGAAAGGGCATTTGCCCCAACTAGAATTTTCTGAGGTGGGAAATTTCCACTTGAAATGACAAGCAGACCAGCCTGGAGTGGCTAGAAGAACAGAAGATGCTTCTTGAAAGAAAGACCAACAGGAAAAGTACAAAACAATAATGGCAGCCTGACTGATTACTAAAAGAATACGCAAGTTGCTCACCCAGGAGACATCAAGGCAAGTGGTTGGGTCACCTTAGGGCAAAACCCCTTCCAAGACTAAGACTCAGTGGGAATACACACTCTAATTGGTGACCACGTTCATCACCAATAAGGGGAAGTGAGGGAAAAACAGCAATGAAGCTGCAAGCTTAGCCCTACAAGATTCAATAGATTCCTGTTGACCCAGGTGGAGACCTGGTTGGCCAGCAGTGTGGCAAGACCTGGGGACTCGTAGTTCCAGAGTCAGTGACATAGCCACAGAGGACTAGAGTGGAGAGTGAAGCATCCAGCTGATAAGAAGTGAGGGCATATGCATAAGCACCCCCCACACTTGGAGATAATACCCACTTAACCTAGCTTCAATGGTTGGATAATCAGAACTCAACTAGAAGAAGAAAGAAGAGGAAAAAAAAGAGTAATCCAATATAACTTGATGAACTTGACTTACAACTATGGATGCAGTAGCTCAAAAGAGGGAACAAATCTTTACAGCAAGGATTATTCCCACCCCCTCCATACAGAGAGTAGACAGGAATGGGCAACTTGGACATTGTTTTTGTTGTTGTTATGTGCCGTGGAGTCGATTCCAACTCGTAGCAACCCTGTACAGGGTTTCCGAGGCTGTAAATCTTTATGAGAGCAGAAAGCCTCATCTTTCTCCCGCGGAGCAGCTGGTAGTTTCGAACTGCTAACCTTGCGGTTCACAACCCGACTCGTAACCACTACACTACCAGAGCTCCTTAACTTGGACATTGGCTACCCAAAATGGAGGGCTACAAAGGCAAGAAGTTACTGGCTTACAAGATTTCAAGAGGGAGCCTAGATCTAGAGGGCATGGAGGAAGGTAGAATCTCCACTGAGTGGGTGGGGCTGATGAAAGTAGATGCGGATACGTCTCTTGTGGTACAATAGTGAATAATTGTTAATAGGACTGACTGTGAGGGTTGGAAATGTAAAGTTAGACATTTTGAAGCAAAAGGAGGGTAGTGATTGTGCAGTCCAGGAGCAAAGGCCCCTGGGACCATCGAGGGAGAAGATTGGAGTGTGGGACCCTACCCAGAGAAACAGTGACACCAGAGATGGAGGCAGAGATGATGATGTGGAGAGATGGAGTGGCTGGGGACTCTAGACCCAGAGAGGGAGAGGGGCTGTGTGCTGACAGCTGGAGTGCAGGCTTGCAGGGTATACCCTGTGGTTGGTTAATGATGCATGGAGAGTATTGTAGCCACTGGCAATGAAACGATATGCAATAGGATGAACGTAAAGTTAATGTTCTCCCGTGTAAACTATCACATAATTCACAATAAAACATTAAAAAAAAAAAAAATAGGGCATTTGCAATAAAGATGTCATTGGTCTTGCAAAATTCTAGCTTGTGATTTCTAGCATCATTCCTATCACCAAGACCATATTTTCCAACTACTGATCCTTCTTTTTTTTCCCCAAACTTTGCATTCCAACACCAGTAATTACCAATACATCTTGATTGCATACTAGATCAATTTCAGTCTAGAGAAGCTGATAGAATTCTTCAACTTCATCATCACTGGCTTTAGTGATTAGTGAACAAATTTGAATAATATCTGTATTAACTGGTCTTCCTTGTAGGCCTATGGATATTATCTTATCACAGATAGCATCATACTTCAAGATAGGTTTTGAAATGTACTTTTTGATGATGAAGATGATGCCATTCCTCGTCAATTTGTCATTCCAGCATAGTAACCCATATGATTGTCAGATTCAAAATGATCAGTGTCAGTCTATTTCTGTTCACTAATGCCTAGGATATCAATGTTTATGTGTTCCATTTCATTTTGTAAAATTTCCAATTTTTCTAGTTTCATACTTCATACATTATATGTTCTGATTATTAATGGATTTTTACAGCTGTCTCTATTAATGTTTAGTTGTATCACATTACAACTGAAGATCCTGAAAGCTTTACTCTATTTGTTTCATCACGATCAACTCTTTTTTGAGGAGGTAGCTCTTCTCCTGTTATATTTTGAGTACCTTCCAACCTAGGGATTTATTTTTTGTCACTATGTCTGACAGTATTCTGGTACTCTTTATCATGTTTCAGTATTCAATATTCTGATGCCACCTGAAAGTGTTCCTCTGCTATTTATAAGGTCTTCAGTGACTAGATATTCAGAAGACGTTCATCTGTTCTTTTTCTTAGTCTGTCCTCATCTGGAAACTCAGTTGTAATCTGTCCACCATGGGTGACCCTGCTGGTATTTAAAATACTGGTAGCATACCTTCCAGAATCACAGCAACTCACAAGCCACCACAATACAACAAAGTGACAGATGAGTGATGAGTCATTTACAATAGGAAGTCTTAATATAAGTCTTATATTCCTTTCTCATGATGCTTTTTTTTTTTTTTTTTTTCTTTTACCATCAACTTAAAAATTTCAGGACTACTGAAAACCCAATAGCAATAAAGTCCTACCATCCAGACTATGGTTGCTAAATCACTTCCGGACTAAAAGGAACTGGGGGTTATTACAGAAATGAACATTCCGAGGTTTGATGTAGGCTTCTTGACCTTGAAGGGAAAGAGGCTTGCAAAGACCAATTGGCCATGTCAAAAGGACATGAAAGTCAACAGAAGAAGCTATTTGTGATCAAAGTGTGACACTTTAGGGCAATGGTGTAACTGTTAATGAAATGATATGCTAAGCAATCTATAAAAAAATGGGAGAAAAATGAAACAGGGACTGATAAGCTGAGAGGAGGTGGGTCTGATAAGTAGACCAGAGTTTCTGGTAAGGTCTTCAGTGGGAAATGTTGAATTATGAGATGGCAGGAGAAAGACACATTGACCACACAGGGGGATCTAAGAAGTAAGAATTAGAGGGTAAGTTGATTAAGCACAGTTGCAAAAGGAGCATGAAATGACAGTGGACACAAGAAGCGAAGAAATTTGGAGGATATTCTTGGAGATAAAGAAGGCAAAGTATGGAAAGGCCAGTGTGTTAGATGGGTCTCCCTATGGAAGATGAAATCAGAAGATCCACTGGGATTCAAAGTCTTGATCCTTCAGAGCAAGTGGTCAGCACATTGGAGATGGAGATTTGTTTAGCTCAGAGAACCAGAGATTGTCACAAAAGGACACAGGTGTCTAGCAGCTTACTGGAGAGTGAGAAAGAAGCCGATTCTACTTTAATCTAGAAACTCCTAGATGCATAAGAATAAACAGCCTCACCTTAGAGAGAGGACAGTGGGAGTCCACACTTCTGCTGGATGTGGTCACATGACATATCCATAGCCACCCTGTATAGTGTTTCCAAGGCTTTACATCTTAGGAGCAGATAGCCTCATTTTTCTCCTATGGAGTGGCTGGCAGGTTTGAACCATGGAACTTGTGGTTCACAGTCCAGAGCTTATCACGTGGATCATTTATTAGTAGACTAGAAATAATCAAGTCACATCTTCCTGATTAACATCGTCTGGAATCCGCTTTAGAAAAGCTGGTCAAGTGGGGTGGTAGGGGAGGTTTAAGGAGGAAATATGGAAATGAGAATCTCTTTCTCCTCATACGCATCACCCAAGTATTCTTCCTTCTTAATTGCTCTTCTCTCTAGAGTGCTGGTGATATTTAGAAGTCTTGGCCATGTTTTCTGTAACAATTATGTGAATTTAGCTAAATGGCCTCGCTATTTACAAATGCGGGTCCAAGCAAAGAGGTGTCAGAAAGTATCTCTTAATTAGGTTGTAGCAGGCAAACTTCTGGGAGTTTTAGACAGACAAAGAGTTTTGGCTTTCTGGCTTATTCCTTCTCTAACTTTGGGACTTCCCTTACACATACAGAGAGTACAGAAGCAATGTAAGTACTCAGGAAGTATTTTCAAGCATTAATTATTTTCATTATTGGCTTGAGTACACTGCAATCACTCATCAAACCAATTTCTTTGAAGTATGGGAATGGAATTTCAAATTGGACATTTCCATCCTTGTAATTGCACTTGTAGTATGTGGGGGTCTATATGTGGAAGCATGGGGTGAGGGATACATCTTCTGCTATACAAGATGAATCAAAGCCCTGGCAGCCTTGAGCCATTTCCAGCAAAACACAATGAGATCAAGAACAGGGGAGAAAACCCACAAATCAACACAATTAAATCTGAAATTGCTAGCTTCCAAAATAAATTCATTCTTCTGAGTCAATGTTGTTTTGATTTTTAGATTAGGTTTGTTTTTCAAACCCATGTTTTCCCTAAACTGATTATTTTTGGTATTTTGTAGACACTTGCAAATTTCCAACAGAATGCTAATATCTCTGACCTATTTCCTGCATCAATCTGCATTAGGGGGCTACCTCATGAGTTCTGGAACCACAATTAAAAAATTAAAATAAAAAAAGGAAATGAAAGCGCTCTACCCTGGTTTCCAAATGCTCCATTATTTTCTCAGATCCCCAACTCCACTGCCAAGGTCTAATGGACAGAGCGACTGAGTGAAGCTTAGTCCACTTCTTAAGAAGCCTAGTCTAACATGGGCAAATAAGGACAATAGCAATGCATTATGTTCATTATCATTCCTAAAACAGATTGAGCAGGGCAAGTCATTAAAGATATTCAAAGGTAGCATCCAGTCTCTGCTGGCATTCCCAGATAGGCGTCAGCCTTGGGTCCTCAAGAATGCATAATAGTAGATTGCAAGCCAAATAGGTCCTTGAATGACCAACCTGGCTACATTAGGAACCTATGAAAATGAGACCAAAACCTCATGGCGCTATTGAGATCTTTCACCTCCTCAATGCTTAGTACCTCTTGTTCATCATGTGAAAGGCTTTCCACTTCCCTTCACGAGTTGGTGGTAGCCTGGGCAATGATTTATAAGACTTTTCCAGGCTGCCTAATACAGATGCATAAGGCCCATGCATTGAGTGCCATAATTTAATAATCAGAAAAAGCTGAGTGAATTTGTTATTCTGAGGATTTTATGAAGGGAATAGAGTCCGTTTTCAGTTCATTTTAGATTAATTACCACCAGAGTACTGGAGAGAGAGCGAAAGATACTGAGAAATTTATGGCTTCCTTGACAGTAATAGGCTCAGCTGATGAGCTCATAAAAAAAATGTATCTCTCTCCAGTTCCAGCTATGGAAATAGAAAGTCACACAGCAAGGCATTTCCTCTTTCTGTCCAGAGGAAAGCAAAAATGTGGATATGTATGAGGGCTTTGTCCTATGATGCTCAAGGAAAATGTCCTCTGGGTACTCTGATGGCTACATGGACTCATGGGCCTGCCTTGAGACATGGTCATTTTATGGAAAGAATGTTGTGGGTTGAATTGTGCCCCTCCCAAAAGATCAGTTAAGTTCATCCCACGGTCCTCCTACCATGTTAAAAACCAGTCGTCATTAGCTACCCCACATGTGGCAGGGTAGAACTCTGTTCCATGGGGTTTTCAGTAGCTGGTTTCTTGGAAGTAGATCACTATGTCTGGGTAGACATGAACCTCCAACCTTTTGGTTAGCAGCCAAGGGTGTTAGCAATTAGCACCAACCAGTGACTTCCTTAAAGTGTTGGAGGACCACAGATATACAGGTGACTGACTGAATGTGGCCCATTTAAGAAGTATTAAACTCTTAACTGCAGGTGATGGTCAGAAATATCCTTGTTTATGTATTACAGCCATACTATCACTCTGGTAGCGCAGTGGTTAAGAATCGGGCTGTGAAGCGCAAGGTCAGCAGTTCAAAACTACCAGCTGTTCCATGAGAGAAAGATGAGACTTTTATGCTCCTGTGAAGATTTACAACCTTGGAAACCCTGTACAGGGTAGCTATGAGTCAGAACTGACTCCACGGCACTTAACAACAACAACAACTTGAGCATACCAGTTCTTCTTGTTTCTTTGTTTTTCTTTTTTGTTGTTGTTATTGTTAGGTGCCATTGAGTTGATACCAATTTATAGAGACCCTAAGCACAGCAGAACAAAACACTACAGCTTCCTGGGCCAACCTCACAATTTTTGCCATGTTTGAGGCCATTGATGCTGCCACTTTGCCAATCCATCTCACTGGGGTCTTGCTATTTTTCTCTGACCTTTCACCTTACCAAATATGATATCCTTCTCCAGTGACTGGACTCTCCTGACAATATGTACTCTTGAGGAATCTGTACATGGATCAAGAGGCAGTTGTTTGAACAGAACATAGGAACACTGAATGGGTGAAAATTAAGAAAGATCCGCGGCAGGGTTGTTGTTTTTAGGATAGATTAAAACATAAGATTCCTATAGACAACAGTATGCACTTCTAGTTTGTAATCTAGAGTTTATACTCTACAGTGGTTACATTATGACTCATGATGAGAAAGATAGTTACAATAATCCCATCTTCAAATGGCGAATGGACCAGATCAGAATACCATCCAACATCCAAGGGGAAATGAGTGAACAGATAGAACACAATGTTACTGATACTTCTTAGAAATATTGTTAGGAGTATAGGTACTTCCAGTGAGTATTAGAAATACTCTGGTATCGCTACAGTTATTATCTCAGAGTAGGGAGACATGTTAAGGTCTGGCTAAATTACCCAATGCCTTTGATTGTGCCTGGTGTATGGCTTCTAAAATGTGCATTTGCAGTGCTATTAAGGAGCCTCTGAGAAAGAGTTTCTGATTGTTGCTCACATATTTCTTTCTCTTTGCTCACTAAGGGGAGATTTCTATTTCCTTTGTGGGTCAGTTCACAAACCTCAAAAACTAATAAGCTTGGAGCAAAACTCCAGCGAGGAAATGTTTACTTTTTGTTCCTAGATGATTGGAGCTGGTTTTATTAACACAGCCCTCATAATTTTTACATCTGCAAGAGCTTTGTACATTAATGTGCAGAAATGATCAGACCCAGTACCCGGCTTGTCATGCTCCATAAAAATTTAATGGGAAATAAAATACGCTGTTCAGGAGATCAATACTGTTATTCTTTTTCAGCAAACTGTGAATTATTGTTTTCATAAAATAATCATAATGCCAGAATATTGATATTGAATGGGGACTGGGGTCTGTTGTCAAAAATAAAATCATATTGAATCTTTTAATGCCTTCCTGCGCAAACACCCACCTCTGCAAGCCTTGCATCTGTCATTTCTAAAGACAATGTAAACCCATGAAAATGTTGCTGTCACTTATTTGTTATTTCAGTAACTCTGTTATTTCAGATGCACATGACTTATTTCTGAATGGGCTCTCAGGCAGAAATTAAAGATATACAGATCTACAGTGGTCACCTTGGGGCACTTGATGAAGTTCTAGGGATACGTTTGTTTATAAGAAGAATGAGCCAAGAAGAGGAGGAACAAGAGTGGGAGTAACTTGACTTGACTGATGGTCAAATGGTCCACTGAGACCCCTTTACCATGACTGTGTAGGCCCATGCTGCAACATGGTCATTGTGTAGAAAGAGCATGACAGGTTAGATTGTTGTTTTTGTTGTGTGTATGTTGAGTCAATTCTGAATATTATAGGACATAGTACAACTGCCCCGTAGGGTTTCTGAGACTGTAAATCTTTATGGGAGCAAATTAACAGCTCTTCTCTCCAATGGAGTACCATGGTAGGTTAGAAACACCTATCTTTCTGTTAGCAATTAAGTGCTTAACCATTGTATCACCAGGACTCCCTATGGGCTGGATTGTGTCATCCCGAAAGATGACTTGAATTTCTCACTTCTGTACCTGTAAAATGGGACTTTGGAAATAGAATCTTTGCAGATTTTTTAGTTATCATGAGGTCAGACTGGAGTAGGGTGGGTCTTAATCCAACATGCTGTTGTTAGGTTCCATTGAGTCAGACAGAACAAAACACTTCCAGGTCCTAAGCCATCCTCACAATTGATGGTATAATCCAATATGAGTGGAAACTTTATAAAAAGAGGAGCGGGAAGAAGCCTATGTGAAGACAGAGGCAGAAATTGGAACGATGGTGTAGCTACATGTCAAGGAACTCATGGTCACCATAATATAGGAGACAAGAAAAGATCATCCCCTAGAAACTTTAGAGATGGTGTGGTCCTGATGACACCCTGAATTCATATTTATAGTGAAGAGAGCTGTGAAAAACTATTCATTCAAAGAGCACAGTAGCCTCTTGGTTCACACAGTGTGGAACTCTGCATGGAGAACCATCACCCCTCTGAGGTCCAAACCTCTTCATACAGATTCTAACTCATGGCTGTGTTCCAGAAGGTTTCCAATGGTTGGGCCTTTGGATTTAGATCACCAGGCCTTTTTCCAAGTGTCTTTTGGGTGGACTCCAACCTCCAACCTTTCAGTTAACAGCTGAGCAAAATAACCTTTTGTACTACCCAGGGATTAGAGATCTTTGTATGGGAATGTCTTCTTTCTGATCTAAGGCCGCATGCTGACCAGTACTTCCCTTCAGCTCAGCATCCATCAAGGCCATCTTGGTAGGAACTTTCTTCCCACATTTGGTCAATATGCTGGTTTGTTGCTGCAGATGATCAGAAATGCTGACTCTGACAAATGCTTACCATTCCCAGTCTGAAAACTTGTCATATTTGAATAAATTTAAACCTTGTTTTAATTTTGTAAATTATGGTTGCCAGACACTGACTTTTGCTTCCCTGCCCTTCGCCTTGACCTGGATGTCTCAGCTGAAACTCTGGATTGGTAGGCATGTGGGGCTGGGTTGGCAGGTACATGTGGCCTAGGGGGTGGTCACTGAGGTGTCAATCTAGGGCAAGGTTCTTAACAGTGAGATTCAGAGAAGGGAGCCTGGGGAGAAGATGCGATTCTCTGAAGAAATGAGATCAGCCCCCTGATCCATCTTGTGAGGACTGCTAGCTTCCTGGACCTAAGGGACAGGGATACAGGTACCTAACGGTCAGAGAGCCACTTCCCAGAAGCTAGGAGTGTTTCAACGTTGGCCCCTGAGGGGTCTGGGAAGAGTAAGTTCCTGTTCCTGTGCTGGGTTGTAGACAAGAAAGTGATGCCTGGTCCCAGGTGCCCTGCTGCCCATTGAAACAAGACAGTGGAACCTCTCACCATCCAAGGCCCCATGGATCAAGATAAACTGAGTCATGTGTTGTCAAAGAAAAAAGTGAATGCATCCAATGGACCTACACCAAAAATGAGGAAGAAAAATGTGAGAGTGGAGTGCTAAAGAACAAGCTGAGTAGAGCAATGAAGAACAATGATGGGGGCTCCAGTACACCTTAAATAGACTTCCAGCAACAACAGTGTATTACAATGCTTTATTATTATTATTTGAAGATGAACTGACAGATTAAGTTACTGGTAATATCTAAATTAAGATTTAATTTTTCTTGGTCAACCATCAATGTCCATGAAAGCAGAAGTCAAGAAATGAAACTATATATTTCATTGCATATGACTCATTTAAAGTGCTGAAAAAGCAAAGATATCACTTTGATGACTGTCTCTGGTATCTAGTGCTGTTATAACAGAAACACCACAGGGATGACTTTAACAAGCATATGTTTTTCCTTCACAGTTTAGGAAGCTGGAAGTCCAAATTCAGCAGTATGGCTTTAGGGGAAGGTTTTCTCTCTCTGTGGACTCTCTCACCATCTATAAGTCTGATATCTATTGAAGATCTGTGTGGTTTGATATCAATCTGACCCTGGATCCAGAAGCTTCAAAGTGCATAGACTCCAAGTCCAAAGGGCACATTCCACTCCTGGATCTTCTTTCTCTGGTAGTAGGTCCCCTTTTCTTTGCTCTCTACTTTTATTTCTTATATGATAAAAGGAGTTGTATGCCACACTCCTGTGAAACTCAAATGCATTGGATCAGGATTGTGATAATCATAGCAGATCACATCATGTGAGACTTCCACATACCTACCACACTACATCATTACATAACTGCCAAACACTAAGAATCATGGCCCAGCCAAGTTAACACATATTTTGGAAGACACAATAAAATCTATGTTAATGACTAAGGTGGGCTTGTCCCAAGTCATGGTCTTATCATTCACCTCATACACAAATGAAAGCTGGGTAATGAAAAAGGAAGACCAAAGAAGAATTGGCACATCTGAATTATGGTGTTAGAAAAGAAATATTGAATATACCATATACTGCCAGAATAATGAACATATCTGGCTGGAAGAAGTACAGACGGAATGAATGCTTCTTAGAAAGGTGGTGAGACTTTGTCTCATGAACTTGGGCATGTCATCACGAGGGACCAATCTCTGGAAAAGGATATCATGATTGCTTCAATCATGAAGATGAATGAAAAAGAGGAATATTCTCAATGAGATGGGTTGACACATTGGTTGTAACAATGGGCTCAAACATAACAATTGTAAGAATGGCACATAACCAAGTTGCTATAAATTGTTCTATTATACAAGAGGTTGCTATAAATTGTTGCTGACTCAATGGCACCTAACAGCAATTACAATAAGATCCAAGTTAACAGCCTAGAAAAAAGTTGTCAAATTATGACCTTGTGGACAAAACCAGCCTATTGCCTGTTTTTATAAGCAAAGTTTTATTGGAACACAACCACATCTATCTGTTTATGTCTTATTTATGACTGTTTTACATTCTACAGCATAGTTGAGTAGTTGCAACAGAGACCTTATGACACATAAAATTTAAAATATTTATTATCAGACCACCCTTACAGAGCTCTGGTAGCATAATGGTTATGAATTGGGCTGCTAGTCTCATGGTCAGCAGTTCAAAACTACCAGCTGTTCTGCAGGAGAAAGACGAGGCTTTCTGCTCCCGTAAAGATTAAAGCTGTTTCTCTTCATTTTGAGTTGTGCCCCATCAGCAAATGAAGGTCTGATGGGCTTTACTCCATTTGCGTCATCACGGTCAACTCTACTTTGAGGAGACATCTCTTCCCCGGTCGCATTTTGAGTGCCTTCCAACCTGAGGGGCTTATTTTCCGGCACTATATCTGACAGTGTTTCTCTGCTATCTGCTATTCATAAGCTTTTCAGTGACTAAGTATTCGGAAATAGTTTGTCACTCCTTCTTCCTAGTCTGTCTTCATCTGGAAGCTCATCTGAAACTTAGCCACCATGGGTGACCCTGCTGGTGTTTAAAATACCCATGGTATAACTTTCAGAATCACAGCAACACACAAGCCACCACAGTATGACAAACTGACAGATGAGTGGTGATAACTATCCAGAGAATAGTTGATCTCAATACACATGACAATCTCCCAGGAATGCTGGCCTTACAGATGATGAAAGGAGACAGGATTTTTTCCAGAGCCAGTACTCTGAATTCAGATTTATAGCCTTCTAAACCATGAGAGAATATTTTTTTATCTGTTAAAGCCATCTTGTGGTATTTCTGTTATAGCAGCACTAGATAACTTAGACAGAATTTGGTACCAGGAGGGGGGTGTTGCTCTAACATATACCAAATGTAGAAGTAGTTCTGGAATTGAATTACGAACAAAGGCTGGATGAGTACTAAGCTACGTAATAGTAAAAACCTAGATTGCCTAGAAGAGACTGTTGGAATTATGAATGACAAAGGCAATTATGCTGAGGACTCAGAAGGAAAACTGAAACACTGAAGATAGCACAAATGTTGAGAAGTAATGTCAGAGGAATTATAGCAGCAGAACCAACAGCCTGACACAAGACAGTCAAGAAGCCACCCCACTGAAAGAGAGAGAAAGATGAGCACCTTCATGTAAGACTTCTTGGAAGAGTGGGGTGCCTCTATGCATTGGTTGGTGAAGTAAGGTTTTCTGACCCACAGAGTGAGAAAGCTGAGTGTCTTCCAGATAAGGGTTACTGGCAGAGTGGGGTGCCTCTGGGAATTTTTCAGCAGAGCTAAAGAGCTCTGTAACACTTGCTCGGACAGAGAAGACACCAAGCTGACCTTTCCTAGAGATCAGCTTAAAAAGATACGGTTATGATCTCGGAAGTTTCAATGGATAGAGCCATGACTTCTTGGGATTCTAAAGGTGGGGTGGCAGTTTCTTAAGTTTCATGGAGTTGGCTTCTTCCCCAACATGATTCCAGAGTGTGGGGCTGTGATTAAGATAGGGCCTCTACCTAAGCTGAGGAGATGGATCTGCCATACCTCAGGAGCAAGGAGAATGGGGCCTGCTGGAACCAAGAGGGTAGCATCACCACTTTGGACTAGGAAAAAGGGGCTGCCCAAAGCCCAGGGAGCAAAACTGCCATTCTGGTTGTCCTGGAAGGCAGAGCTGAAGTTCAGGATTGAGGGACCTCTACCCAGAATCCAGAGTACATGACCAACACTCAGAGTCTTTAAGAAGAACCATCACCTAGGTCTCAAGAACAGAGATTATTTTCAAGCCTTGAGAGCTAATGTAAATTGTTCTGCTGTGTTTTTAATTTGCTTGGTGCCTGTACCAATATTTCCCTCCAATTTCCATTTGTAATGGAAATATCTACTTTGCAACTTATCTCACCATTGTATTTTGTATTATAGAATGACAGATAAAGAGATATTCTGTCCCAGGTTGAAATTTGGGCTTGGAAGACTTTGGGGATGATATGATGGAGATGTATTAGGTTTCTGCTTCTCAGAAATTCTATGCAAGATTGCTATGGGTAGGAACTAACACGAGGGTACTTAATAATAATAACAACATGATGACGTGAAAGTGTTTTGCATGTGGCAATGATATGTATTTTGTGGAGCCAAATGGTGGAATGTCTTGGATTGAATTGTGTCCCTCAAAAATGTATGTCAGTTTGGCTGGAACATGATTTTCAGTGGTTTAATGAAAGCAAGCCCATTAGTAGTTATATAGATTATCTCCTGTCATGTAATCTGATGTGATAATCCAATAAAATGATTGAGAATCCTGATGTAGTGCTGTAGGATATGCAAAGGATTGCTAACTGCAAGGTTGGCAGTTCAACTCCACCAGCTGTTACTTGGAAATCCTGTGTAGGGTTGATATGAGTTGGAACCAACTAAAGAGCATTTAACAACAACACCTTTTATCACACCACAACACTGAGACGATGTTCAAGAAATTCCCAAGGGTGTGGCATACAACATCTTTTTTCTAAGAGATAAAAGAAGAGAAATGTGAACAGAGAAAGAGGAACTGGCTGCCATCAAAGAAAAAGAGCTAGGAGTAGAGTGTGTCTTTAGGACCTAGGGTTCCTGCCTGTGAAGTTACCAGATCCAGGGAGCAATTAATGTCAAGATGCATGGTGATCTCCAAGATATGCTGGGCTTAGCGATGCTGAAAAAAGACAAGGACCTTTCTTCAGAACCAGTACTCTAAATTCAGACTTTTAACCTCCTAAGTAGTGAGAGAATAAATTGCTGCTTGTTAAAGCCATCCACTGTGGTATTTCTGTTATAGCAGCACTAGATACATAAGACAACATTTGAAAATCCAAATCACTGAACTGCAATGTCAGTTTGAACTGCAAGGTTATCAGCTCAAATCCACTAACTGCTCCTTGTAAACCCCATACAGGGTGGCTATGAGTCGAAACCAACTCAATTTCACTTTATAGCAACAACAACAATGTAATACTCTGAGGAGTTCCAGAAGAAGAACAAAGGTCAGATGGAGGAATAATAATCATGAAAATTTTTTATCATGTTAGGTAGAAGGTAAGGCTCACAAAGCAAGGCTTCTGTGTTCTTCACCAACATATTTCAAGTGCCTGACACTATGGTTTAACAGAAGAGATGTTATTTAAGTACTTGAAGTGCTCACTCTTTTTCTCCACCTTCACCTGATATGTGCTCACATCTGTCCAGACTGGTTTTCTACCCAGAAGGTATAGCTGGATGGATTTACTAAAGGGGCTGGTGTGCCTCTGACTCTGTATTGGGTTTCACCAACACATTGCATGGCAAAACAGAGGGAAGAAAGCCCATAACATATTTAACATTTCTTTATAATTTCCGATTCTTCTGACATACCCTTGGGATTTTGTTTTTCCCCTTTCTACCTAATTAGAAACATGAACTACAAATAAACACACTCAAAGTTCTAAAAAGGAGAGATTCAGGAATTAGGTGATCGTCTGAGTCCTCACTTACTGTCTAAGAAACAAACAACAACAACCAAAAGTGTTGCCAAAATAATTGGTATCAAGTCAATTCTGACTTCTGATGTGTCAGAGTAGAATTGTGCTCCATAGTTTTACAGTAGCTGACTTCAGAAGTCAGTCACCAGGTCTTTCAATAAGGCACCTCTGGGCAGACTTAAACTTTCAATCCTTGTGATCACAGTTAAACGTTTTTGCTGTCTGCATCACCAATAGTGTTGCAAATACCAAGCTAAAAGTACTTTCATCTAGGAAAGCAGAAAATCTTCACTTGGCAGGGGAAAGATGGCCAGTGATTGGAATCATAGAAAATATGAAACTCAAATATTCCATCTGGGAAAATGTTCAAGGACAATCTCTTTAATGCAACCAAACAGGCATATTAAGATGGGGAATATGATGAGGAGAGAAAACTTTCTAATATCCCTATGCATGATAGTTAACGTTTTCTGCAAATTTCCTGGGCCAGGATTGGAAGTGGTTTAGCATATAAGATATACTTGTACTCTGTGATGAGGTCAAGTATAATTAATATAACTAATCACCTCAATAAGGTCTTCTGTGAGCAGCTAATCAATTGAAAGAAAGTTTCCTCAGAGGTGTGGCCTGTAACACTTTTTATCTTAAAAGAGATAAAAGAAGAAGTAAGTGAGCAGAGTAGGTGGAACCTATTACCACCAAGACAGATGAGCCAGGAGTGGAGTTCGTTAGACATGGGATCCATTGGACTTGATGTGTGTGCATTATTTTGAAGATCCTAGATCCAGGGAAACTTGCTGCCAAGATGTATGGAGATCTCTGAGGAATGTTGGGACTACGAGTGTTGAAAGGACCTTTTACCAGAGCTAAAAAAGAGAGTGCCTTGCCCTAGAGCTGGCACTTAGAAAAAGCTCCATATCATCAGTCAAAAAAGGCCAGGGGCAGACTGTGGAATAGACCATCAATTATTCATATGCAAATTCAAACTGGAACTGAAGAAAATGAAAACACAAGAGCCAAAATATGACCATGAATATATCCCATCTGAATTTAGAGATCATCTGAAGAACAGATTTGATACATTAAACTCTAAAGACCGAAGACCAGAAGAGCTGTGGGATGACATCAAGAACATCATAAAGGAAGAAGCAAAAATTCATTAAGAAGACAAGAAAGGAGGAAAACGTCAAAATGGATGTCAGAAGAGACACTGAAATTTGCTTTCCAGCGTAGAGATGCTAAAGCAAATGGAAGAAATGAGGAGGTACAAGAGCTGAACAGAAAATGTCAAAGGGCAACTCAAGAAGACCAAGTCATTTTTATAATGGAATGTGTAAAGATCCCAGAGTTTTTAGAAAGCCAGAAGGGATGAACACGCTCAGTATTTCTCAAGCTGAAAGAACTGAAGAAAAATATTAAGCCTAGATTTGCAATATTGAAAGATTCTACGGGCAAATAAGAGGGAGCTCTGGTAGCGTAGTGGTTACGAATCAGGCTGTGAACCTCAGGGTCAGCAGTTCGAAATTATCAGCTGTTCCATGGGAGAAAGATGAGACGTTCTGCTCCCATAAAGATTTACAGCCTCAGAAAACCTGTACAGGGCAGCTATGAGTCGGAACCAACTCCCTGGCACATAACAATAACAATGGGCAAATAAATGGAGTACTGGTGTAGTGTTGTGGGTTACTGCACTGGACTGCAAAGTCATGTGAACTAAAAGGTTGGTGGTTCAAGTTCATCATCAGCATCTCAGAAACTCTATAGAGGGTCACTATGGGTTGGAACCGACTTGATGGCATTTAACTTAATTAATAGGCAAAATATTAAACAATGTAGAAAGCATTAAAAGGAGATGGAAAGAATGCATTGATTCATTGTACCAAAAAGAGATGGTTGAACTTCAACCATTTCAAGAGGTAGTATAGGATCAGAAGCCAATGATAGGAAGAAGTCATTGTCAAAGAACAAGGCTCTGGAAATTGAGGTAATGCATATTGAAATCTTTCATCAAACTGATGCAGCGCTGGAGACACTCACTCATCTATTCCAAGAAAACTACCTGGCCAATTGACTGCATGAGATCCATATTTGTGGCACTTCCAAAGAGCTGACCCAACAGAATGTAGAAATCATCTAACAATATGATTAATATAGTATAAAAGTAAAATTTTGCTAGAGGTATTTGAAAAATGGCTCCCTCAGTACATTGATAGGGGTTCAAGCCTGATTCAGATGAAGACGTAGAATGAGGAATATTATTACTGATGTCAGATGGATCTGAGTTGAAAGCAGAGACTACCAGAAAGATGTTTACCTGTGCTTTATTGGCTACATAAAGGCTTTTGATTATGTGTATCATGACAAGCTATGGACAACATTGCAGAGAATGAGTATTCCAGACGTTAGACTGCATTCATGAAAAACTTGTACATAGACCAAGAGTCAGTTGTTCTAACAGAACAAGGGAATACTAAATTGTTTAAAATTAGCATAGTTCACCAGGGCTGTATTCTTTCAACATATTATATTCAATCTGTATGATGATCACATAAACTGAGAAGCTGGGTTATATGAAGAAAAACACAACATCAGGATTGGAGGAAGACTTATTCACAACAGTGATATGCAGATAATATACGCTTGCTGAAAGTGAGGAGGACTTAAAATACTTACTGATGAAGATCAAAGACCACAGTCTTCTGTGTGGATTACACCTCAGTGTAAAGAAGACAAAAATCCTCAGCACTGAAATAATAAGCAACATCTATACAAATGGAAAAAAGATTATGTTGTCAAAGACTTCATTTTGCTTGAATCAACAAACAACATTCAATGAAGCATCAGTCAAGAAAGCAATTGACATATTGCATTAGGCAAATCTGCTGTAAGACCTCTTTGAAGTGTTAAAGAGCAAAGATGTCAATTTGGGGACTAAGGAGTGTCTGACCAAAATCAGTGTTTTCAATAAGCTCATATGCATGTGAAACTTAGACAGTGAATAAGGAAGACTGTAGAAGGATTGGTTCATTTGAATTATGGTGTTGGAAGGGAATATTGAAAGTGTCATGGGCTGTCAAAAGAACCGATAGATCTGTTTTGGAAGAAGTGCAGCCAGAGTGCTCCTTAGAGGCCAAGATGGCCAAACTTCGTCTCTCATACTTTGGACATAT
>NW_006408691.1:6228100-6231632 GCF_000296735.1 Chrysochloris asiatica | reverse complement strand
CAGCCAGGTGGCATCATTGATGGCATCAAGTGTGGCAGCAGTATTGAGGTTGGCCCAGGATCGGACATTGTTTCATTCTGCTGTGCATGAGGTCGCTATGAATCGGTTCCGACTCGATGGCACCTGACAACAACAATAACAACAATGAAAAGTATCAAAAACCGACAAGTTGAAGTTTGATAACTGAATAGAAAATTGGCCCAGGTATATGAGTATGCAAACCATAGAAGAGTAAATTTCAATAACTGATAAATGGGAAAAGACACTCTTTCTCATTAGCAGTCAAAGAGATGCATTTTAAAGTCAAAATCAGATATCTCTTCACAACAACAATCAGACCATAAAAATTAAAGAGAAATTTAATGCCCAATGTTGGCAAGCTATCTGGAGAGATTGCACATATGTTTCTGGTGGAAGTGTAAATTTTTACAGTCATTTTTTGGAAAGCACTCAACAACATTAACTATAATTAAGAATACATATTCCCTCATAACACATAAAAATATAAATGCCAGAACCTAAAATTATATATAAATAAAAATTTATTATCTATAGCAGTTTTATTCCAACTGGCCAAAAGCTAGAAATAAACATCAAGTCTCTCAAGAAAGGAACAACTAAATGAAAAAAAAAAGGTACAATTACACTAATAAAACAAGAATACAACTGGAGTGATACAGAGCCCATTTAGAAACAATTATGAAAATGTTGTATGGGTAAGAAACTATGAGTTTATTATATGTTGTTGTTATTATTAAGTGCTGTTTAGTCTATTCCGATTCCCAGAAACACTGTATAGGGTTTCCAAGAAGCAGCTATTGGACTTGAACTGACAACCTTGGGATTTGCCATTTAGTTCTTACCTTATAGCATCATACTAGGAGTCCATATTATATAGGACTGGAGAAAAATGTCGAAGGTCAGTGATTTGCAAACATGGGTTAACATAAGTTGGGGGGAATGTGATGATAATAGATGAGAAAGTGTTGGTATACTGATGAGAAGAAGTAAGGGAGGAAGAAAGGAAGGATGGAGGGAGAGAGGGAAAGGTGGAGATAGGGAGAGGAGTAAAGAAAGGAAAAAGTAAGCAAGGAAGAGAAAGATGAGGGAGGAGTGAAGGAAGGAATAAGCAAGGGAGGGAGGGATGAGGAAGGAAAGAACAAAGAAAAAGACAAGGGAGGGAAGGTGGGTGGGATAAAAGAAGGAGATAAAGAAAGAAAGAAGGAGAAAAACAGAAAATGAGAGAGAGAAGAAAAGATGCCAATGAAAAATCAGCATATAGGTCATGATGGCAGTACTCATTTATTAACAAAGTATAGCTGTACTTGTGCAAGCATGTGTGTAAAAGAAATATGACAAGAAAAAAAAGTTTCAGCTTAAATTGATTTCTTCCCTTTTCATTTTGAGCTGAGAAACAGTTGAATGGAATAGGTTAAGAGCACACCAGGCGTCTGCTAACAAAAATGTTGGTGGTTAGAGTCAACTGAGAGGCACCTTGGAAGAAAGGTATGTCTTTCTACTTCTGAAAAATCCGCCACTGGAGACCCTATGGAGCACAAGTCAGCTCTGAAACACATGAGGTCATCATGAGCCAGATTTGATTCCATGGTAAATGGTAAGAGCTGGCACTAGAATATGACTGGCTGGATTCCAATTCAAACTCTCTCACTACTAATTACTGTGTCTTTGGCCATACTACTGTATCTCTCCATCATCTATCTCACCTTTCTTCTCATCATCCTTCCTGGATCTCAGGTCCTCAACTGGAAAACAGGAGAATTGGACTATATCAATAATAGGTCTTGGTCTGTTCAAGTAAAGGGACTTTTAAATTTTTATGGGAATGGAGTGAGAGATTGTTGAGTAAAGTATTAATATCTTGAATTTCATAGTTGGATTAAAAAGGAAATTTGCACATAGAATTGCAACATATTTCAAGTGCCTGACACTATGGTTTAACAGAAGAGATGTTATTTAAGTACTTGAAGTGCTCACTCTTTTTCTCCACCTTCACCTGATATGTGCTCACATCTTTCCAGACTGGTTTTCTACCCAGAAGGTATAGCTGGATGGATTTACTAAAGGGGCTGGTGTGTCTCTGACTCTGTATTGGGTTTCACCAACACATTGCATGGCAAAACAGAGGGAAGAAAGCCTATAACATATTTAACATTTCTTTATAATTTCCGATTCTTCTGACATACCCTTGGGATTTTGTTTTTCCCCTTTCTACCTAATTAGAAACATGAACTACAAATAAACACACTCAAAGTTCTAAAAAGGAGAGATTCAGGAATTAGGTGATCATCTGAGTCCTCATTTACTGTCTAAGAAACAAACGACAACAACCAAAAGAGTTGCAAAACATTGCAGAAATTCCAGGAATTCCCAAGTTCTGGACCAGTAATGCATAGTGGGTTATGAGCTGGGCTGCTAATTGCAGTCACTGCATGGAACAAAGATGTGTTTCTGTTCCTGTAAAGATTTACGGTCTTGGCCTTCCAGTTCTGGCAGTGACTAAGGCAGAGTCAGGGAGGAGAGGTTCCGTGGGGGAGGGACTGAAAACTCACAGAATCTGCTTTCATAGAACAGCACCAGAGCTCTGGATCTAGCATAAGGTACAGGGTGTTAATTTCCCGCAAATGCCAGTGGAAAAATCACAGTATAAAGGAAAATACTGTGATTTAAGAATCACTCAAGACATGGGACTCCCTCTGTGGCCACCCCTACCGGACAGAGTTCAGAGCATAGGGTTACAGCCAGGACAGCACAGGGAACTGGCACTAAAAATGGTGCAGTGATAATTGCAAAAGGAGGTGCAGGGGATTCTACACATTTTTTCTACCTCTTCCCTGTCATGCATTCTTTGACCACTCTGGACATCTTCAGGCGAGTGGGTGTGCACCTCCCCTCAGAATGTTCAGCATTAAGCCCACAGTTTTTCCCATGGCACAGAGAGAAAGAGCCCAATCCTATCAGACCCAAGGGCAAATACTTAGGAGGCTGCTTACAACATCATCTTCTTGGTCACTGCTCTAAAATTAACTTGTGAGGGACCATTTACTCCAGCATATCCAGCAAGAAAAAAGCAGACCTGTCAGGATTGACAGACAAACCATATGAACAATCTGTAAAGCCCCAACATAAAAGGATGCAACTATCTCAAGAATTATGCTGTGCACACGCAGATACCTAACTGACCTTCAGAGACAAAAATAGTAGACAATCTTTCTCCCATTAACTTCTCAATATCTATCTATGCACAACTATGGTAATGACAACAGGAGAGGGCTGAGCAAGTGGACACCCTCACCCACCGCTGAAAGCTTCTACAGTGCACACACACTGCCTGTGTAGCAAGGCAACTGGCCAGTTGGCCACAGTTTTATTTTTGTTTCAAAGTGGGGGTTTTTCTCTCTGCTTTTATATTGCTTGTGCTTTGGAGACTTTGATCACTCATTTATCCTGGAGGTGGGAGATTTTTCTCCCTACGTTTTCCAGGAAGACATAGCCATAGTGGCCATATAGACAA
>NW_006408691.1:6222506-6224210 GCF_000296735.1 Chrysochloris asiatica | reverse complement strand
TAAAATGGGTGTTTTTGCCTATAAAGGCAAGAAGTGACTGGCTTACAAGTTTTCAAGAGGGAGCCTAATTCCAAATGAAGAAGGTGAGGGTAGAATCTCCACTGAATGATTTCCAATCTGTTGGGACTGGGCTGGTCAAAGGAAATGACAATGTGACTCTTGTGGTACAATAGTGAATAATTGCCATCAGGACTGGCTCTGAGAGTATGAAATATAGAGATAGACGGGGTTTTTTTTCTGTTTTTATGTTTTGTTTTGTTTTGTTTTTTGACAAAAGGAAGGGAGTGATTGATTTTGCGGTCCAGGAGCAGAGGTCCCTGGGACCGTCAAGTGTGAAGAGCAGAGAGCAGGACCTTGCCCAGAGAGTCAGAGATGCCAGGGATGGAGACAGAGACAACGACGTGGACAGATGGAGTTGCTGGGGACACTGAACTCAGGGAGGGAGAGGGTGTGTGTGCTGAGGGCCAGGGGGCAGGTCTCTGGGTTGTACCCTTTGGTTATTTGATGATTCGTGAAGGGGACTGTAATCATTGTAATGAAATGAAATAAGATAGGATGAATGTAAAACGGATATCTTTCCATGTAAACCTCACAATAAAAACTTACTAAAAAAAAAAAAAAATTACAGTCTTGGGAACCCTATACAGGATCACTGTGAGTTGGAACTGACTCAGTAACACTCCACCACCACCACCACATTAGGTTTTAAGTCCTCTGCCACTGTAGCATTTTATGCTTCCAGTCTATCTGTCTTGTTATAATTTATATCCAGATTAACGTGCAAAGAAGGAGCCCTGGCAGCATAGTGGATTTTGTCTTGTCCTGCTAACTGAAAGGTCTGCAATTCAAACCCACCACCAATCCACAGGAGATAGCAGAGGCTTTTCATAGTTGGTAAACCAAAAGGAAAGAACACCCTCAGCATTTCTCAAGCTGAGATCACTGAACTAAAAAATGCAAACATTTAATTACAATGTTGAAGGATTCTTTGGACAAAAATTGAACAATACAGGACTGAATGTACAGATGGAAGGGATATACAGAGTCCCTGTACGAAAATGAATAGGTTCATATTCATCCATTTCAAGAGGTAGCTAATACTCAAGAACTGATACCACTGAAGGAAAACATTCAAACTATACTAAAGGCATTAGCAAAAACAATATTTAGAAACGGGTGGAATACCAATTGAGCAGTTTCAACAAACCTATTCAGCATTGGGGGAACTCACTAATCTACACCAAAAAATTTGCTATGATAGCTATCTGGCCAAACCATCTACTGGAAAAGATCCAAATTTGTGTCCATTCCAAAAAAGGTGAATCAATAGAATGTAGATATTATCAAAAACATCATTAGTATCACATGGAAATAAAATTTTGCTGAAGATAATTAAAAAATAATTGCAGCAGCACATTTATAGTTACCAGAAATTCAAGCCAAATTAAGAAAAGGACATGGAGTAAGAGACATTATTGTTGACATCAGATGGATTTTGACTGTAAGTAGAGATTACTTGAAAGATGTTTACTTTTGCTTTATTGACTATACAAAGTCATTTACTCTGTGGATCACAACAAACTATGGATAATATTATGAAGAATAGGAATTCCAGAACTCTGGATAATATCGTGAAGAATAGGAATTCCAGAACCTTTAATTATGCTTCTGTGGAAACTGTACATAGACAATGAGGCTGTCATT
>NW_006408691.1:6220220-6222406 GCF_000296735.1 Chrysochloris asiatica | reverse complement strand
AAGAATGTGGCATCAGGATTGCAGAAAAACTTATTAACAATCTGCAATGTGCAGGTGACACAACCTTGTTTGTTAAAATTGAAGAGAACATGAAACACTTACTGATGAAGATAAAAATAAAAACAACTGTATGGATTGCACCTCAATGCAAAGAAAATACAACTGGATTAATAAAGACAGTTCTTGGGAAATTTTATGTTGAAGGGAGAAAAGATAGAAGTTGTCAAGGATTTAATTTTCTTGGATTCACAATTAACACTCATGGAAGTAGCAGTCAATAAATCAAATGACATATAATACAAAGGACAAATCTGTGGCAAAAGACCTCTTCAAGGATTTTAAACAACAGAGATGTCATTTTGAGGAATAAAGTTCCCAGATCCTAGCTCTGGTATTTTCAGTTTAAACTACAAGGTCAACAGTTAAAACTTACCAGTTGTTCCTAGGAAACCTTTTACTGGGTCACTATGAGTCAGAACTGACTCGGACACTTAACAACAACAACAACTAGCCTTATAGGTGAAAATTAGACAAATTAACACAGTAAAGAATTTAGAATAGTCCTGGTGTACAGCCAGCACTATTTTTCATTATTAAAATTACTTCTAAGACAAGGGAACATTTATGAATTGTTATTTATCTCTCTCTCTTTTTTTATCCATGCACTTCTAAGACAGGGAACACTTATGAATTGTTATTTATCTCTCTCTCTCTCTTTTTAATCCATGCACCTAATCAAAATTCCTTATATTATTAGCAGTTTATTATAATATTTTTATTTATTTCTAGCATCTCTTGGATTTTCTATATACACAATCTTAACATGAGGGAGAAAATCTATTTTATCTTTATCCTGACTTATTTTTTTTTCTTACTGCATTCTCTAAAACGTTAAAAGAATGTTAAATAATAATGGTTTCTTATTTTTGTGGATATTATTTCAGTTATTCACTGTTCAAACTGATATTTAATGTTTGATTTTAATAAATAATCTTTATGATTTTAACTAGTTCTTTCTCTTTATATTTTACTTAGAATTTTTATTACAAATGAGTGCTAAATTTGCTTAATGCCTTGTTAAGATCTTTTCATATATTTGCTTTTTCTTTAATATACTCAGGAAAAATTATGTTAGTGAATAAACCAAGTTTTCATTTTTCAATTGCTTGTCTATAGAATTTTATACCTTTGACATACTGACAGATAAAATTTTTCTAACCCATTGCTTGGGCTACTGCCATCTACCTTGATGAATGAGACTGATCTAGTGTCTTTCTTTGTTCTATAGTTCGTACTCTTTAAAAAAAAACAAAAAATCTGATGAATAAGTCAATTAGAGTTAAAAGCTTTAATGGTAAAGAAAAAAAAAAACAATTTGCAAACTGGGACCACCCCTCCAAATAGATGGGTTCACCACATTACTACTTTGAGTGTTTGTATGCAGTGGATGCAAATCCATCAGCCACTTCCTGGGATAAAGATCAGGCTGTTTGCTCCCGTATTTTTAGTTCTGAAAAGCCCTAAGGAACAGCGATACTCTGTCCTATGAGGTTGCTATGTGTTGGAATCAACTTGATGTCAGTGTTGGGCTTTATTTTTTGTGCAGTGCAAATTATTAGAAGATTTCCCAAAAGGGAACTTTTAAATGGTTGGTTGTCATTTATTTAATCAGCAGGAGGCTTGAATTGGTTTATTGAGTTTGCATGCCTGCCTTCCATAGGCTAGTTATGAGTTATCTAATTATTTAAAGGGAGTCCTGGTGTGGCACTGTGGGCTAATGTGCTGGACTTCAAAGTCAGTTTGAACTGCAAGGTTGGTGGTTCAAGGTCACCAGCTACTCTTTGGTAACCCTAAACTGGGTCACTATGGGTTGGAACTGACCCAGTGGCACTTAATAGCAACAAATTGTTTAAAATTTCCCAAGAACTGTCTTTAGCACATGTTTTTAGTTTCTACGAAGGGTTAGGAAGTGGGGCATTTTCTTTAATGTGATTTTTGGTGTTTAGGAATCCTGAATTATGTACATTTTCTGAAATGCATAAACATGCCTGCTGATTGGAGATTCCTTGTCTAGAGTCTATTGTGATTCATATCCTTATAGGATAGAGTAGAATTGCCCTATGTGTAATGAAGGGTGTCAATCTTTATGGAAGCAAAATGACATATTTCTTCCACAGAGTGGCTGG
>NW_006408691.1:6198791-6220120 GCF_000296735.1 Chrysochloris asiatica | reverse complement strand
ACTGAAATCCTGCTTCCTCTGGCAATGCCATGCACTCTGAGTTATGTTTGGTTCTGCCTACAGGAAGGAATACCTGCTTTTCCCAAAGCATCATGGGATTAGCAAGATGCACACTCACCCACAGAAGGGTTCTCTCCTGGCAGGGTAAATTGCTCTAATTTGAAAGACTGTACCACAGGGGTTAGAGTATTGTTGCTGTTAGATGCCATTGAATTGGTTCTGAGTCATAGAAACCCTACGCACAATAGAACTAAACACTGCTCAGTCCTGTGCCATCCTCACAATTGTTATGCTTGAGCCAATTGTTACTGCATATCCATCTCCTTGGGGGACTTCTTTTTCACTCTCCCTCTACTTTACCAAGGATGATGTCCTTCTCAAGGATAGCATATCCAAAGAATGACAGATAGTCTCCCTATCTTCGATTCTTCTTGATTGTATGCTACCTTTTGATACGACTGACATCTTGGTCATATGCTACATTTTTTTTTACACTGACTCTGTGTACTTCTTCCATCTCCTTTTGATGCTTCCTGCATCATTCAATATTTTGCCCATAGAATTCTTAAATATTGCAAGTCGAGGCTAGAACTTTTTCTTCAGTTTTCTCAGTTTGAGAAATGCTTAGCGTGCTTAGTGTGCTCTTCCCTTTTGGTTTTCTAACTCTGGGCCTTTACACATTTCATTAAAATACTTCATTTTGTCTTCTCAAGCTACTCTTTGAAATGTTCTGTTCAGCTCCTTTGCATCCTCATTTTTTCTATTTGCTTTAGCAACTCTAGGCTAGAGAGCAAGTTTCAGAATCTCATTTTGACATTCATGTCTTTTGTTTCTTTCCTGCCTTTTTAATGATCTTTTGCTTTCTTCCTGTATGATGTTCTTGAAACCATCCTACAACTCTTATGGTCTTTGATCATTATTATCTAATGCATCAAACCTGTTCCTGAGATGTCATCTCTCTTCAGGTGGAATCTATTTAAGATCATGTTTTGGTTTTTGTGGACTTACTTTAATTTTTTTCAGTTTCAGCCTGAACTTGCATAGGAGCAATTGATGATCTGTTCCAAAGTTAGCCCCTGTTCTTGTTTTAGCTAATGATATTGAGCTTTTCTCTATAGTCTCGTGCCCCAGATGCAGTTGATCGTTGTGTTTTCCATCTGGTTAGGTCCACATGTATAGTTTCCTTTTATGGTATTTAAAAAAGGTACTCACAATGAATAAATTGTTGGTCTTGCATAATTTCATCATGTGATCTCCAGCATCATTTTTCTCAATGTAAATATCAATGTATTCTGATTGCATGTTGATCAATGTCAGACTGAAGAAGTTGGTTGGTTTCTCCAATTTCCTCATCACTTACTTTAGTGGTTGGTGTGTAAATTTGAATAATAGTGGTACTGAATAGTCTTCCTTGTAGGCATATGGATATAATTGTATAACATATAATGTACTTGAAGGTAGATTGTGAAATGTTATTCTTGAGGATGAATGTAAAGCCAATAATTTCTCATTTTGTTGTTCATGGCATAGTAAGCCATATGTTTTTTCCAATTCAAAATGGCCAATACCAGTCCATTTCAGCTCAGTTATGCCTAGGCTTTATAAGTTTCAATTCATTTTTGATGAATTCAAATTTTCCTAGTTTAATACATCATTCAGTCCTCATTCTGATTATTAAGGGATGTTTGTCACTGTTTCTTGTCATTTTGAATTGTGCTTCATCAGTAAATAAAGGTCCTGAAAACTGATCCATCCATACCATAAAGGTTATCACTACCTTGAGGAAGAAGCTCTTTCCTTCTCATATTTTCAGTGCCTTCCAACAAGAAGGATTATTCTTCTAGAACTATATCTATCAGACAATGTTTCACTGCTGTTCATAAGGTTTTCAGTGACTAACCATTCATAAGTGGTTGGCTCTCCTTCTTCTTAGTCTGTCTTAGTCTGGATACTCTTGTGAAATCTGTCCACCAAGAATGACCCTGTTGGCATTTAAAATAGTTGTGGCAAAATTTTCAGCATCCAAACAACACACAAATCACCACAGTAGGACAAACTGGTAGATGAGTGGTTGGCCAGAATATTGTTGTTAAATGTCATCAAGTCAGTTCTGACTCACAAGACCCTGTATAGGGTTTCTGAGGAGCAGCTAGTATGTTTGAACTGTCAACTTTTCAGTTAGCAATCCAGTGCTTATCCTACAGTGCCACACCAGGGCTCAAGCCAGAATACCATGATATGACAGTATCCATATTTCTATGTTCTTTCAAAAAACATTAAGCTGCACTCAAATTATTTGTTATTTTCATATTTGAAAGGAGTCCTGGTGTGGTGCTCTGAGATTAAAGCACTGGATCACGAGTTTGGCTTAAACCACAAGGCCAGCAGTTTAAAGTCAACAATTACTCCTTGGAAACCCTAGACAGGGAGTCAGAACCAACTCAACAGCACTTAACAGCAGCAACTGAAAACTCATCAAGTCTTGATTGAACCTGAAGAAAATGAAAGCAAATCTGAGAGCCAAATATGGCCTTGATTATATCCTGCCTGAATATAGAGACTAACTCAAAAACAGATTTGGTTTATTGAACACTAATGACCAAAGACTAGAGGAGTTGTGAAATGACATTAGGAACATCATACAGGAAGAAAACAAAAGGTCATTAAAAAAACAGGAAAGTCACTGCTTCTCTGGGTAGGGTCCCACTATCCACTCTTCTCCTTTGATGGTCCCAGGGACCTCTGCTCCTAGACTGAAAAGTTAATCATTCCCCTCCTTGCTCGAAAATGTCTACCTTTACATTTCTAACCCTCACAATTAGTCCTGATAACAATTATTCGCTATTGTATCACAAGAGACCTATCTGCATTTCCTTTCATCAGCAGCCCCGCCTAGACAGATTGGATGCAACTCAGTGGAGATTCTATCTTCCTCCATGCCCTCTGGATCTAGATCCTTTCTTGAAAGCTATACATGCCCTTTTGATTGAGCAGATTTAAACGTTAAAGAATAATTGAAAAAAAAAAAAAAACAGACCAATAAACAAACATGATCAATGACGAAAGAAAAAAAAAAGAACATAAATATCAGAAGAGACTAGGAAAGAAAGAAAGAAAAAAAGAACATAATGTCAGAAGAGACTCTGAAATTTGGTTTTGAGCTTAGAGAAGCTAAAGAGAATGGAATGGAAAACGAGAAAGCAAAAGTGCTGAAAAGAAAATGTCAAAGAGTTAGAAAACCAAAAGGAAAGAACATGATCAGCATTTCTCAAACTGAAAGAACTGAAGAAAATCCAAGCCCCCAGTTTCAACACTTAAGATTTGATGGGCAAAATGAACAATCAAAAAGAAGATGGAAGGAATACACAGTCACTGTGCTTAAAATAATTGGTTGATATTCAGCCATTTCAAGAGATAGCATATGATCAAGAACTGATTATACTTAAGGAAGAAGTTCAAGTTGCACTGAAAGTATTGTAGAACAACAAGTCCTCAGGAATTTATAGACAACAAATTGAAATTTTTCAATAAATTAATTTGGCACTGTGGCTTAATGCGCCAGACTGCAAAGCTGTTTGAACTGCAAGGTCGGTGGTTCAAGCTCACCAGCCGCTCCTTGGAAATCTTACATAGGGTCGCGATGGGTCAGAACTGACTCAACAGCACTTAACAACAACAACAATGCAATACTGGAGGTGCTCACTTATCTATGCCATGAAATTTGGAAGATAGCTAGATGGCCAACTAACAGGAAACTATACATATGTGTGCCCTTCCAAAGAAAGGTGGCCAACAGAATGTGGAAATCATCTAACAATATCATTAATACAGCATGCAAGTAAAATTTTGCTGAAAACAATTAAAAAATGTTTGCCATAGTGCATTGACAGAGAACTGCCAGAAAGTCAAGCTGGATTCAAAAGACAATGTGAAGCAAGGGATATCATTACTGAAATTAGCTGGATCTTCATTGAAAGCAGAGAATACCAGAAGTATGTCTACTGACTATGGAAAGGCATTCAACTGTGTGGATCAAAAAAATATATATGGATAACACTGTGAAGAATGGGATTCCAGAGCACTTAATTGTGTTCATAAGGGAGTTGTACATAGTCCAAATGGCAGTCATTAGAAGAGAGCAAGAAGACACTGAATGGTTTAAAAACCAAGAAAGGTGTTTATATCTTTTCATCATACTTAATCAATCTGTATGTTGAGCAAATAATCTGAAAACCTGTATTAAATGAAGAAGAATGTGGCATCAGAATTGGAGAAAGATTCATTAACAACCTGTGAAACAACCTTGCTTGCAGGAAGTGAAGAGGATTTAAATACTTACTGATAAAGAAGAAGACTACAGTCTTCATGTAAAAGAAAAAAAAAAAAAATCCTCACATCGGGGCCAATGAATAACTTCATGATAAGTGGAGAAAATATTGAAATGGTTAAAAATTTAATTTTGCTTTGCTCCACAATCAACCCTCTTTCAAGCTGCTGTCAAGAAATCAAAGAACATGTTGTATTGGGAAAAACCTACTGATAAAATCTTCTTTACAGTGTTAAAGAGCAAAGATGTCAGTTTGAGTACTAACTTGTGCCTGACCCAAACCATGGCATCTTCAATTGCCTCATATGCATGTGAAAGTTAGGCAATAAATAAGAAAGACTGTAGAAGAAATAATACATTTGAATTAAGATATTGGAGAAGAATATTGAAAATACCATGGACTGCTTTAAGAACAAACAAATCTGTCTTGAAAGAAGTACAGCCAGAATGATCCATAGAAATGAGGATGACAAAACTTCATATCTCAAACTTTGGATATGTTGTCAGGAAGGACCATAGAAAATAATTCATATTTGATAAAGTTGAGGGTCAATGAAAACAAGGGAGACCCTCAGTGAGATGGATTGATACAGTTGGGGGCAACAAAGGACTCAAAGTTAACATTTGTGAGTATTACACAGAATGAGGCAGTGTTTATATTTATTCTACATAAGGTCACTATGAGTCGGAACTAATTTGAGGGTGCCATGTGAAGAAAAACATGGCGTCAGGATTGGAGGAAGACTCATTAACAACCTGTGATATGCCGATGATACAGCCTTGCTTGCTGAAATTGAAGAGGACATAAAATATTTACTATTGAAGATTAAAGGCCATAGCCTTCGGTATGGATTGCATCTCAATGTCAAGAAAACAAAAATCCTCACAAATGGACGAATAAACAACGTTCTTATCAATGGAGAACAGATTGACGTTGTCAAGGACTTTGTTCTTCTTGGATCAACCATCAACACTCATGGAAGCAGCAGTCAAGAAATCAAATGACATATTGCATTAGGCAAATCTGCTGCATAAGACCTTTTTAAAGTGTTGAAGAGCAAAGATGTCAGCTTGAGGACTAAAGTACACCTAACCCAAGCCATGGTATTTTCATTCACCTCATATGCATGTGAAAGATGTACAGTGAATAAGGAAGACCACAGAAGAATTGATGTTGGTGGAGAATATTGAAAGTACCATGGGTTGCCAAAAGAACAAACAGATCTATGTTGGATGAAGAGCAGCCAGAGTGCTCCTTGGAGTCCAGGATGGCCAAACATCATCTCTAATACTTCAGACATATTGTCATGAGGTACCAGTTTCTGGAGAAGGAAATCATGTTTAGTAAGGTGAAGGGTCAGAGAAAAGGGTCATTTGCAAAGTGGCAGCATCAATGGGCTCAAATGTGGCAACAATTGTGTCTGAAGGAGGTAGATATTGCTGTTATGGATGAGATTGTACCCTCAAAAGACATTGATGTTACAAATATGATGCCTATGATGGGGACTTTGTTTGGAAATAAGGTCTTTGAAAATAAGACCAGTTGGGTTAATGTGAGGTCACATTGGAGTTGGGTGAATCCTAAACCTATATGGCTAGTGTCCTATGAAAGAGAAGAGACACGCAAACTAAGGAACTGAGGTTGCCAGAAGCTGACAGAGACAAAGAAATAGTCTTTCTCAATAGTCTTCAGCAAATATGGCCTAAACAATGCCCTGACTGTAGAGTTCTGACTCCACAACTGTGAAACCACAAGTTTCTTTCTTTAAACACACTCACTTTGTATTATTTTGTTATGATAGCCTTAGGGAATAAATACAACTTCCATACTATGTTATTTATTCACCAAAATTATGTCTAGCTTCCTAAGAAATTGGGGAATGAAGTCGGGTTAGATGAAGACCAGTGGTGGTGGTGGTGGTTATGTGCCATGAAGTTGGTTATGACTGATAGCAACCTTGTGTAGGATTGTGAAGGCTGTAAATCTGTTTTTTTTTTTTTTTGCCTTCAAGTTTTTATTATGAACTCAATGATAGTTTACTTGGGAGAACATCAGCTTTACACCATTGTTTCATTAAAACCTCCTCCGTGCTTTATCATTCAACAGTATTTGATTCCATTCCCTGTGTGTTTTTTTATTTTGCTTTTGTTTTTGTTCTTTTTGGGGGGGTGAGGTACACAAAAACCCTCAGGAATATATAATAATAATATAATATAAAGAGCACATTCCCCAAGCCTGCCTCCAAGCACCCAGTCCTCTCTTCCATAAGTCCAGAGTCCTCAGCATCTCCCTCTCTCCATGTCTTCATCTCAGCCTCCATTTCTGGTATTGCTGCTTCTCTGGATAGGGTCTCACATTCCACTTGTACTCTTCTTCATTGATGGTCTTAGGGTCCTCTGTTTCTGGAATGTAAGCTTAACTGCACACATATTTTTGTTACAAAACTTCTACCTTAAGTCTGTAAATCTTTATTGGAGCAGAAATTCTCATCTTTATTCCATGGGGTGGCTGGTAGATTTGAACTGATTACCTTTCAATTTGCAGCACAACTTGTAATCCACTATACTACCAGAGCTCCCTAATGAAACCCAGTATGTCTTATTAATAAACACTTTAGAATGTTTGCTCAAAACAAATCTTGTTTATAGTGCAAAATGAAGGCAAAAGGATGCCCTGCATTTATTTTAATTTTTTTCTGAAAATATTTGAGGACCACAACCACATCATCATCTTATGCTATTTTTCTAATAACTGTTTGCCAGGGGGTAGATAAAAGCCTTGGACAATCTTCATTCAAGATAACCCTTCAAAAGCCCCTAAACACTGTGCTGTATTTCATATGAGGCAATTTCATTCTGGAGTTGACAATGTTATGAAATTGGAACTAATCCCCTAGATCTAGAAATGAAAGCACTTAAACGCTTATGATATCTGTTTTATTAAATGTTAACACCTTTTATCAAACAATATGTATAGCAACTCCTTTTTCTAGTTCAAAGAAGGGGGTTCTGGGATCAGGAGAAATCATCAGTCTGTAGATTGGCCTAAGTTGTAAAAGAGCTGGGAGCATAGCCACATCTTGAAATATCAATGAGGCCTGGAGGAATTTCAAATCCCGCAATACGCATCTCCACACTAACATTTCATCCTGACAATCAGCATATTCATGCTCCGAAAACACAGAGTTCAGATTTTTGTGTAGACTGCATAAAACTTTGAAGGTATCTGTATCTATTATGCTCATATATTTTCTTATGTCCCAATCTTTCATATGAACTTCCAAAAAGGCATTGAAACAGTTCAAAAAAATGTTAGCAGAATCTTGACGGCTCTCTATGGAGCAGTAATCTGGTTGAACCCTGGATCTCAGTCATTCTTCAAAGTCCCAGGCAAGATTAATCCCTGACAAGTCCTACTAGCCCATCCCTTTGAAAGCAATGACTACATTCCACTTTGATTTGCAAACTGTCATGTTCCCCTGTGTTCATTCCAGCCCTGAGTGTTGCAGCCCCTATGGAGGGAAAGGCCACAGCATACAGGAGTGAAGAGGGATACTTCCTCCTAAGTTTCCTGCCTTATTTTGTTGTATTCTAAACATTTAACTCTGCATGCAGTTTTTAACGCTCATATGTTGTGGTTGTTAAGTGCCCTCATGTCGGTTCTGACTCATAGAGATCCTGTATAGAGTCTCCAAAGAGTGGTTGGTGGGTTTGAACCAATTACCTTGCAGTTAGCAGTTCAGTGCTATCCTGTAGCACCATACCAGGGCTCCTAATGTTCACACAGACAAATTTATTGATTTTTATCACATCTGCCTCCTTGGTTTTATATCCAAAATTGAATTAATATAATTTTTAAGTTTACAAAGTCCTATATGTTCTTGTGATTAGAGACAATGGATAGCCAGAGGTTTCAATTAATGTTATCATCATTTTTAATTATGATATGTTAGATGTGCACAATAGTCATGATCTATAAAGATTAAAAGAAGTCCCACACATGGAAAATAAAGTCGTACCCATCCTACCCAAATCCCTGAGTGTGTCTCTCTTCCCATAACTTTTCTGTCTCCCAATCCTGACTTGAAGTGAGTTGTTTTAATGACACTTGTTAATATCTTGCTTTTATTTATAATGTTATTAAATACCCATGTGTTTAAGATTGAATTGTGTCCTCAAAATACGCATGTTGAAATCCTTAATCTTTAAACCTGTAAACATAACCTTGTTATAAGACACAGTCTTTGAAGATATGATCAGATAGGTTTTCATGAGGTCACACCAGGAGCAGACTAAATCCTAATTAGTATGAGTGGTACCTTTATAAGAAGAGGAGACATGTCAGAGAGGCACAGAGAAGACACCTATGTAAAGTTATTATGCTGTAGCTATAAGTGGTAGAGTTGTGGTTTATGAACTGAGCTGCTAATCACAATATTAGCAGTTTGAATTTACCAGCTGCTCCATGGGACAAAGAGGAGACTTTCTGTCCCTTAAAGATTTATAGTCTCAGAAACTTGATACGGGGTCACTATGAGTTGGAACAGACTCCATGGCATATAACTACCACCACCGTAAGTCAAGAAAAGCCTGGGGCTAACAAAAGCCAAGAAAGTCAATAAGAGATGCTTCCCTAGGGCCTTTGGATAGAGCACATTTGAGGAAGACTCATTGTTAGCACCCAATAGGCAGATAATACAACCTTGCTTGCTGAAAGTTAAGAGGACTTAAAACATTTACTATGAAGATCAAAGACCACAGTCTTCAGTATGGATTGCACTCAGTGTAAAAGAAACAAAAACCCTCACCACTGGACCAATAAATAACATCAAGATAAATGGAAGCAGCAGTTAAGAAATCAAACAACATATTGCATTAGGCAACTCTGCTACACAAGACCTCTTTAAAGTGTTCAACAGCAAAAATGTCAGTTTAAGGACAAAGGGTGACTGACTGAAGCCATGATATTTTCAATAACCTCATATGCATGTGAAAGTCAGACAATGAACAAAGAAGATCATAGAATAATTGATGATTTCAAGTAATGGTATTAGAGAAAAATATTAAAAGTACCATGTACTACCAGAAAAACTAACAAATCTGTGTTGGAAAAATAGTCAGAATGCTCCTTAGAAGCTAAGATGACCAGACTTTGTCTCTCATACTTCGGACATATTATTAGGAGGGACCAGTGTCTGGAGAAGAAAATCATACTTAGTAAAATGGAGGGTCAGCAAAAATGAGGAAGAACATCAACGGATTGATTGGCACAGTGGCAACAACATTAGCACAAGTGCAGCAATGATTGTGAGGTTGGTGTTTAATTCTATTGTGTATGAGGTTGCTATGAGTTGGTATCAACTCACTGGCACCTAACAATATCATAAACACTCTGAATGTAAACAACTAGCCCTCAGAACTGTGAGACTGATGTATCCACAAATCATATCTTTATTTAGTTTTGTATATTTTGAACCAATTAGTACTCCACCCTGTTTGATGCTCAGACTGATCCAAGCTACCATCATCTCTTCCTTTATAATCAAAATGATCATTACTGTTTTTTCCTATCTGTACATGCTCTATCTTCTGTTAAAATTCTCCCTTCATCTTCTTGGTGAAATTTATCATGCAACAGATCTCAGATGCCTTCATCTCCATCCTGCACTTTGCTCATTTGACCTTTGCCTTGAAAGTGTTATCTACAGTAACACCCCATCTTGACCGTGAGCATCCTTATCCTGAAAAAGTTCAAATGCACCTTGGAAACGACAAGCCAGGATCTATGAGTGCCTGGACCATTTGGATCAATCAGGGTGACGTGATGAAAAGACTTGTCCTTATATGTTGGCACCATTTTTGTTCCAATGGGGATGAACTGCCAGTGTTGTTGCAATGATGGTTGTTTTCAAGGCTTTCAAGCTTCTTGAGTTTGATTCCCTAAAGCCGTTTGGCTCCCTTGAGCCTTCCTTGGTAAAACTGTTTGTTATTGAAAGAACTACAACACATTTTGCAATTATCCTACTCCTCTGGCATCTTCAATTGTTTCCATCAATTCCACTCAATGAGTTTGCCTCTTTGGGGAGTGATTCCATCTCTCTGCTCCACTCTCTGCCTCTCTGTTTGCTTTCACAAATGTTTTCCACCCACTTCTTTCCAAGCCACAGCATTGCAGTTTATAATAGAAGGAGTGAGGCTAACATGTGACCGAGAATTGCACAGAAATCTTCTGAGCCCTGGGCTTCCAGAAGATACATGTGTTCCTTTTGAAAGACTACCAAGAGATGGTTGTACTCTTCAGATCAAACACTTTAGCATAATTCAGGGACATCTGTCAGATTTATTAACTGGTTTGAGACACAAACTAAAGAATCATGTTCTGCTCAAAATCATCTTAAGCTTTAGATTGTTGTTGTTGTTAAGTGCCGTCGAGTCAGTTCCGAACCATAGCGACCCTGTACAGGGTTTCCAAGGCTGTAAAGCTTTACGGGAGCAGAACGCCTCATCTTTCTCCTGTGGAGCTGCTGGTAGTTTCGAACTGCTGACCTTAAGGTTCGCAGCCCGATTCGTAACCACTATGCTACCAGAGCTCCAAGCTTTAGATAGTGACATGCTATTTTATAAGTGTGTGTGAGAGTCTCAACACTTCTAAAATTGAAAAAAACATAAACAAAAACAAGTTAGTAAGGTGTCTCCAATATCTTTATTGATGCATCTGGAAATTAACTTGACTGCTATAGACTAAAGGTTCCAAATAATCCTGGCCTAAATAGAAATTTGTTTTTCCCACTCATAAAATGCTAAGCAGGTGGGGCTGGACCTTAATCGCTCTTTCTTTGCTTGTTTTTGTTGTTGTTAAGTGCCATCGAGTTGATTCCAACCCATAGCAACCCTGTGTAGGGTTTCCAAGGAGGAGCTGGTGAGCTTGAATCACTGACCTTGCAGTTCAAACAACTTTTCAGTCTGATGTATTAGCCCACAATGCCACACCAGGACTCCCCTCAAATTGTCATTTGATGCCGTGGTCCCAAAAGTCTACTCAAGCTCACGTCTAGATTCTCACATTTTAGCTATGAGGAATGAAGGAAGAAAGACAGAAAGGAAGAGAAGGAGTTATAATCCAAAAGAAGGAGGAAGGGTAGGAGGGAGAAAAGGGGGATGAGGTAGGAAGAAAAGCAAAAGAAAATAAAGGAAGGTGAGGATAGGTAAGTCAGGAGAAATAAATAAAGAAAGGAAGGGAGGAAGAGAGAGAGGGAAGAAAGAAAGGAAGGAAGGAAATTAAAATTAGAGGAAGAGAATAAAACAGAAGGAGGGGAGAGGGGGAGAGGGATGGAGGAAAGGCCAGGAGAAAGCGTGTCACTTTCTGAAGAACATAACTTGGAATCTGACACACCCCACTCACCCCTGCTCAAATGCCATTTCTTGCACCAACCAACCAACTTGTTGACATTGAATGGTATTTGACTCATGTCAACTCTACATGTGTCAGAGTAAAAGTGTGTTCCAGAGGGTTTTTAGTGACTTATTTTTCTGAAGTAGATTGCAATAACTTTCTTCTGAGGCAACTCTTAGTAGACTCAGCACCTACCCACATTAACAATATGTACCATCCCACGGCAGCAAGGAAGTCTGCAAATCTGATCTTCAGTTAGGTGGTGGTGCTGCAGGGAGAAAGCTTTGTTGAGGTGGGATGAGGGATAAAGAGAACTCCAGAGGAAAACACAGTCATTATGTTTCCCTTGCTCCCTCCTACCAATGCACCCTACTTTTTGATAAGCAGAACAGACTCTGATGTAGAAACATAAACTCTCCTCCAACATCCAGAGCTCCTGGTTCCGAGAAATAGGCTCTGGTCACACGGTCTGACTTCCATTTCTCAGTTTCCCACCTGTAAAATGGAACAAAGGAATCTACATCATAGAAAGAGACTGTTCCAGTGTGTCTGACAGTCATGGTAGTTTGTTATTGATAGTATAAAGAGAAATCCAGGCTGGGTGGATGCTAAAGGGATAATTCACCAGGTAGACCTCCACAGAGTGTAATATTGTTGTTCTTAGGTGCCATTGAGTTGGTACTTACTCATAGAAACCCTATACACAACAGAACGAAACACTGCCTGGCCCAATTGTTGCCACACTTGAGCCTATTGATGCTGCTGCCACTTTGCCAATCAGTCTCACTAGGGGTCTTCCTTTTTTTTCTCTGACCCTCCACCTTACCAAACATGGTATACTTTTCCAGTGACTGGTCCCTCCTGACAATATGTCCAAAGTATGAGAGACGAATTTTGGCCATCCTGGCCTCCAAGGAGTACTCTGACTGCACTTCTTCCAACACAGATCTGTTTGTTTTTTGGCAGCCCATGCATGATACTTTCAATATTCTCCTCCAACACCATGAATAAAATGCATCAATTCTTCTATACTTTTCCTTATTCACTGTCAAGCTTCTGCATACATATAAGGCTATTAAGAATATCATGACTTGGTCAGGCATACCTTAGTCCTGAACTTGACATATTTTCTCTTCAACACTTTAAAAAGGTCTTGTGCAGCAGATTTGCCAAATGCAATATGTGCAGTAGATTTGCCTAATGCAATACATAATTTGATTTCTTGCTGCTGCTTCCATGAGTGTTGATGGTTGATTCAAGAAGAATGAAGTCCTTGACAACTTCAATCTCTTCTCCATTGATAAGAATGTTGTTTATTGGTCCAGTGGTAAGGATATTTGTTTTCTTTACATTGAGATACAATCTATAATGCAGACTGTGGTCTTTGATTTTATCAGTAAGTATTTTAAGTCCTCTTCACTTTCAGCAAGCAAGGTTGTATCATCTGCATATCACAGGTTGTAAATGAGTCTTCCTCCAATCCTGATGCAACATTTCTCTGCATATAACCCAGCTTCTCACGTTATTTGCTCAGCATACAGGTTGAACAAGTATGGTGAAATAATACAACTCTGTCACACCCTTCTTAATTTTAAACCATTCAGTGTTCCTATGTTCTGTTCGAACAACTGCCTCTTGGTCCATGTACAGATTACTCATGAGCACAATTAAGTGTTCCAGAATACTCATACTTCACAATGTTGTCCATAGCTTGTCATGATCCACAAAATTGAAAGCCTTTGTATAGTCAATAAAGCACAAGTAAACATCTTTCTTGTATTCTCTACTTTCAGCCAAGATCCATCAGATATCAACAATGATAGCTCTCATTCCATGTTCTCTTCTAAATCCAGCTTGGACATCTGGAAGTTCTCTGTTAATGTATGCTTGCAGCCATTTATGTTTTACCTTTAGTAAAACTTTACTCACATGGGCTATCAAATATATTGTCCGATGATTTCCACATTCCATTGGGTCACCTATCTTTGGAGTAGGCACAAATAGGGAACTCTTCCAATCATTTGGCCAGTTAGTTGTCTTCCAGATTTCTTGGCATAGATGAGAGAGTGCCTCCATTACTGCTTCAGTTTGTTGAAAGATTTCGATTTTTATTCCATCAATTCCTGGTGCTTCACTCTTTGCAAATTCCTTCAATGCTCCTTGGACTTCTTTGTTCAGTATCATTGGTTCTTGATAAAATGTACGTACTGGAATGGTTGAACATCAACCATTTCCTTTTGGTACAGTGACTCTGTGATGATTTCTGCATCATTCAATAATTTCCCCAGAGAATCCTTCAGTAATGTAATGGTGTCCCTCTAAATGCATCGTTTAAATACTGCATTGTTCCCCTAGCATCTTTAGCCTACTCAAAATCTAGAAAATCTGACTTCCTGAGTCTAAGGAAAGTCCCATTAAAAGTTATTTGTTCATGAAAAATATTGTATCGGATGCTATGTAGTATTGTTGTTGTTGGGTATCATCAGCTCATGATGATCACATGTAACATATTAGAACTGCCCCATAGGGTTTGTTGTTAACTGCTCTTGAGTAGGTTCCCACTCATAGCTTCCCAGTTTAGGGTTTCTGAGAAGCAGCTGGCAGTGGTTGCATCACCAACCTTGTGGTTATCAGTCTATTGCTTTTTCTACAGAACCACACCAGGATTCCCATAGAGTTTATTAGGCTGTAGCTCTTTGGAAACCCTATATATGTTTGCTATGAGTTGGAATCAATTCAGTGGCACTTAGCAATAACAACAAACAATCTTTATGGCAGCAAATCACCAGGTCTTTCTCCAGTGGAGTCACTGGTGGGTTCAAAACACCAAACTTTTGATTAGCAGTCAAACACTTAACCATTTGTGACAGCAGGGATATAGGATCAATCAAAACAACCAAGGCAATTGCCATTGAGTCAGCTCTGATGTATATAATAAGAGTTCAGATACAATTTTGTTTAGAAACACATATTAATTCAGTTTTCACCCCTTGGATTTAGACTTACATATGAATTAAACACATGAGAGAGTGAACCACCCAGATTTAGAAACTATGTGGGGCTCATGTTCAATGAGGTATAATTAGTAGCCTACAGGTGTAAGAGTAATACCCAGGTTCCCATTTTGTGTCCCTGAGAACCTGGGTATTACTGTGTGTCCCTGGGCTAATTATTTCACTCTCTGGGCCTCAGGTTCCTCATCTTTAATATGAGTATAATGATAATACTCTCCTTGAAAGGTTATGAAATAAATTTAGAAATAAGGGTGTCAGAACATAGAGAATAGAAGTTGGCACACAGAAGGACGTCAATAAATGCAGCAATCTTATTTGAAATCCATAGAATTTTGGAGCTTGTGAGTCTATGGGAGGGTGACATCCTACTTCCTCCACATCAGGAGATTAAGCAGATTCAGTCCTCTCTGCACAAGTGGAATTGTGGGTTCCTTGTATCACCTATGGCCCAGGTTTGCTTTCCCTTCCCTCTTGTGATCTCAGCACAGAATCTTGTATCTCCAAGGATCTATGGGCAATGTTTCATTCTGTTGTGCATAGGGTCACTATGAGTCGGTACCAACTCGATGGCATCTAACAATATAGATAGATAGATAGATAGATAGATAGATAGATAGATAGATAGATATATAGTTATATAGTTATATATACACACACTATATATATATATAGTTATATATATATATATATATTGTATATATATATATATACACACACACTTCTGTTGTGGTGCTGTAGGATCAGCGCTGGATGAGAACTACAAGGTTGACAGTGCAAATGCTCAAATCCACAAGCTGCTCTTCAGAAACCTTGTACAGTGTCATTATGAGTTCAAACTAACTTGATGGCACTTAACAATAGCAATATATAATAAATTAATGAGTCTTCCTTCAATCTAGATAACATATTTTTCTTTATACAATCCAGTTTCTCAGATTATGTGTTCAGCATACAGATAAAGTAAGTATAGTGAAAGAATACAACCCTGTTGCGCACCTTTGGTAATTGTAAACCATTCAGTGTTCCCTCCTTCCTTTCCAAAGAGTGCCTCTTGGTCTACGTAGGGGTTTCTCATGAACACAATTAAGTATTCTGGAATACTCATTCTCCACAGTGTTATCCATAGCTTGTCATGATCTACACAATCAAAATTTATTGACTTTGCATAGTCAATAAATCACAGGTAATCATCTTTCTGGTATTCTCTGCTGTCAGTCAAAATCCACCAGACTTCAATAATGATATCCCTCAATCCATGTTCTCATTTGAATCTCGCTTGAACCCTGTTAATGTACTGTTGCAATTGTTTTTTAATTGTTTTCAACAAAATTTTACTCATATTTAATACTAATGATATTGTTCTATGATTTCCACATTCCACAGGGTCATCTTTTTTGGAATAGGCACAAATATGGACTTTTTCTAATAGATTGGCTGGGTAGCTCTCTTTAAGATTTTTTGGCATAGATGAGTGAGTGTCTCTCAAACTGCCTCAGTTTGTTCAACAATTTTGATTTGTATTCCATTAATTCATGAAGCCTTGTTTTTTTGCCAATGTCTTCAGTATAGCTTAGACTTCTTACTTCACTACCAGGTGTTCTTGGTTATATGCTACCTCTTGAAATGGTTGGACATCAACCATTTATTTTTGGTACAGTGACTGTGTATTCCTTACATCTTCTTTTGATGCTTACTGCATCATTCAATGTTTTCCCCATGGAATAATTCAATATTGAAAATTAAGGCTTACATTTTTTCTTAAGTTCTCTCAGCTTGAGAAATGCTGAGAGTTTTCTTCCCTTTTGGTTTTCAAGTTTCAGGTATTTGCACATTTCATTATTATATCTGACTTTGTCTTTTTGAAGTTGCTCTTTGGAATTTTCTATTCAATTATTTTCTTTCCTCATTTCTTCCATTTGCTTTAGCACTTCTATGCTGGAGATGAAATTTCAGAGTCTGAATATATTCTGACAAATATTAAAGATTTATATCCTCTTCTGTGAAAGATTAAAGATTTACACCCACAGAAACTTATACAGGGCTGCTATGAGTCAGAACCAATTTAACAGCACTTAACAAGATGAGTAGGTCAGATGGCAGGCGTCCAGTTGTAGAAGTGAATGAATCCAAGGTAGGTAAGATAGAAGGCTCCTGAATACTTCCCAGATCATAAAGCAATACAACAGGCTGTTGGCTCAAGTCTAAAGAATTGGAAGTCAGATGACTGGTTAGACACAGGATCTAGACCCAGCAAAAAGCAAGAAAGATTTTCCTAACAGTCCACTATATTGGAAGCAAACCAAACCCCATGGAAATCTCATTTCAGTTGATTGTTCATAGCAGATATCATCATGAAGATAATTAAATTTTAATAGATCTCATTATGATCGATTACTAAGTCTTAACTGCTAAGCCACTGAGAATCCTGGCCCAGCCAAGTTTACACACACCTTTAACTATCACACTACTTTTCTAACATATGTGTTGTTCTAACATTTAGTAAATGGTTAATAAAAGGTATTAAGAACCTGGGAGCGGTTCTGGTTTTGGCTATGACAGAGACAGCCAAGTAGGAAAGGCTCCATGAGGGAGGTATTGAAAACCCAGAGAAGCTGTGCTCACAGAACAACACCAGAGCTCTGGATCTAGCATAAGGTAGGGCATCAGTTTCCCACACACAAAAGTAGAAAAATCACGATATAAAGGAAAATACTGTGAGTTACAAATCACTCAAGACTGGACTCCCTCTGTGGCCACCCTACCCAGGTAGAATTCAGAGACTGGTGCCACAACCAGACCGGCATAGGGAACCTGCACCAAAAGCAGTGCAGTGACACTTGCAAAGGTGGTGTGTGGGATTTTACACATTTTTTCCTCCTCTTCCCTGTCACGCCTTCTTTGCACAGCCCAGATGCCTTTAGGTGGGTGGGTGAGCAGCCCACCCCCCAAAAAAAATAAGTCCAGTGCTGACCCCACAGTTTTCCCACGGCACAGAGAGAAAAAGCTTGGCAGCTGCATATGATGACATCAACCTTGGGGTCGCAGCCCTAAAATTATCTTGTGCAGCACCCTTTACACTAGCCTATCTAGCAAGAAAAAAACAGGCCCATCAGGCCTGACAGACAGACCATATAAACAATCTGTAAAGCCCCAAAATAAAAGGATGCAACTATCTCAAGAATTACACTGTGCACCTGCAAATACCTAACTAACCTTCAGAGACAAAAATAGTAGACAATCTTTCTCCCATTAACTTCTCAACATCTATCTGTGCACCTCTATGGCGGTGACTAGAGGAGAGGCCTGAGTGAGCAGACACCCCTACCCACTGCTGGAGGCTTCTTTGGTGCACACACACTGCCTGTGTAGCAAGGTGACTGACCAGTTGACCACAGTTTTATTTTTGTTTCAAAGCAGTGGATTTTGTCTCTGCTTTTATATTTCTTATGCTTTTGGTCCTTTTGATCACACATTTTTCCTGGAGGTGGGAGCTTATTCTCCCTATGTTACTCAAGAACAGACAGCAATTGTGGCCATATAGCCAAGCTACAAGCATACCCCAAATTCTTCCACCATTGAGACAAGAGCCAATAACAGCTGCTAAGCATCAAATGCAAAAATGAAAGCCTAGCTCCTGATCATATCCACCAGAAGACACCCATTAAACTTAATAACACAACAACAAACATCCATTTAAGCATTAAAAACTCCACATAACTACTGGAAATGACAAACAAACAACAACACAACAAAAGATATCAAAACATGTCCAAAAACAGAAAAGAGTAACTGAGACAAATGAGCTGGACACAGGCAAAGGCTCCCCAGAAGAGGAAGAGCAGGTTTTGGATTTGCCTGAGAAGGAATTCAGAAGAATGATATGGAAGCAAATTCAAATGCTCCAAAATGGGTTGTGGAAAGCAAGGAAGAAGTCAGGAAATTACTACAAGAGCAATCAAACAAGATTGATACAGCACTGGAAACAATTTAAAACCTGCAAAAAAAAAAAGTCCAGATGATTAATAATAAAATAGCAGAAATGGACAATAGAAAGGGGAAAGGAGCATAATAGAAGAGAAGGAAGCTAGAACTAGTGAGTTGGAAGACAAATCTCTCAATATTGCTAAGACAGAAGAGCAAGCAGAAAAAAAGGATTAAAAAAAAACAACAACTGAGGAGAGTCTGAGATTCATGCTGGATAACATGAAGAGGAACAACTTAAGAATTATTGGCATTCTGGAACAGGAAGAATCAGAGAAGTCCACAGAGGAGATAGTTGAAGAGATTATGGAAGAAAATATCCCTAACATTTTGAAAGATGAGAAGATTAACAATCAAGAAGCCAAATGTACCCGAGGAAGGATAGATCTTAAAAGAAAGTCACCAAGACACAAAATCAAAGACAAAGAGAGAATCCTAAAAGAGACCGGGGAAAAGAGAAGTGTCACTTAATGCTGTTCACCCAGGAGCCATCAAGGCAAGTGGTTGGGACCCTTGAGATCAAAATTCCTTCCAAGATCAAGATTCAATGGGAGCACATGAGCATACATGTGGTCTGACTAGTGACCCCATTGGTCACTGATAAGGGGTAGAGGGGGAGAAAACAGCAATGAAGTTGTGAGCTAAGCCTGACCACATTCAAAAGACCCCTGTAAACCCAGATGGAGACCTGGATGGCCAGCATTATGGCAACACCCAGGGACTCCTGGGCCCAGAGGCAGTGACATGGCCACCGAAGACTAGAGCAGAGAGTGAAGCATCCAGCTGATATGAAGTGTGGGGAGATGCACAATAACACCCATACTTACAGATAGTACCCACTTAACCGGTATCGATGGCTGGATGATCAGAGCATGACTAGAAGAAGAAAGAAGGGGGGGGGGGGGAGAGTAACCTGCTACAATTTGATGAACTTTACCTATACTTATGGATGTAGTCCACCACTTGTCTGTCAGTTTGTCATACTGTGGTGGCTTATGAGATGCCATGATTCTGAAAGCTATGTAACTGGTGTTTTAAATACCAGCAGGGTCACCCATGGTGGACAGGTTTCAAAGGAGCGTCCAGAAGAAGACAGACTAGAAAGAAGGAATGATGACCAATTTCTGAATATTTAGTCACTGAAAATTTATGAATATCAGAGAAACATTGTCAGATATAATGCCAGAAAATGAGCCTCTCAAGTTGGAAGGTACTCAAAATTTGAGGAGCTGCCTCCTCAGAGTAGAGTTGACCATGATGATGCATATGGAGTAAAGCCCATGGGAGAAAAGACCACAGGGACTTCACTTGCTGATGGAGGAAAAGTCAAAATGAACAGAAACAGCTGTAAACATCCATTAAAAATCAGATCATGGAATGTAGAAGTATGAATCTAGGAAAACTGGTAGTTGTCAAAAATGAAATGGAAGGCATAAACATCGATATCTTAGGCATTAGTTAGGTGAAATTGACTGGTATTGGCCATTTTTAATCTGATGACCACATGGCTTACTATGCCAGAAATTACAAATTGAAGAGGAATGGTGTTGCATTCATCGTCAAAAAGAACATATCCAGATCAGTCATGAAGTACATTTCTGTCTGTGATAGGATAATATCCACCTACAGGAAGCCCAGTTAATACCACTACTATTCAAACTTATGCACCAATCACTAAAGCCAGTGAGGACGAAATAGAACCTTTTCAATCTGAAATTGATCAAACATGCAATCAAGATGTATTAATCATTACTGGTGATTGGAATGCAGAGGTTGGTAGCAAAGAGGGAGGAACAGTATTTGGAAAATATGGCCTTGGTGATAGAAATGATGCTGGAAACACATGACAGAATTCTGCAAAATCAATGATTTGTTCATTTTGAATACCTTCTTTATACAGCATAAGAGATGTCTATAGACATGGACCTCACCAGATAGAATACATAGAAATCAAATTGACTACATCTGTATAAAGAGACAATTGAAAAGCTCCATATCATCAGTGAAAACAAGGCCAAGGCCAGACTGTGGAACAGATGATCAATTACTCATATGCAAATTCAAATTGAAGCCGAAGAAAATGAAAACAAGTCGACAAGAGTCAAAAAATGACTTTGAATACATCCCACCTGAATTTACAGATCATCTGAATACAGATTTGATACGTTAAATACTAAAACCAAAGACCAGATGAGTTGTGGGATAACATCAAGAACATCGTATGTGAAGAAAGCAAAAAGTCATTAAGAAGTCAAGAAAGGAGGAAGAGGTCAAAATGGATGTCAGAAGACACACTGAAGCTTTCTCTTCAGCTTAGAGATGCTAAAGCAAGTGGAAGAAATCAGGAGGCCCACGAGCTGAACAGAAAATTTTAAAGATCAGCTCGAGAAGATAAAGCCAAATATTACAACAAATGTGCAAAGATCTGGAATCAGAAAACCAAACAGGAAGAACATGCTCAGCATTTCTCAAGCTGGGGGAACTGAAGAAAAAAATTTAATCCTCTACTTTCATTACTGAAAGATTCTCTGGGCAAATTATTGAATGATGCAGAAAGCATCAAAAGAAGATGGAAGGAATACACAGTCACTGTACCAAAAGGAAATGGTTAATG